>NC_087552.1:10100930-10407930 GCF_036250125.1 Pseudopipra pipra
TTCAATTTTTTTTTTTCATTTCCAATCCAAAATTAATTAATTGTAAAAGCTCTAATAATCACCCATTAAAACTGTTCCTCTCAGCCTGAGCTAGAATCTCTGGTACTGCATTTTATTTTTTTTTAAATCCATAATAAAAGTTTGACTTTTTCCTCTAAAAGATCTGCATGAAAAATAAAACATAAGGAGGAATCCTATGGTTCATGATATTCAGGACCCCTGAATTGATCATTGTGACTACTCTAGTTTCATAAATAAGGACTTTCTGATTTATACATTGTGCCTTAATTAGTGTCCACTACCACTCAACAAACAGATCTATAAAGCCTAATTGTTTCATATTATCTCCTACATCTGAACAGACTCTTCTAGCTCTGAATAGAATGAATACATGAAAACATGGGAAATGGGTAAATTGTCCTTATACTGTTCAAGAAATGAAACCATTAGGAGAAACAATGCTGAGTCTTCTTAGTTGCTTGCTATTTTATTTTTTTCATTTATTACTGATTTTCTTTCCTAGAACTGGATGTATCTACTCTCGTACACTTATTAAATATTTGGTCCTATTGTTTCTCCTTATTTTAATCTATATGTTAAAATGGTGGATGACCAGTTATCTTATTTTTAGAGTTTATTTATATGGCTTGGGTTTACTCTGTGCAGGTGCCATTTTAAACAAACATCCATTTGCTGTTTTTATTGAGAGACAACTTTGCTGTTCTTACTGACAGATATTTCCTAACAAAGGCAACATAGGTTACATCCAAGATACTATATTTATGTGCAATAATGTAGTTCAAACACTTCATTTTATTCATTCAGTTTCCAGTCAAGGTCCTTGGAAAAGCACTAGCAATCACAAACCCACAGATGTTTATGGGAACATTTGGGATAATTTAAAGAATTCTGGGCAAGAATTACAGCTACTGCTTGGACAGAAAAGACTCTAAATGATTTGTTTCCCTTTGTGTGCAATATAGTGACTAGTGAGTGCTTTCAGGCTCACATACCTGGGGGAAGAGAAGGCTTGTTTTCCTTCTCTTGACAGAAGGAGAGTTAGCAAACCAAGATGCACTCACCGGACCTTCTGCCAACATTAATAAACTCCAGCTTTAAGGTAACTTTTCTCTGTATGAAGTGATAATTAGTCTTCATGCCAGTTAACTTCCCCCAGAACTGCCAAACGCACAACAATTGATGCCAGCTATGATGATATTTCTGATACGGACACTATTTTGGGGGAGTTGGAGTGAGTCCATTATAATCATTTAATAAAGAAAAATGAACAGGTGGTGGAAAGTTTTAGCCAATTTTTGTTGGTCTTTAACCAAGAAGTTAACTGTCTTTTAATCCATTAACATTCACTTAAACTATCCTTTGGGAAAAGATTTTGTTGCTGCCTCAAGAGTGAAGAAGTACCAGCTAAGAAGGTGGAAGATATTTTCCATGTGTTGTAGGAAAAAAATATTGCCTAGATATTTTCCAGCAGTAAGAATTTCACCTATATATATATAAAGAATATAATTTATTATGAAACAAGTTTTTTCCTTTATAGTGTTTTAGTATTTGTAGTTTAGTAGTACTAGTATTTTAGTTAATTACACTTTATGAAACATAAATTTCATCACTTTTGTTTTTGGAGTGGATTATCCTGGAAACATATTATTTTGTCCAGATGACACAAATGTATTATACACATTTAGATGGTGCAAACAACTGACAATATTTAAAAGTACTCATGTCAAGTAGGTAAGACACTGTGAAATTTTTAAAGAAGGAGAATAAGAAGTAAGGCTACTCTTTTATGACTGCAATTTAACCTGAATTATTGTTTTTTCTTTTTAAATCAAAATGTCATTTCTTTGTCACTTTTAGTGGTTGCATTTACTGTATCAGCAATAAAGCCTTCTTTAGTTTTGTCAGGTTTAATCAGAATAGAGAAATAGTATCCATTTGAGATTTTTAATAGGAGAAGATAAAATCAATAGAAATAAAAATGATAATTTGTGCAGTATAGCACAAGGTATTGCATCAGCTTCATCAATAAAATAGTACATCCTTATATATGGCCATCATTTCACTTTATTAAATCAACACCCATGATCTAAAGCTCAATTGAATTGTTGTGATGGTCATACATATTTCAGCTATTTAAAAATGAAATTCAACTTCACTAAGTCTTGACCAGTCAACCACACTGCTAATATAATTGCGAACTTTATTGGCTTGAGTGTCACTTACATAGAATTTAAACAAGGAGAGAAAAAAAATATGAGGACCATGTGGTAGCTGCCTTAGTTTGAACTAATATAAAGAAAGCTATGCTTCTAAGAACAGCAAATATTGATATATTGTAACAGGACAGGAAATTAGTCTTATGATTTATCTTTTAAAAAGATAGGCCAGTTCCAGACTGAAGATGAGCAAGGGAAATGTCAAAGAAATAACATATCTTCATCTTAAACATGTAACACTACATGAAATACTTTATAAAAATTAACAATGAGCTACAACATTCACAATATATAGGAAATATTTACAGCTGACTCAACATTAAGTTAGTTAAGGTAATTTGTTCAGCTTTTCCTGCCATTAGCATGAAATTCTATGATGATAAAGAATAATACTTAACTACAACAATAGTAAAGTAAAACCAACAATATAGAATAACCATTAAGAAATGTCTTTAGTAACATCTGTAATGGGGCAGTATTTTCTGGAGAAGTAATGTAGGATTTGCTACCTGAGACACAAGATTATTAATGACTAATTAATTTCTAAAAAATCTGTCTTTCAATGTAGCAATTTTTTAAATGCCTCATAGAATTCTCTGTCATCTCATACTCCTTTTTTTTAATATTGAAAGAGTAGACTTCTTTCTTTGTTTAACCAATTTCTTTTATTTTTTAAAGCAAATATTATAGCACTGTACATTATTTCAAAACAAGAAAAAACACATTATGAAGGAAGTACGCTAATAATGAGAATACAGACTTCAGAATAGTAAGACTCAGAGCACATATTACGTAACACTCCACTCACAACTGTTCTTTAGCATCCAAGTTGTGCAATCAATTGACTCCCTGAAAGCTTAAAAAAAATCATTTAAGTATGAACATTCCAGTCCGACTCCCAAAATTGAAAAGGGATGAAGATTCCTCCTGGACAAAAGGTGCCACACCAGAAAGCTCTTGCTGCCCATGGAGTGCCCAGGCTGGCCCACCTGATGCACTTGAAAGCCAAAGGTTCTAGGCTTTCTTTCCTTGGGATAAGGGCTGTTGTTCTCTTTTTTCAGCCCTGGGGGGTAAACTCAGATTCCCACCAACTCTAGTTATCAACGAAGTATTTAACCTATAATTTGCATATGAAGTACTGTTTTTCTTTACTTATTTTTTTTCCTCTTCTCTTTCCTCCTTCTTTTCTTTTTAAGCTCTTAAAAACCTGTTAAACTGACAACTAGTGTCTGCAGCTTCCTTCTCTTTCCCTTCTCTTCCAAGCTTTTTTTTTTTGTTTACCTATATGAGAGGCACAGTAGATTTTGAAATGCTGATTCAACAGGGGTGAGTAGACTTGGGCCTCTCTGCTGTTTGAAATGCTTTCCTGATTTCAGCAGACTGGGACATCTTCAAACTGCAGAGACGGTTCTGTGTGATGAGGTCTCACCACTCCCCTGTGATGTTCAGGTAACAGGTTATGGGAGGGGGCAGGTAACTGAATTCATATCATGTGGCATATGCACAAAAGGTGACATGTTTAGTATCTCCTGACTCTTTCTTCTGATGTTCCTACTTGCTTGTTCCAAATTTCAGAAAATTTTTATTGATATTAAGGTCTATAACCCTTCACCATGCCTAAATAAGACACTGTTTACTTTTCTTTCTCTAAACTAACATTTTAGAATTGTTATTCAGATTTTATTACATCCTTTTTCCTCCCTGCCCTCTTCTTGTGGATACAAGAGGCAAGTATATGAATATCTTATGCTATGAAGCCTGGGTTTTGTAAACAAAATAACAGAATAAAATTTAACTTAAAATTGTTTAAATATCTGCATATAGTCTTACCCATCCTCTGTCAGTGTCTGCCTGGCCAAGAATATATAATTTCTCTTACAAAAGTGAAATTCCCTTAGCAGGAACAACAAGAGAGGGCTCCTCACCCTTGAACAGGCTAGGCAGGCAGACTATTGAGCCCTCTCTGAATATAGGCTCTCTCAAAATCAGGAAGAGTTGAATCCCTAGACTTAAAGTGAATTAAACCCCACATCCCATATAAATTTTGCCTTTCTACTATACAGGTATTTATTCCTCTTCTACTTTCAGGGTTTCAGTTTTTGTTAATCATTGGAACTTTTTTTTTCTTGCTGAAAAGATGAGCTAGGTGTCTGACCTGTTGGATATTTACTCAATTCCCATTAACTACATTTTTTTTCCATGACATATTGCATATAGTTTTAAATTTAGAATCATCTTTGTCATCAGTTTTTTAGATCTTTTATTACTTTAGACTCACCAAATTAAAAAAAACCAAAACAAACAAACAAAAAAACCCAACCAAACAAAAAAATAAAATTACCACATCTTCCATAAATAAGCTACTTGTACTCAGACAAGTGTTGAACAAGTTTCTGCTACACAAGGAGGTAAGTTCAAACAGTTAAATAAAATCAAATATGTATATCATCCAGTATATTATTTCCTGAAAAAAAGAAGGATGAAAAGTCTCATTGAAATAAATAGGACAGAGCAGGAAATTTTGGGTTTGGAGCTTGCTCATCGTGAGTAAGAAAGGTGAGCAGTATGACAGTCTTGTAGGTTAGCAAAGTTAATGCCCTTTCTTAAATTTTCTTTTTCACTTTTCAGGAACATTAAGTCAAATTTTGCCCTCACATGCATCACTGAGCTCAACAGGAGACCTCCTTATGCTTCCAGGGACAAGGTTTGTCCTATGCTACTTTTGGACACTTTTTAATATATGATTTTACTTGCTTTTGCTTCACTGTCTTTAAAACAGAATTTTTCATTAATTTTTGAATGCTCAACTTCTTCTGTCATTAATAATTCATGGTTTATTGTGCTCCCCTAAATTTACATTCCTATCAGTATTATCAAAAGATCTACAATTAACAGCTTTTATTCAGCAGCCAGTGAAAATAAAAGTGCAATAAAAAACTTCAATGTCTTCCAAATGATTAAAATTTCTTAAAGTCTTATTTCCTCCATAAAATAATATTTGAATATGTAAAACTTGCTTACAGTTCTTGACTGATCTCTTACATTGCTATACTGAAAGAAAAACTAAATCAAAGTATATAAATATGTCTTTTTGATCATATAAAGCAAGCTGTTTTCAGATGTAAAAGCCTAGAAATTCTTTTCTTTGAACTGAAAGTGACATTCAAAGACATTTTTAAGGGGGGAAGTGCAATAAATATCAAACTTACATGTTTCTAAACAAACACTGATGTCTATTCTCTCTGGAACAAATATATGACAGAAAATGCACTTAGAACATAACTAACACTTCTGTATTTATATACTTTGACACATAAAATTGATACAGGGAGCTTTACTAAAGTAAAATAAATTCCCTGTCAGCTGCTTATGATAAACATGCAGCATACTAATTTGATACCCTTTTCTGTTTGTAGGTTATGAAGTTTAACATTAAATAATTTAATTTTGAGAAATTTCTGCAGATACATTTACACAAAAAAATCCTCTCGTGCTGCCTTTAACTCCTTTTTGAAAAAAAGCTATTAAACACACACAACAATAAAAGATTTTCTAATGCTTTTTAAAACCCATGGTGTTCTTTATTATTTTGTTTTGCTGGATGTTTCACTTTTAGTCATGACAACAGTTAGAAACTGTAGTGGTTTTGCCAAAAGTGGGAGTTAAGACTCCACACTGAGCAACTAAAGGTGGAGACAGGCACTGAAGGTTCAGCTCATAACACCAAGATGTTTAGGTAGAATGGATGTCCTTATCTGATCTTTTAAAATGACCTTTCAAAATATCTCTGCCATTCTCCAACTGTTCCATATAGTCATTATGGGAAATTCTTGGTGAACTCCAGGTTACATGTTCACTGCCATAGCAAAATACTAGTAAATGAGGAAAAGAAGCCTAACCCTCTGTTGTTTAATAAGATCTATTTCACTGTTACAGCAAATAGTGGTCTGCTATGCTACAT
Organism: Pseudopipra pipra; assembly: GCF_036250125.1. Taxonomy (NCBI): domain Eukaryota; kingdom Metazoa; phylum Chordata; class Aves; order Passeriformes; family Pipridae; genus Pseudopipra; species Pseudopipra pipra. The sequence continues at coordinate 10,107,129 of NC_087552.1, forward strand.
GAAAGAAACAGAGTTTTGATAAATAATTCTATTAGTAGAAGAAAAAAACCAAACTCAACACTTTTCAACTACTATTATTTTTATAGTGTTCTATTAAAAGCATAAAAAGGGAATTTCCAAGCAGTTTCTTCCTTACAAAGGTGTATATTTTTCAAGCACTTCACGATACAATGACTACTATGGAAAATAATACAAATATTTCTCAGGCAGATCATCACATGTCTGCTTGGCCAAATGTAGGATACTGAGGTTCTTCCCTTCCAAAAAGTGAGATACATAGCGAAAAGTCTTTTACCAGCTCATTAAACATTTTGTGAGCATCATATAATGCAATTTGCATTCCCTGGCATAATGCAAAAAATACATTTGTCCAAGAGATTGCCTGGATGTAAAAATATTTTTACTGGAAAGCTGCTGGTGCCAACAGAAAAAATGTGACTCTTGTTTTCACATGCTCACTGGTTATGGACTTTTGCAGGTAGATGTAAGATATCACTGGCAACAATTTAGGACAATTAGGAGAGTGGGATTAGAAAACAAAGCTACGTGTGACCACAGGAACAGTTTCTTGAATATTTAACTGAGTGTTTCACAGCAATCAGAAGAGACAAATGCACTCAGCTGGAGGAGAAAGCTTGATTTTATTTATTTTAATGGGAAAGAAGTGATATATTCTGGAGAAATAGCCCACAAACTGACTGTCCTCGGCAGAAGTGTTTTGGAGAACAACTTTACTAACACTGAAGTCATGTTGGGGTCTGATAGTCCTGTGAACAGCAGTCAGAGATCATAAGAGTCATGAGAATATTTTCTTTGCTGTGTCTTTACAGACAATAAACTTTTAGGTTGCCACAAGCCTGCAAGATGACAGTGTAATTGCCAACACTTATTCTCAGTTTCAGAGTCATATATTGGCAGAATGCAACCTAGTAGTAAGAACAGTAATGAAGTTATGACAGTCCATGTTCATGATTCATCAAGAGTTAGTTCTCCTGTCCTACCCATCTTCCATAATCTGTTTCTAAAAACTGCAATCTTCATGGGGAAGAAAAATCCACAATGTGGAAATGCTTTTGGTGAGAGTGGGAAATATTAAAGTAAGTAATTTATTAAGCTGACAATAAAAAAAATAGAACATTTTCACTTGGCAACAGAAAAATAGAATATTTCCAAGAACTTATTCAACGGCTGAGAAGTAGCATCTATTTAAATTCTTCTGATTTTTATTTTGGAGGTGTGTGTTCAAATATTATCAAGTATTCCATTAGAAAGAATGCAAATATTGTATCAGACACATACAGTAACACTGCATTATGAGCTCTTAATCTTTCTCAATTAGAAATATATTTACACAGGAGCTCATTGTTGACTTAGTTCTGATCCCACAGAAGTCAGTATGAATGTCCCCATTGTTATACCAACATAACTAATTTGAAAACCTATCTTTAATTAATAGATGAGGAGGAGGAGGAAGAGGAGGATGGTGATGTAGGAAGACTCAGTACTCGAATATTGACTCTGATGAGATAAGAATCTTTATAATAGTCCAGTACTTTTCCATATTTTGAAGAAGCTTTCCTTTCTTTCTCTTTTTTTCCTTTTCCTTTCCTCATTTCCTCCCTTTCTTTTTCCCCCTTCCCTTTCCTTTTTTTCTCTTTCCTTTCTCTCTTTTCCTTAGCATGCTCAACTATTCCACTGTCAAGGCAGAAAACTTGCCAATTGAATGATCTGAATGATTAAACGTCCTGAAAACCATGTAGTTTTTCCCTTAGGATTGAATGCCTTCCTGAAACATGCAAATGGTGAAACATATTTTTTAAGAGCATATTTTCATAGAAACATCACACTCTACAGCAATGATATAAGACCACTTTACTCATTACTTTCATAATAATGTTTTATTAAAAGTTACTCGTTTAAATTGCAAGACTGACTCTGTACCATCTTAAAATGTTACTTTTGTATGTTTTATGAAAATATAAACCATTTCATTGTTCTTCTGATCAAAGAAAACATGAACAGTCTGTGAGGCAAGAAGAAATTAATCCCGCAGTGCCTGACTCAGGAGGCATCAGATATTTTACCTTTGTAGACAGAATGAAATGAAAACTAACAGCAATCATACAACAACAAATTCGAAGATGGTGGGCACATAACTATTAGACACTAAGCCAGGAAATTGGCACTGAGTGTCAAACAAATTAATTTTTGCACTACAATAGAAATGGATTACATTTGTATGAAAATCCCTTTTGTATAACTACTAAGTAAAGACAGTGAAGAATCAAAATAACTGGGTCACAATGATGGAACTATTTGAGGATAACTGTTCTTTCATATGACTTATTTGCCAAAGGGCAAGATGTGATTATTATATTAGTGGGCAAATATTAAACCAGTTAAAGAATTATTAGAAATTAGTGATTGATAACTAAAGTGTTGCACAAAGAAACTCTTCTCAGGAGACTTTTGAAGTGGAAGGCGACTGGCACATTGATATCATTAATTGTGTGCCTCCTGTGAGCTGAGATTTGTTCAGCAGATGTTTTAATTACAGCTTGGGGCTCGTTGATGTTTTTGTGCAGTCAGGGAGAAAAATCCTCCATGATGTTACAGGAGAAAGACTGGAACTGATCTGAAGACTGACACAGTCTATCCTCCAGTGAACCGTGATTAGATAGACTCAGACTACCTCTGACAGATGTTTGTTTTGAAAAGATCTTATTAAAGGTAAGATTTCATACCTTCCCCAGGGAAGCTATTTCCTCCTGCTTAATTATCCTTTTTTGCAAAAACGTTTTCCCTGATTTGTAACATAAATTGTCTCCCCTACAAAACAAACCTATTTTGTTGTATACTAAGTCTTGTAGAGCCAGAAGTAAATGTTTGCATATGAGAAGACTTATCTGCCCCTTCTTTCTCTTTTAAAGCATTCAAATTCCCCAAACAGCTCAAGTTTTCTGAGCCTGCAGTCACTTTTGATGTGTGCTAGACAGCAGCCTGTGACACCAGTAGTATCCACTTTAAATACATAAAGGAAAATATTTATTTTGGTAACAAGTCTCACCAATGCCCAGGTGCAATCTAATGTGGAGAGAGAGTTAAGCAATTACAGAAGAAAAGTAAGAATACCTAAACATAGTTAGTATGTTTATATTCTTTGTCCTTCTCTTTCTTAAAACTGAAGTGCTCAAAAATACAATCCATCATTAAAATTGTTACAAAGATGGACAAGATTTCAGTAATACTGCCAATACATTAATCCAACACTCCTGTGAAATATAACTAAGTTATGCATCTCACAATAAAATCTTAGGCCATTTTCTTAAATACTCTGTGGTGAAATAAAGAACTGACCTTACTTTACTGCTTTAATTCATTCAACTCACATAAATGTTCCCTCACCTGCCTTTCAGTACTCCAGCTTGTCTTCTGTTTCTCTTGTTAACCATACTGGTTCATATTAAGCAATAAAACCGCATCTCTTTTGTCTTCCTCTAATTTCTCATGTATCTATGTGAGCTCTCCAGGCTGTCTTAATAAGTCTTTTGCTCATTTTCTTTTGTAGTGTTTCTTTGACTTCTGGTTATCCTCCCATAGTTATACTAGCCTTAATTTTTATACTCGATCATATTTTATTTGTGTCTACTCTTGCATGATTCCTTTGGTTTCCTTTCGAGATTCTAAAAGAGACTTTAATGCTTCCCTTGCCTTCTGCTCAGCTTTCCCCTGTAACCACCTTTTCTTCTTTACTTTCCTCTCCAATCCCTCTCAGAGGGCCACAGTGTTAAGTAAATATTGTACTGATGGGTACTTGGAAGAGAACACTTCTGTGCAGTAGTTATAAGTGAGAGGGTTCTATCCCAGTTTAAATCCTCAAGACGGTATTGAAAAAAATTTAAGTGAATTATCCCCATCTTGCTGCTCTTCTTTTTCATTTCCTAAAACTATGAACTGCATCGTATCACATCATGTGACAATTATTTCATTTCAGCCTCCACATGATCAACCGGCTTTCCCTTACCTTTGCAGTGAACATTAGATCACTGAGCACCTAAATTGCCTCCTGAAATAAGAAATTGGCCTCCACAATTTCCAGAACTTATTCGCGTCTACTGTGCTAACAGTAAATATTGAATTCAAATGCTTTCTTGTGGTTTGCTAAGCTTGGTGGGATGTCAGGTGTCCACCAAAGCTGCTCTATCGCTTTCCTTCTCAGCTGAACAGGGGAGATAAATACAACAAAAAGTTCATGTGTTGAGATGAGGGCAGGGAGAGACCACTCACCAATTACTGTCAGGGATAAAACACACTCCACTTGGGGAAGGTAGATTAATTTATTATCAATCAAATCACAGTAGAATAATGAAAAACTGAATCTCGAAATACCTTCCCCCCACCCCTCCCCTCTTCCATTCCCCATTTTCTCTTCCTTCTCTGCAGTGGCACAGGGATTGGAGAATGGGGGCTGAAGTCAGTTCACCACATATTATATCTGCTGGTCCTTCCTCCTCGAGGGGAGGACTACTCACACTCTTCCTCTGCTCCAGTGTGGGGTTTCTCCCACAGGAGACAGCCTTCCATGAACTTCTCCAATGTGAGTCCTTCTCACAGGTTGCAGTTTTTCACACACTGCTCCAGTGTGGGTTCTCCTGCCCACACAGAATACCTGCTCCAGTGTGGGCTCTTCTCTCCATGGGATCACAAGTCTCTGCCAGAAGCCTGTTCCAGCAGAGGCTTCCTGCAGTGTCACAGCTTCCTTCAGGCATCGACCTGCTCTGGTGTGGGGTCCTCCATGGGCTGCAAGTGGATTTTTGTTTCACCATGGACCTTCATGGGCTGCAGAGGCACAGCTGCTTCACCACGGGCTGTAGTGGAATCCCTGCTCCAGGTCAGGCAGCACCACCTCCCCCTCCTGCTTTGCTGAGCTTGGTGTCTGCAGAGCTGTTTCTCTCACATGTTCTCACTCCTCTCTTCTCTGGCTGCAATTTGCTCTTGTGCAGTAACTCTTTCCCCTTTTTAAGTCTGTTACCCCAGAGGCACTACCCCTGTCACCGATGGGTTTGGCCTTGTCCAGTGGAGGGTCCATCCTGGAGCCAGCTGGCATTGGCTGCATCCAACATAGGGGAAGCTCCTGGAAGCTTCTCCCTGCATGCCCCCTGCTACCAAAACCTTGCCATGCAAAACCAATATGCTCTCATTCATTAGAGCATGATCTGTTCTTTGAATGCCAATCTTCAAACCCTCATTCACCACTCTAATTCCGTGATCTGTAGTCGATGCAGGATTCCCAGTCTTTTCCTTCTGTTGTTTTAACACTGACTCTCTACGTCAAGTTTAGGTAAGAAAACTGTCTCACCTCTCTGAGAATTTGCTTTAGTTTTCTGGCCAGCATTAAAGAATTGGCTTACTGACTGTTACACAGTATATTGATAGAGATTATAATTCAGAAGGGTGTTTCAAACCCATTCCTCAGTGACCTGCTGAAAAAGGATTAAACTGTTATGAGAAGCTTATTATTATGATCACATTAGCAGCAATAAAACATCAAGTAGCCTACAAGGCTGAGGAACAGGCAAGGCCAGATATCACGGAACCTTGAACGAAAAAACAGCAATCAAGTTTCTCAAAATGTCACCGATGTAATACATTTTGTAATAATTAAAATGTTCAGCTTTCCCTTATTTTATTCCCTAGAATATTTAGCTATTCCATTGGAATATTCCAGTTTCCAATACAAAATAATTTCTCCATACAAGCTGACAATCTGATTCACTGTCATTCCTTCCCCTACTGCTTACAGCCCCCTCTCCCTAACCTTCGATCCTTCCACACAGTGAGCTCTCTAAATAGGTTACAAAGTGAATTAATTTTCATTTGCTGTACAAAAAGTGTCATCTACTCACATCTTATCTACTGACTGTATCACCACATTTCACTTCAGATCTCTTTAAACAGGGACCACCAGAAGCAATTTGTTTTTTTCAGACTGAGTTCAGATTCTTGATTATTGCTTGTAAAGAAGTAAAAAGAAGTATTTATCACATTATTATTACTAGTAGTACATTTATCTGGAAGACAGATTTAATCCTATGAAGTGTTAAGAGCCCCAATAAAGGATCTGTCAAGTATTTTCACATGCTTTGATAAATGCCATTATGTGCATGCCAAATGAATACTATTAATATGGATGATTAAAAAATTAAGAACTTATTTGTTCATCCTTCATCATCAAGAGATGAATTTGCATTTTGATTTTTGCATTTTGGAAAGGACTTTTTATTGAGCTAGAAAATCTCTAAAACAAAATGAGATAAAGAAAAATAACAACTCTGACCTTCAGAGAAAGAGTTGATAATCTTTTGATTCTTTTTGGGTCTCCAACATAGCATTTGACTATTGAAATTTCAATGATAAAAATCTAAAAAGAGAAATGGGGCTGACTCCTATGACAATCAAAGAGGCAGTACCATCTAGTTCCTTCTATATTTTTATCAGAACATGAGCCACCTTGATTCTAGCTTCTTCTTACAAAAAAAACCCCAAAACCAAACCAAATTTGGGAGCATACAACAGCTGAGTCTGCAGTAAATGGTCCAACATAAATTGCAGACAAGGTAGATAATTTCAGCAGGAAATCTTAGCCATAAGTAGTAAGTTTCCTAATGTGAGATATTAAAGTATTAATTAAAGAGCTGCAGACTTCCCCAGGCTTTAAAAGGTCACCTCTGCAGTGGGAAGTGAACAATGTGGTCAACAGACGGTATTGATATCTCTCTATAAAATCTAATATTCTATGGCCACTAAGACTAAAAGTGGGATGCACTATCTTTTATTAGAAGAAAAAAATATATTGCTATATACATATGTCTTCGAATGTTCATTAAATGAAAAAGCACCCAAATTTTCACATGCTATGAATTGTCACTCAGACATGGCCTTGAATAGAAAACACTCAGCCACATAGGACAAGTTTTTGTAGTTTTCCTTTTCTCCTGTTCTCTAAGTTTTTCAGAAAATGCTAATTACTTGCATGGAAAAGTTCTTCCAGTCTGTATAGTTTGAGTGCTAAATTTAATGGAAGCACTCAGTCAAGAAGCAAAACATACCAAAAAGGAGGAACTAGTATTAAATAGAGAAAGGCTTTTACATTTTCTCTTCCTTTTATTCTTGTTGTGGACAAACGGTATCAAAACATCTCAGATTAGCTAAAAATTAGTACTTAAAACCAGATTATATTAATGAGAACACCATAAATCAGAGTAAATTAGTTTTGAAAGAACAGTTCTGGATTATAGCTCCCATTTAAATACTTTTGCTTAGCCAACTGTACAGATTACAGATGTTGAACGTAGCTTGATACACATTTTATGTCCACGTATTCTGAATTTTAAATTTTTTCCTTGGCAGACAAAGGAAGATGTCTATTTGACAGTCAAAATGACTGAGAAAACCAGTGATAGCTCAGTTATTACTAGGGGATTTCTAATTTGTTCTCTTCATAAACGTGTAACGCTTGACTTTAATTTTATGGTTTCTAAATTCACAAGGAGGCAGTCAGAATTTTAAACCCGATATATATCTTCTTTTCCTAGAAGAAAATAAAAATGAACATGTTTATCTTTTCTTCTTCAGTATAAATGGTCTTTCTCCAGACCTTCAAAGTTAAGTGAATACTGTTTTAAATATTTTAAGAACTCCATTTTATAATGCTGACATAAAATGCTGGCATTTTGCCAGGTAAAACTTTGTTCTAATGATCAGTTGCTTTGTATTCCCCTTAAGATAATTAGCATAGCCCTCAAAATGCAGTTAAATCTTTTCGATATTTAAACTATCAAATACATATGTGAAACAAACTTGATTTAAACAAACATTTTTTAAACAAACAGTAAGACAGAGCTTTATAATGGTTTTCCTTTTTAAGAAACTCTCCGTGAACTTGAAGGTTCTCTAAAACCTTAGGATAAAGACCTTATTATTATAATCCAAGTAACTGCAATTCTAAGTTCACACACATACATAATCCCCATTTGTTTTCAGGCAGCTAGTTTATCACTAGCTTAGCAGTATAATACACAAATCTACTCTTCATGCATGGGTACAAATGTTAGAAACAAAAAGGTCTCGAGTTTGAGTGCAAAAGAATAAGCCACAAACATATTTTAATTTTCAGTGGGAAATATCTCCTCATCACACTTTCCTCTTAGTTGAAAAGCAACTAAACATTTTTTTCATAGTATTTAATGAAAAATCAGAAGAGACAGCTCCAGTTGCAAAATGAAAGTTGCCTGTTAAATGTGATTATTAAAGAGAAAAGGTGTCTCTGATAATATGCATCAACTTTTCAGGGAAGTTTAATGTTGTGACTAAATAGATTCTAGTATTTCTCCATTCTGACTTACCCTCAGAGATAAACAGCATAAAAAACTTTCTACAGAATTGTGCAGTAAAATGATTTCTATTCAAATGCCAAGCATTTCCGAAGCCATTTTCTTTATGAGGTTGATTTCAAAAAAAAAAAAAGCTTTCACTGTAACTCAATTAAATTCCTTATTAAATTCCTGGAGTCGACAAAAGGAATTCTAGAATAGCCAACTAAACTTTATGGTGCTCACACTGACAGCAGCAGACACCTGTATCTACGCCACCAGCCGTCTTGCAAAGTGCCTGGTGACACTGGAGGTGACACAGCAGTTCTATTATCTTCCAGTTGTATCTCTAAGGGCTCTTCCAAAATCACTGTGGCTTTCTCAGCACTTATCATCACCCAGTTTCTCAAACAAGATAATTCTAAGTTGCTCATTTCTCTGCTGTTCAGTTCATCTGCAAAAACCAGTACAGAAGAATAAGGAAAAGTTAATATATGGCATAACTCTACATGCTGTTTCAGATTTGCACATGAATCCCTCTTGCAGAATATATACAAAACAAATCAAAGAATGCCTTGACAAGGGAAAGGGTGTGACTCTGTTCTGATACTTCTGAAAGTACACGGAGCAATTAAACACTAAATTTTCTTTATTGCTTATTAATTGATAAAAAGTGCACTGACACTTCCAGTGAGTGAGAGTTTTAAAAACAAAAGAGAATTTTCTATCTTTTTTGGTATGGTAACAACCTCTGTCAGGCTGAGCTCAAGTGCAACCATCATTGCTGCAGTATTCGCGTTAATTTTCCCTTTTCCCTGAAAACTCCTCATTTGACTCTCTTAGTTTAGTTTTTTCCTTTTTTTTTTAGCTATTTTTTTCTAATCATGTGGTGGTGTGCCTTATGTCTCTTCTCTTAGTATTAAAAAATTCAAATTATGAGTCTGCAAGAGAAAAAGAAACAACATTCTAAGCCTTTGTGGTGTTCTCGTTTTTTTTGTTTCTCCCTATGTCCTCATACTCTCCTTTCATCTTTAGGGAATCAGTATTGTTCCCCAAATATAAAAATAAGAATATAATCTCAAGGTTAAATCTCCTAAAATTTCTTACAGTTGAAATATTTCTGACTAATCCTCAGCTGGAATCGTAGTCTGCATTCTAAAAACATTCCATTAAAAAACTCTTACCCAGAGAGAAAAAACAAAGCTGGTATTAATTCCTGTTCAATTCAGAAATAATTATTTTGTTATTCCACTTAATACTTTTTTTGCAAAGATGGTTATTCCAAAGACTTGGCAGTTTTCATGCCTTTCTCACTATGCAATTACATGAATGGAGAAATTAACACACATCAAAATAAAATTCTTTTTGTTGAGGGGATGGTTCTTTCTGGACATATTATGTTTATGCTGCATTTTTGTACTATTACTACTTGGTACCATAGTATTTCTTTGTTCTAAATTCTAATCTTAATTAGTCTCCTTTACCAAATCTATCTTAATTTTTAAAGTATAATTATCTTGACATATATTTTTTTAATAAAAGCAAAATCAATTTTAGCATGGAAAACTAACTCTACATAAATGGAAAATTTCAATGTATTAATATTTCCAAGGTAATTTTTAAAAAGAAAATATGACAATTGAGATTGGAAATCTGCTTAGTTATGCAGATTATATGTTATGTGCAGTCATGTGTTAAAAATTACCAGTAGATTCCTGGATGTTGCAAAACATTTGTTGAAATGCAAAGCATATTGGTTCTTTAAGGAAATAATAAACCCACTAGCTAATAAGAGGTATATCACAAACATTTATCCTCACTGCCTTTCTGAATTTCCTGTCTGAAATTCACTATCAGCTCCTGAAAAAAAATGTCCTTCACCTGCTCCAACTTTTGTCATGTTCCAAAGGAAAGAGGTGCATACAGAAATAAGGTCCAGGAGCAGCAGTCTGGAAAGTCTTATTTCAAGATTTATGAAGTTAATATGAAGTGCACCAGGCTAGAGCAGTTGTCATCACACTGTGCAGAACTTACTCATAATTTGTTACTTGAGAGCTCTCATGGTGTCATCTCGAATCAGTTCATAGTTTTCATGCTTTCAACCTGATAAAGGTTACATAAATCCACAGTATAATGTACTGATGTCACCTTCACCCTGAGAGTTTGTTCAAGTTATGGCCAACAAGGTTCCATATTTTCAGAAGTATCACCAAACTGCTTAACTAAATCTGGTGTGTTAAATCCACTGTCTTAAAAAATGGTAAGAAAGAGAAATCAAACAACAAATATTTATTGTCTGTGTGTGTGTGTGAAAGTAATAATTAGAAATACCCTAAGTATTTTGGACGTGGCAGAAAAAGAAACCAAAAATAATCCTCAGATAATAGATCCAAGGAATGAATTTGTGTGCAGCTGTTACGGGTGACAATTAAGAAGGAAGATGAAAAATTTTGTTAAAATGTTGGACTGCCTGAAAATATGTGATGTAGTGACTCAGTATGTAAGGACAACACCATTTCCTTCTCAGTAAATAGCAGGAGCTTTCTGTGGTAACCTAACACTATTTTAAGGATCATGACTTCCCATAAGTAGTGAATTTTATGCTTTCTACTTCTCTGAACAACACTTAGTCCATGAAATCTCTTGGTTGTAAAAAGTTGACTTAACATATATATTTGATCTATCAATTTCTGAGTTTACCTATGCATTAATAACAGGCATGTTTATCTATATAAGCTACAAAGTATTTGGCCAGCTGTGGGGATATCTGAATCCAGAAAGAAATAAAATTAGCAGAAATGTTTCAGAACAGAAATATTCTTTTATACTTACACCCGGTGAGATCTTGGTTTACCACACAAACACTGTGTGGTGTCTTCTGTGTGCAAAACCCTAATGATTTAGACTGTTCTTAAAATTTGTGTTTCTATTTAATTTAATTTGATTTAATTATGTAATGACACAAATCACCTTTATTCAATTCTACTAAAACAGAAAAAGAGTTTTAATAGGATTGAATAAATACAATTTATTTTCATTACTCTCCACCTTCATACCAAAAGACTGACTAGTATCAAACTGAGAATTATTTATAATACGTAACTGTAGGAGCTACAAATAATCATCCATGGCTGCTTTGCTTTATTTATATATTTTTATTTTTCATAGCCTTAATATTTATGTTTAAAAGCTGGAAAGGGAAGGAGGGAGATGAGAAATCATAGAATTAGTTGGTGGGTAATATGTCCACTATCAGCTTCCTTCCTATTTGGCAAGTATGCAAATAAACAATATGATAATTTCTTCTACTCCTGTCTTGTAATCTGAAGGCTGGACATTTTTCTAGAATTTGATCACATTTTGTTAAATTTTTCTTTCCCAACTCTCTCTTTTCCTAGCTTTCATTGTTTGTTCATATCCCTAAGTCCCAAAGTTCAGCATTAGTTCAAAAACCCCACTTAAATATGTTTTTTTTTAACAGTACTGTAAAAGTTATCCAGTTCTAATAAGTCCCTGGAGTGCTACAGTATTTTTTCAACTTATGTTTGTAGCATCATATATGAATGAATTCAGATAGTATCGACCTATCGATTAATGCATCGTGCTTTTAAGTTGTACTTGTTCTTAATTTTATCTTCATAATTGACCTTAATTCATCTCCATACCATTGCATGAACTGTAGATAGGCACAGAATCATGGTTTATATTTCATATAAAGATTTGTGTGTCTTATGCCTCATCGGGACTGTTAAAATCAATTTTGAGCTTCGTGTAGTGCATGTCAAATAAACAGTTCTTCGAATTTTTGATTGAACTCAGAACACAACCTCTACAAAGATACACTTTCCAGATTTAATATTCTGCTGGGTGGGGAATTCACTTTGTGATTTATTACCATCACTGGAAAAACCCTGTAATAGTACTTCTAGTTTAACCAGAGAACCATTAGACTTTTTCTTCAGATTAAAGAGCTGTCCTCAAAAAGTTTTTCCCCTCACACTTGTGTTAATATATCATAATCAGATTATCTCCCAAAATAACTTTGGACAGATGAAATAGAGCAAAAGACAAACTCTTCGACCTGTACCACCAGAAGTTTTGATGCTTGAATCATTCTGATGGCCTTTCCCCCCCACTTTCAAATGATTTCTGATTTGTGAACTTCCTTTCTGTACTGTAGGTTCTGTACCCCAGCAAACATCTTACAGACTTGTTTATCCACCTGATTTGACTTAATGTTTTCTTCTCTTCAGTTTCAGGTTGACCTTTGCCTTCTCAAAACAGTATTTCAAGAGCAATATCTATAACCAGCACATCTAAGACATTTTCTAAATCATTATGCAACAGACAGTCTCCCTCCCTGTAATTCCATTACATATTAGTCTGTTTATGCAACTGTACCTGCAGCACTAAGAAAGTCTGAAAGGGACATGATAAATTCAGAGCTGACCTTCAAACATGACTCAGTAGTTACACTTCCTAGTCAAGCTTCCAGAATCTTTCCTTAAGCAAGACATATTTGCCTAAAATTTGTGGTAGTCTTAAAGTTCAAGCCTTTTCATGATACCTGTATGTAAGAAAACCTGGAATAAGAAAGAGCAGGCAAGTTCTCACATACACATATGTCACGTTTTGAAGATTGAAAAAAAAAAAAAAAGGAAGATATAGATGTGAGCCTTGATTTTTTCTTTGTTCTCCCAGTAATAGGAAGGAGTGTCTCTGGAATATATTCTGCTTCCTACATATTGCTAGACTTTTCTTTTGACAGCCGTTCTACTCAATTAAACATCCTTTTCCATACACTTTGCTTTTCCAATGAGTTTCAGAGTAGACCAGCTGTCAGAGAAAGAGGTTTGCAAGCACCACAAGGCTATGGGAATTTTTTCAGTGATTGATTTATAGATCACGTCTGCTTCTTCAAAGTTATGTTTGTAGCCTTTTGGATGGAATATAATTGAAAGACAATTTGATAGTAGTTAAATAGTCCTCTGTTTTTAATAAGGAGTCATTCTAAAGATTAGAAAAATAAAGAATTACATAAAACAATTCCCAGGTTCAAGTTCTTTGGATAATTAAAAATCAGGAAAAAAAATTTCTTTCTTTTCATTTCCTTTTCTTCATTTCACTGTTCTTTCAGACTTCTGTGTTAAGATTACCTGCATCTATTCACCAGGTAGTGCAGGGGATTCCCATCTAGGAAGGGCAGAACAATGACAATAAACTACTCAGAAAGTGACACAAAAGTTTGAGTCTTAGAAAAAGACTTTTTCTTAACTCAAAAAGCAATGGAAAATCATAGCTTGTTTAAAAAATAAATAAAAAAAAAATCACACAACAAATTGTGGTAGTGCAGGGGGAGGTGTACCCTTTTTTTTCTGCTTTTTATCACTTTTTAGCTCTGGTTCAGGGAACTACTTCATATTTATTGTCTAACTTGCCTAAACAAAAGAAGAAGACAAGACTAAGAACAGCAACTGCGTAGTGATGTAATTTAGCCTTCCCTTCTCCCTTCCTATATATTCATAACCCACCAAACTTATCATCTGAAGAGGGAGTAACAATCCTCTGTTCTCTTCTCTCTTCACTACTCAAAAAAAGGACATGGTGCAGAAAGTGACCTTCTGGGTTCAAATTTATTTTCTTTTCTTGACTTCACTGTGAACATGGCAAGCTTTTTGCCTTCTTTACCCAGGCTACCTGTAAACCATCACCTGACTGTTACTGTTACACAGTGTTCCCATAGAGAATTACCCAATCTTTCAGCAGTAGATGCAAATCAAGCTTGTCTTTCCTAAAGCCAGATTCCGTCTTAGTCACTTTGCATCGTGGTATATAACACATATTTAACATAATTATACCTCTTAAATGTTATATTTAATTAACACACTTATTCATCAGAGAGAAGAAAAAATCATTCTTTCCTTCATGGCATTGTTTCACATCCATGCTCTTTATGCATGTAATGTAAATCTTTCTCATTTAACCTCTTTGAAGCAAGCCCTGAAGAAGTGTTGTATCTTAATGCTATTCCTCAATAATAATTATTTTATAAACTGATGCTTCATTCTAGCAGAATTAGTTGAATTCCCTCTGTAATGACAGTGATACAAGCAATAAGATCTCGCTCTCAGCAAAATCAATTGTATCTCTTAGGAACACATTCTGTAAGTGTCTATCATGATTAATGTGCTACTGTTTGATCTAGGTGGTTTTTTTTTCCCATAAACAATCCACCATCCTCTCTATGTGACCCTTAGAGTGTCAAGTTCCTCGGGATATTGGGTTAATCAGAATTATATTGAATTATTGGGGCAAGGGGAGGGAATGTACTTCTGCTAAACAATAAATATCTACTTTTTTTGCACCCTCTCATAAATATAAAATAAGGAATTAAACAAGGATGAACATACAACCAGCCTGATGCAGGTACCATTTTTTTCACGTTAAATTACACTCTCTTTTTTTGAGTGAAGGCTGATTTGAGATAGATGAAGTGCAGTAGAAAGAGTTTAACAAGGGAGCAAGGTATAAATTACTCCACTTTTATTTGACCAATGAAAGGGAGAGTAAAAAATATTATTTACTGTCCATTATTCAAACTTATTAAATGGAATATCTGTCATTATTTTTCAATGCCTCCACAACAATGCAATGAAGTTCTTCTAGACCTCAGATCTAGAGGATGGATGTCAAAGGTACTCCTATAACAGAGGGGCAAGATTGTGTTTTAAAAATAAGTTCTTCACATAAACACTTTCCTCTCTTTGCTCACTTCAATGAAAAAAATAACACATTACAGACTTCTTTTACTTTACATCCCCCACATGAAAGTTATTTTTAATCTTGAAAGCACAGACTATAATTTAAAAAGATGCTTAGCTTAGTCTCCTAAATCTATACTTGGTTTTCAGATTTATAATTTTATAAATTTTATATGCATATAAATTTACACACCTTTATGCTCATGTATAAATTAGATACATCTAAAAAATTGTACATGAAAAAATTGAAACTAGGGAAGTTTCTCTATGATAATGTATGCATAGATTTGCTTAATTACACACCAGTTGAATACAAAGCAGCTTTTACTCGAGTTAATATTTCGCCTTTAGAAATCAATGCAAATCAGTGCTTGAACACGTCTTGAACATCAAATCATTCAAAGATATGTAGATCTGAACCTAAGAATCTATCACTAGAAGTGCACTTCTTAAAGCTAGTCCAGCACACAACAGTGAATTTATCTCTCATTTGAAACCATAGCATTATATTTCACACTCCTTTTATTCTGATGTTATTGTCTATGCCAACTATGAAGATGATACCTAAGATAAGAAAAATTAAACTAATTGTTTCTGTGATAATGAATGACTCAGCTGAGGCACAGAAAGACTTCCCTATTTCTATGAACAAGGTAACTAGTTTTGGTTTTTTTAAAGAATGTTTTTTTAGATTTTTCCTTATATGAGAGAAAGATAGAAAGAATAAGGCATTTGTGACCACTAAATAATTCAGTCTTCATTTTTAAGCAATATTCAGTCTCAGTTTTTTTTCTTCCACCATTTCAGTATTACATGTATAATCTAGAAAATGAGTTTCCATAAAGAGTGATGGGATTTTCATTATATTTATATTTTTACACAGACTAGAGATGGAATTTTTGCCTAAATGTCAAGCCTACTTTCTGCATTACTTTCATATTTGTCAGTCTGCTGTAATGAATTGCTGTCTTGAGCATAGCAACGGAATTATCACTCAGGACTGGTTCCAGTAGTATCAGACATACAAAAAAGCACACTATGTAGTAAAAATCTGATAAATATTTCTCCTCCTACAACCATACAAAGTTACCTCTATTCCCTCTATATCTGCAGCATTAGGATTTTGTGAATCTAAAGAGACTTCCTAAAAAATTAAATTATACCAGTCAAATTTCTTGCAGTCTGTAAGGTCTAAATCTTAATATTTCAACACTGAAATACTATGTAGGAAGAACTTTCGAAAGGGTAAGAGGTAAAAAAAACTCTGAGCATAAGTTTGTTTCAAGAGGTTTCTGTTCTATGAGTCTTCTGATTCTTCAAATCTTGTTTTATCTTGGTTACAGAAATCAAGAGAACTTAAAAGTTCTTAAATCCTTTATCTTCTACCAGTCCATAAGAATTTTATCAAGGTTGCTCAAAACTATGATATTTAACTTTTTTTTTTTTTTTTGCTACAAGAACACAAGATAACTTTGAGAATAGAGAAGGTCATAGTATTTTCAACAAAAGTAAACCTTGGAAATTCTAGGAAAAGCCCAAGATTTCAGAAGCTGATATGTGTTACATTCCAGCCTGATACCAAGCCTGCATTAAGCAGTAGATGACCCACCATTAGATAGACTGACACAGGCCATCTTCAAGGGATAACGCTGGATGTCAATCACAAACCACTGGACAAGACCAGTGCCTTTCTGTGAGAGTGACTGGGGTTTAACTACGTGGAATGAAACCAGAGACTTGGAGACACACAGTGGGGAGGGGAAAATCACAGTATCGTGTTGAAACAGAGAGAGAGAGCAGAGCCACCTCCTAGGATGCAGAGAGAGAAAGCAGAGCAGGGTTCTGCGCTGCTCTGCAAGTCTGTGTGGAGGCTGAGGAACAACATAGAGGGATCCACTGCAGTGAGAGGAAAAAAAAAACAAAGATAAAAAGACTCCATCCACACTGAATGCAGAAATATTGGAAAGGTTTACTTTCAACAAGGACATCGAAAACTGCAGTGAAACTAATTTGTTATCTGAACACCTCGGATTCAGAGAGTGCTTTTCAGCAATATCAAAATTACATTCTCATCACTTGAACACTTTATCCAGATTGGCTGTTGCAGAAGACAAGATAATTTCTTTCCTTAGCAGAAATAAACAACAGCAGTTCTCACATTGTCACATCCCCTATACAGGGTTGGAGGTTTTTTTCATTTGTTTTGATTTTGTGCTATTTTTTTAAAGACAGTTCTTAGATTTTTAAGCCCTGAAAAAAAAGTAACCTAATAATTTCTGTACAGGGTGCTATTTTTATGGTGGGAGCTATGATTGCAAAAGAGCTTCTATACTAATCATATGCTAAATTTTAAGTTTTCAAGTTTCTATGTACACAGTATTCAAAAGTGGGTTTAAATCGCTATTGTCTCTAATAGAAGTACAGTTTTGTTAGTAATCACTTGCTCTTTTTGTTTTCTCATAAGAAAAAGAAGGCATCAGCATTTTTTGCTCTACTTTGTCTCAATGAAAGTTCTTAGCTGTGTTTTAAAATACATCTAACATGTCTGTTCTTTGGAAAAAAGTTTTTAGAATTAATCCAGGAAAAATGCAGTGAGGTACTTCTTTATTTGGTAACTATAACCTAGTATGTGACCTGTCAACAAAGTAGTAGTTTAAAATGGTACCTGTGGCAGAATATAATATGCTTTTGCTCAATGTTTTAGTTGAGCAAAACTAGTTTCATCAATGTTTTTAAGAAACACTTTAAACAAAGCAGTGTTTCAAAGAATACATTAGCCGAAGGATAAAGATGATGATGATGCAGAGATCCTTAGGTTTGGGAGAAGATTCAAAAGATTACAGAAGGTTTTTAATAGCTAGATCTAATATTTGCAAAATACATCACTTTTTTAAGTAAAATCACAGTGTATAAATCTTTGGGTTATTGAAAAACTAATTTCTGAATTTCTTTTACAAAAATAGTGACAAAGAGTAGAAGAAATGCTTAAGTAGTTGATGGGTAATACTGCATCTTCCTTAAGGGTTCCACTATCACTATTTACAAATATGGTTTAAAAATGTTAAAAACCTCATATTTCAGTCCAAAAATACTCTCCAATCCCCTACTTACTTACAAAGTTATATTCTGATATAATGGACTCTGACTTTTTAATGTGCCTCCTATAATACATTAGAGTACCGTGAGTCCTGTGTACAGTTTTGGGCACCACAATATAAAAAAGACATTAAGCTCTTAGAGAGTGTCCAAAGGAGGGCACCAAAGATGGGAAAGGGCCTTGAGAGGAAGCTGTATGAGGAGTGGCTGAGGGCACTTGGTGTGTTGTCTGGAGGAGACTGAGGGGAGACCTCATTGCAGTTACAACTTCCTTGGGAGGGGTAGAGGAGGGGCAGGCACTGATCTCTGCTCTGTAGTGACCAATGACAGGACCTGAGGGAATGGGCTGAAGTTGTGTCAAGGGAGGTTTAGGTTGGAGATTAGAAAAAGGTTCTTCTCCCAGAAAGTGGTTGAGCACTGGAACAGGCTCCCCAGGACAGTGGTCACAGCTCCAAGGCTGACAGAGTTCAAGAGCATTTGGACAATGCCCTCAGGCACATGGTGTGATTCTAGGGGTGTCCTGTGCAGGGCCAGGAACTGGACTCGATCCTTGTAGGTCCTTTCCAACTCAGAGTATTCTGTGATTATCTGAATCTATGAATGAAATATAAGAGCAGTTCACTGATAACGTCCAAGCATTGCATCACTCATCCTTATTTCACATTTCTTACCTTATTCTGTTGAGGCAAAATAATTTCCCCCCTTTTAAGGAATACTTAATGAAAAACAAGTTTTTATCTAACTCTTCTCTGACTTTGTGCATTTTATGTGCTTACTTTTGTTTTAAACAGAACTATAAATAGCTATAAAATAATCAATACAAGAGGTAGATACAACAATGCACATATTGGAATTTTAGTATCACGCTTGGGATCATCTAATCAAGAAATATGCAGTGCATTCTATTAGTTAATTGGTCTTGACTGACTCAGATGTAATGGCCAAGGAACAGATTTCCATACTGTGCTGAGACAGGGCATCCCTCCTCCTCCCTGTTATTAGCCATGGACGTAACTAACCCAGATACTTGAAAATTAAAAAGAGCTACAATTTAATTTGCATTGATTGGTACTTCTCATTTGGTAGACTCATAGGCTAGTTTTCTTTGCCCAAGGTGCTTACACTGAAAAAAACCACAAACTTTATCAGTACAACATACAGTATCATGAACAGCATAAGTTTAATAATACTTTTGCTTTCCTTGAGATTTCTCTTTGCAGTTCAGTTGTTTCATTCCCTTTTAATTTCACAGAGAAGATTGTGAGACCATGTTAGAACAGCTTGGGATTGGTTTTTGTTTGTTTGTGGTTTTTTGCCTTTTTTTTTATATGTATATAAAAAACTTCTTATTCTATGGTGCATCCTTTCAGTTTCTAGCACTTGTGGCCATTAATTCCAAGACAATGTAAATTCTCATTGTGCTTGTGAAATAAAATATTAAAACTACGTTGCAACCTTTCCATCTTGACAACCACCAATACCTAGGCTCTATTAAGAGTAGGATTCTGTTATACTAACTCCTCTACAAACATATAATCTCTGCCATAAAGAAACATTTAACAAATATTTACTAGAGAAAAGCTACAGAGCTAAGAGGAGTTCAAGAATTTGAGCAAATAAACCCACAAAAACCTTACCTTACATGACTTTTCAGATAAACTCTGTTGCAAAGAACAGAATTTTGATATTCAAACTGCTCTTTTTCAACTGATTAATGGTAATCCTGTGATTTAATTTGTGCAGTAAGATAGCAGAGGCTACATTTTGTTTGTATTTGTGCAATAACTGGCTAATCAAATGTTTCTTGACAGAGATCTCCCAAGCTGCAACATAAAATTAAATTTCAACTGTATATGGTGAATAAAATTGCTCACTAAGGGAGCGATTCCCAGGCCTTCTCTCCTTTTTTAATCCTAGAAGAAATGTTTTAGTAAAAATAATCTGTTTAATAAAACAGCATAAATAATAATGTATGGAAGTAAAACTCCTAAGAATTACATAGTTGGATATTTTTCAAATTTTGTGAACAATTTCTTTGTTTTTAATTCATGTTGGTATGACAAAAACCCAAATAATTAATTATCCTTTGAAAGAGAGACCATAATACTGAAATTTAAACCCCTTGTTCATTTAATTTGATAGTAGACTGGGTACAGTGACAGTATGTCTTGCAGATTGGTAACTGAGCAAAAAAAAGTATTTCGCTGAAGCGTAAGACTCACTCAGAGACCACTGGCTCTTATTCTCAGAGCTGCCCACGTGAACTTTGACTATATGCTTTCAAAAGCCTCATAACCTTTAGTTTATTTGGATGATAAATCCCTTATGAGCAATATAAATCCCTATCACCTCTAGCTCCTCATTTTCAATTGAAAATATAAGTTGCATAATGTCGAATTCAGTTCAAACTACTTAGAGAACTTTTCGAATATTACCTTTGCAACGAACATGGCTGTTTTTCCCTATGATAGCTCTCCTGCATGCAAAGCTACAGTGCTGGACATGTTGCACTTTACAAAGGTGCTAATGAGCTTCTTTAAATAACAACAATTATTAAACTTGCTTCTGTAGTGATTTTACAGTGGCAGAGGAGTTTCACACAATGTGAGAGAGCACCATAATTTGCTTTTCTATTTTTTTTCCCAGAATCCCTGTCCAACTACGCCGTTACTACTCTCCATAATGATATGATCAGTCTTCATGGTGTTTTCATATGCGACAGAAGTTTTGCAGTTTCATTTTCTTTGATTTCCCTTCCTTCTCCTCCTACCACCTATGACTCTGTTGCTACAGAGTGGTTTAATATTAGTCCTCTGACCCTCCCTCCCCAAATTTCAGCAGCCACTACAGGTAGAATTTGGTCATGAAGGCACCCATCAGGTAGAGTTTGGACCAACACTGTGGTAGGAGAATCAAATTTATTCTAAATTGCATCACTACATGCAATTTAAATTTCATTATTCTGTGGCAACCACATCTTAAACACATTCTTAAATACATAAATAAATAACCTGGTGGTTTGGTTTTTGGCTTGTTTTTTGTTTGTTTGTTTTTGGTTGTTGGTTTTGTTTTGTTTCTTTTAATACAAAATATAAAGAGGTCTCATCACAAAAAATAATTACTAGGTATTTCTCAAAAATCAAGCTTGGTAAATACTCAGGTATGCCCTAAATATTGTGCCCTCAGGAGATACAGAGTTTCAAGTATTTTGCTTTTCCTAGAATAGCTGCCTCTCATTTTAAATTAGGCATTTAAAGGCAGTTTTGGAAGTTCCACCAGAAGACTAATTTCTACAAAACTCTTCAAGAAACATGAGTAAGTAAGATGTTTGAGAACAGACTGGGACTCTGAGAAATCATGTATGACAATAATAATGTGAAACCTATTGGATAATCACATTGCACTTTGAAATTCTCCAAATGCCAGCTGTGGAAAAAAAATTATTTCACAGGTTTTCATGGTTTTATTCAGTTGTCATTGAAATCCATTAGAACCACAGAAAACAGATGGAGAAACAATCAGGAAAGCAACAAAAATATAAATATGAAATTTCACACAATTTAAAATATTTGGCAGATTTACCAAAGGAATACTTTGTTGTTTTTTCAACTGTTAAAAGAACATCTAGATTAGGGGTGCAAATTAAACATCTTATTTGCATACTGTGGTTTCTATAATTGCTAGTTATTCTTTAAATAGGTTTGAAAAACCAAACCAGAGAACTTGATTTAGTATCACAGGAAACTACATATCTACAGGGCGTTCCTCGAGATTCATCTTTCAAGAAAACCATTATTTTTGTTTATCCTAGTTGGTTAAAAATTTCTGAAACTGGTTGAGACTCTGAGAATCCAAGTAAAAGAATACTGATATTCCTATTCTCATTAATATTTTTCTTAGTTAGTAAACTAAAATTTATCAGCACAGGGGGAGAACAATCCACGCAATAAAACATAAGAGCAATTGAGATTTAACATTAATGTTTTCTAGAACCCTTAATCAAAAGTATTTTGACACTCATTTCAATTGAGTGCACAAGTTCCATGGGGCACAAAAATATGTGAGCTTCAGGGAGACAGCATCAGTCTCAAAAATACCAATAACAATTGAAAGCTAGTGTGAGAATGCTATGTTGCAAAAGTGAGATTGTGGAAAAACATAAATCTTACTCCATCCCTGCTAATTTGTACTAAGTAGATAATAATTTCCTTTTGTAAAAGTGATTTTTCAAACAAATATTGTTTTGCACAGGAACAAAAATCATTACTTCTTGGGTTTCTAAATTCTTTTTCTCATTTTCAAACATCCCCCTGTCTAAGAGTAATATATTTCAGAGTACTTTTTGTTGTTGTCTTTAGTCCATGTGACAAATACTTCTTATCTATCACATACCTTTTTTATGAACCATATAAATGTTTTCCTTATGCTAAAGCTCTGAAGATTTTAAATCTGAGAGTCTTCTGATCACTAAGCTCAGAAGGTTTCAGAACACAAGTAGGCCAAGGATGAATTTACATGCTTCATAACTGAGGGGCTGGGGTGGTGATGTTGTAGTTATTTGTATTCTTCTTTAGAACAGAGATTCTTTGTATTTTGTGTATAAGAACAACATTTACATTATTTCCTTCAGCCTCAGTCAGATGCAGAAGTTATACCACATTGCTTTCTTCATTTAATTAATTTGAGATATCCTTAGGATACAAGCCCACATGACTTACATTCTTGGCACTGATATGCAAAGAAACAATGCTTATTTCTTAATAATATGTGCCATCATTATATGCATCCCTTCCCATTTTTCTTTCTAATCCTCTTTTTTTTTTTTTTAATAAAGTTGATTAACTTTTTTTTTTCAGGTTTGCCTATGGGTTTGGACACATCGATTGCTTTCTCTCAATTGTATTCTTACATCTGTCATTCTTCTTGATCTAATTTAATCAGTAAGACAGTGCTCTTAAGCATTATCTCTTTAATATTCTGACCTTAATGCTATCATAAGTATAAGACATAATAGATTCCTCTATCATTTCAACATCATTTTTGTGTGTGTATGAAGGTATATGTTACAATATTTCCAGTCTCTACTTTTAAGTTAATTTATTGATTTTTTTACAGAATTTTCAGTATCTTTCTAGTCCTTTAAGAACCCTCTTGAGTACAACATTAAATTACATTTCATCTTCTCCTGTTCTCTCGCCCAATGTTCAATGATGACTTGAGTATTGTCTAAATAATAATAATAATAATAATAATAATAATAATAATAAAACAAATCAATCAATTGTGTTTCATTCAAAGTCTGAGAGAAAATATACTTTAACTGGATTTTGATGTGATTGTCCCTTCCTTTTTTTCCCAGACTTTTTAAAATTTATGTCTGCAGAACATCTTAAAAATTATCTCACTTGCTCTTCTATTACATTGCCAATGCATATGATTTCCACATATTATATGTAATAGAAAAGTTCTTCTGCATTAATTTTGAAATGACTGTGAAGATCTCATTTTCATAGAGCAATTTTCCTGAAATCAGGGCTTTATTGGTGATAAAGATGAAGCAGAAACACTAGATTTCATTTTTTGTTTTAAATTAGGAACTCAGAATTCTTGGTGGCATCAGCACCAGCTTGTTGTAAATTATGAAAAAATACAGTCATTCCAAGAAGTTGAAAATTTAATATTTTCCCTTTCATGATTTGAATGTAAGCAGTTTTGCTGCTTACATCCTATGACAACTTCCAAGCCATGTACTAGTTAAATTTCACTAAGAGTTCTTCATTTCTAAGAGTTTACTTTAGTCTTGTCAATTCAGAAGATTAACAGGAAAAAAAAAGTACCAAACAATACAAGAAAGTCTTTCAGTGCCTGATTTCTAGTGAGTAAACGCGTATCAATTTAGTCTCTTTCCTTCAACACGATAATTTCAATTTTATAATTTTCTAGTCATGATTACTTAGTGTTTGGAACATTCTTATGCTGCAAAGTCTTGTCCACATGCCTTGAAGAAAGGCATGTGCTTGAAGTCTTGAAAGTGTGTGTTCACAAATGTCATAGAGAACAAAATACCACACATCTTGGGTTGCTTCAGGAAGCTTTTCACAGACCTTTTTTTTAAAGAAATCTCAGATACAAACTGAAGTCCCTTAGAAGTCTTCAGCTAAACAGTTTTCAGTTTTGGGGGATCTTATTGTCAAATACAAATTTGTTGCATCCACGAAGAATTAAAGCCCACAGTTCCCCTCTGGGAATATCATTGCTTATATCTACCAGCTCCCTTCTAACTCTAAATCCTTATTTCCAGTTCTAGGACTTTACACTGCCTTGGAAAATTGTTTCTTCACTGCTAAATCCAGGGTGGAGGTTAACTCATTCAACCTTGCAGCATGGAGCACAAAGGAATTGAAGCATCTTGAACAGAAATGGATTTCCCGAGTTATTTGGTCACATCAGATGCCCATGTAACAAAATTACCCTCATAAACCTATTGATCCTTGTCTTAGGAACCTCTTATTGTTTGACTTTTGTTTTCAGTGAAAAAATCCATCTTCTTGTATTTCCTATAAATTCCTGTATTTCCAGCTTTTACTTTCTAGGAAGCTTTAGCAAGACATTAAGGTCTTTGTAATTCAGTTATTTTTATTCATGACCAGCTTATAACTATTCATAGAATCATAGAATGGTTTGGGTTAGAAGGGACCTTAAAGATCATCTAGTTCCAATTCCCTTGCCATGGGCAGGTTGCTCATTCAGCCTGTCCTTGAACATCTCCAGGAACTTCTCTGGCCAACCTGTTCCAGTGCCTCACCACCCTTACAGTAACAAATTTCTTACTAACATCTAATCTAAACTTTCTGTCAATTTGAATCCATTCCGCCTTGCCCTGTCAGTACATGCTCTTGTAAAAAGTTCTCTGCCTTTCTTGCAGGCTCCTTTCAGGTACTGGAAGGCCACAATTAGGTCACCCTGAAGCCTTCTCTTTTGCAGTCTGAACAAATCCAATTCTCTCAGCCTTTCCTCATAGGAAAGGTGCTCCATCCCTCTGATCGACTTGGTGACCCTCCTCTGGACTCATTCCAAGAGGTTCATGTCCTTCTTTGGACACCAGAGAGGGACTCCAGGTGGGGTCTCACCAGAGCAGAGTAGGGGGTCAGAACCGCCTCCCTCAACCTGCTACCCACATTGCTTTTGATGCAGCCCAGGACATGTTTGGTTTCTGGGCTCTGAGTGCACATTGCAGCTCATGTCCAGCCTCTCACCCACCAGCATCCTCAAGTCCTTCTCAGCAGGTCTGCTCTTGATCTGTTCATCCCCCAGCCTGGATTGATACCAGGGTTTGCCATGACTCAGGTCATCTTGTACTTGGTCTTATTACACATCATGAGGTTCCCGTGGGCCCTCTTCTGGAGGTTGACCAGGTCCCTCTGGGTGGCAGCCCATCCTTCAGGTGTGTCAACTAAATGACTCAGCTTAGTGTCATGAGGAAATTTGCTGAGGGTGCCCTCAATCCCTTCATGTTCACCATTAGTGACGATATCCAATAACAGTGGTCCCCAGACAGAACACTGAGGGACACCACTTGTTGCTGGTGTCCACTGGGACTCTGAGCCATTGAACACAACCCTCTGGATGCGACCATCCGACCACTTTCTCATCCATCTAACAGTCCATTCATCAAATCCGTCTCTCCAATTTAGAGAGAAGGAGGTTTGTGGGGGACCATGTCAAAGGCTTTACAGGAATCCAGACAAATGACACCTGTAACCCTTCCCTTGTCCACCGGTGTAATCACCTTATCACATAAGGCCACTCGGTTGGTCCAGCAGGACTCGCCCTTGGTGAAGGGCGAGATGATGAAATCATCTCCCTATCACCTCCTATATATCTTTCTGTAATATTTTGTTTAATTTTCTCCCTTTCTCAGTGAGTAACTCTGTATTTAAATACAGTAATCAATCAATTCCTCTTGCTCTGTCAATCATGCTAAGTTATTCACACATATGAAAGACATTTCTCTCCTTCAAGTTTTTGCTAAGAATTTTCACTTTTCTGGGGTATCAAGACTCTCTACATTTGATCTACCACAAGATACGTCTGGATGGGATGAGGTGAATAAATCAATCACAAGCCCCTAATCTTGGTGTTTAGACACCTCTATTTAGAGCTATAAGCAAATTGCTTACTCAACTGAAATGTGACATCTCACAAATAAGGTGCAGGTGACAGTCCAGAAGGGAGATTTCATGAGGAAAGATGGGGAGCAGGCTATATGGACTGCAGACTCCTATTATCAGCCTACTCCTCTGCAACTGGAGGAAACTCTGCCTTTGGTCAGTGCAAACAGCAGGGAGCTCCTCTGAAGGCCATTCTCCAGGAAAAGTGCCCTGTCACCAGCCAAGGAAGGCAGCCACAGATCCTGAAAATCACCAAAACGACACAAAACCCACTTAGTTATTTCTTTCTCATAATCGAAGCTCTTAATACAACAGCTCTTATTCCATTAGCATTAGCAATTTTATCTTTGCCGACTTTAGCAGGTTTGATCTCATAAAATTGTCAGACTTTATGGAAGTTCCAATAGTAAAACAGTATTTATTTTTACTATACATGGAATGGAAAAAAAAACCAAACACACAAATAAACCAAACACAAATGTATGTTTTTTCTTACTCAGAGAAGTAGAACATGTTATATATTTGTATTAAGAATGGAGAAACTTAATTCTAATAGCTCCAATCAGAAGTAGGTCACGTTTAGTATTTTGTTTTGTCATAAGTCTGATTTTTTTGGTGGAATTCTTTTGAAAAAAAAATGCCTTCATCAAGACAAAATTTTGATCATTTCCAAAATTACAACCATAGAATATTTCTTTTTTTTATGATCATAAATCAACAATAAACAAGCTCTGATGCATTTCAGCTCTACAGAGGTACAAGTGCATTACTGAGAATAAATATTGTCCTGTTGCTACAACATGAATAATTCATCATGACTAAAATCTCTTCATCTTTATTTTCTACTATGCCCCTTCCAAAATGCAGTCTTGGGAACATAATTTATAGAAAGTGTACATTTCTTATGTACTTTATCTTACTCTGTGCAATGTCACTATCTAAACACTGAAAATGGCATGCCCATTAAATTTAATTATAAGGTATCCATTTCAATAAATATACTCAGAACCTGTGTGTTTATCAATATGCTATTTGCCATTATCAGCTGGAGCAGTAGGCTGTTTATATATAGGACCGTTGTGTTTTGTACCCTTTCTTTACTGGCAGTGTCCATGACAAGCACAAAATCATATATAATGTAGCAAGTAAAGTAATAAACATTAATTTACTCACCATCTAATATGCGTGCTACCTAAAAGAGAAATGGCTGTCACTTAATGTAATGGTAGCTTTTTAATACTCCAGCAATGGAAAATACAGTGAGCTTTTACCTGGGTCATTATTTTAAATTCTAAACATATTTTCTGAGAAGTCATTTCTTCCCTTTACTTAGTGAGCTGTTTATCATAGATTCAATTTATTCACTCTCCAAATCAAGGAAGTTTTCTGTTGAATATGAGTTTTGCATTGTTATTCTTTACTGCAAAGATCAAAGTCTTTTTTCTCTGACATCACAGTCTGTGTTTGATCAGAGGTCTATTACTAAAATGCATTTTTGTTTTATGGAAAATATTTGCAGTCATATATAAAGTCAGAATTGTCTTACTATAAAAAATTTGCTCTGAAACAAAGGTGCTTTTTCTTTTTTTCTTTTTTTTTTTAATTTAGCAGACAACAAACTTTTTTGATTTTGAGAGATTCAGGTTTTCCAAGAAGAGAGAAAGAAAAAATTGATGATTATTTAAAATAAACCCTCAACACAATATTGAGTGCATTTCTATGGGGAAATATTAAATGTTCAAGCTGTATATCCTTGTTTAGGTTTTTATGACTCAGTGAATAAAAACCACAATTCATGATAATTGCTCAATAGCCTTCTCTATTCTTAGGCTTTAGGTTTTTAAGCTCACGCTAAAATATTAGAAAAACAGAGAGAAAAATTTACTCTAGATTTCAATACAGAAAAATGAACTGCACGTTTTTACTCCTGAGAAAATAATGTAAATTGCTTCCCATTCTGACACATTTGGAAACTGATGCTTCTTAACAAGTGTATATAATAGAAATAAATGAGAAAAACAAGTGATTGTTGGTAGAAACAGTAGGTTAGTGAATTATCTGCATAGTTTAGGAGTGTTACCATATGTTCAAATTTGCCTTTGGTCCTTAGCAGAATGTACTGATCTCAAAGCTGTCCCAAGCAAATGAATAAGCAGAAGAGAATATGAGAGTGTGACATTTGAAAGTCAAAGCAGTTTATTCAGTGTAGCTTGTGAACAAAAAGGGGAAAAAACAGCAGAATGGAGAAGGTGAAAGGAAATTTACTTTCTGTGTCAAAAAAGTGGCAGAAAAAATAAATGGAGATGTTTTAAGATGACACTAACTACTGATCAAAGCACTGTTGGATGCATGGAAAAGAAAAATGACACTTAAATTTGAATGAAAATCAAAATGAAATCTGGGAAAAGCAGTGAAAAGGATGAAAAACAAGATGAGAAATAAAAATGTATTTGATGGTCTAATGACTAGCAAAAATCTAAAAAGGAAAAGTCTTCAAGATCTTTCTTTCTGCACTCATTGGGTGGGAGTTTAAAACAGTAAGATGGCGACTGGTGCTTTTTTTTCTGTTTCATGGAACAGGTGCTTAATTCTGCAAGTGTTTTTAAAATCACAGCCCAAAGAATTTTCAGCACGTGAAAAACTAGGCCTGGAGTAACAGGCACAGAGATCTGCAAAAGAAACAACGACAACTTGCCCTTTCATCTGCATTTTAAAGTATTACCTAGTAAAAAAAAATACCAATTCATTTCTATACAGCACTTCTGAGTTAACTTACTGTCCACAAGTTTTATTGCAATAAAAAAGAACAGGGTATAAGTTTACAATATGCTCATGCATAATTTTCCCAGGGATATCACTATCGTTCCATGTTAAATCTGAATACAACATTTTATTTGTGTAGCTGGAGACATTCCTGATAATTATCATCTCTTTGCTTTTAACAACTATTTTATCACACAGTATAGGATGGGGCTGTTGCTTGCAGCTGTGCATTTGATAAAAATGAAATGTGCACTTTTACCAGTATAAGCAACAGTTTTACTGCCCACACAGCAATGCTATTTATCATGATTTGTTCATCTGAGCTGATCAAGGTCTCATCTGTACCATTAGAAAAGCAAAACAACAATAATCAATTATCAAACCCCATTAAAAGTGAAAATGAGGATTAACCTCATGTTACAGCAGCTCTCTGACTCTCATATTCTTAATCATGTTTTATAAACAGTCATCAAATTTATGGTCCAGTATGGATGTGGAAACCTCCTCACAAAGTATTTAGTGTGCTCATTAATTCTTTTCCTTCTGTTCTGAATATAGGGACATGTTCATATTCCACATTTAAATGATTTCAATTTAGAAATCTGGAAAATCCTGGGATAAAATACTAATTTGAGTTAATGAACCAATAAACTGTTCATCTCTCCACAACAAAAAAGTGTGGGTGGCATAATTGTGTTTCTGTAGATAGGAATGTTGGGTTTTTTAACTGTGTATTCTCAAAGGGAGTATGAAGTACTCTTCTTTTGTCTTTTCGCTACACTAGGATGTTTGAAACCAAATGGCCTCTTCCCAATCTTTCCATGCCTAAATCATAAAGAAGCCATTGTTTAGAACTCTAATGCTAGCAACTTGCTGATACCAGGGTGAAAGAACTATTTTACATAGAAGCAAGAGTGTCACTAATAGCAGAAAAACATAGAAGCAGAGAAGAGAAGGTAGGAGGTGTCTCAAAATACTATTTTTACTTGCTCATGTCAATTTATCAGGAATAAACCAAAAGCAGGGGTGTTTGATTCTTACAGGAATTACAATGCAATGAGAACTTAAGACCTTTTTCTTTTCCCTCTGACATTTTTCCCATGATACATATCTCTTTGAGGTCCACAAGTTCCAAGTCAGCACATCTACTTTGGCTATGGCTTTTCCAGAGACAGCCTTCAACAGCTTGCACAAAAGAAAATGGAATGCAGATGAGAGTCGCTCATGAAATTATTTTTTACTTCAAAGCTAAAAAAATATTCTTTGATTTTTGGTGTACATCTTGGTGCAGCCATTCCTGTCCAGCTGGATGCCATTAAGAATCACAATCAGATTGCCACAGGGCATCCTCACAATGGATATTTAAAAACACATTAAGACAAACCTTTAGTGCAACTGAGAGTTTATGGAATTAAATTAAGAGGGAAAAAGGCTCACTTCCAAATTAAAATAGCAGGAAAAAAAGCTTTGAAAATTGTTCCAAAGAAGTTTATATAAGGCCATTTGACTATTTCATTCTTTTGTTTGCTTGTTTATTATCATTATTATTGTTTTACAGTTGTGGGCAGTCGGTGGGGAAGAGGGAAGGCAGCACAGAGAAGAGGAAGAAAACAAAAGTAGTAACATAATCTTGTAAAATGAACATGTTGTTTGCAAGACATAAATAATATTAGAATTCAAAGAAAATATTTTCAAAGTGGGTTATTTCATTTTAAAAAGACCTGTACATTCAACAATAAAAAGTATGTTTCAAATTTATAATGAATATGTAAATTAAAAAATACCCAGAAAGTTACCATTAATTACTAAGAATTTATTTCAATGAAAGAGGAAAATTCATTTATTCTTTTCACGAAATTATTGCAGAAGCCGTGATCACCTCATAGGCTTTATAAAACTCCTCATAGGCAAGTATTGGATATAAGACAAGCCAATAACAAAGAGAAAGATGTTGTGGAGTCACAAAATCAAATTTTATGGATGTATGATGTGAATTTCTAGTACTGGCAATTTGAACAGATTTTCTCCTGTAATGTTTTTGGATAATGTGGAATTAAAGAGCATACCAGAGGCTCATGTCTAGAAATTAGATAACACAAACCAAATTACCTGATTAAAATAAGCAAAGATGTCATCATCATGGCTGGGCTTCGCGAATGAGGATTTGGGGAGGGCTCTACCCACGTTTGTTACAAGCGTGCTGGTGGCTAAAAACGCCAATATGAGACAGACATATCCGATTGCAAAAGGTACAGCAGAAAGACTCCTTAGGTGGTGTATTCTGCAATACACGGTTCTTTCTGCGATGCCTTTTTTCCTCAAGAGTGATCCTGCATGTGTTCTCAAAGGAAGCAGCAGTGTTATAGATGGTGTGTCTCCAGGCCGCCCGATTTGAGGCCAGAGTAGACCAGTTATGATGATCAATATGGCCAAGGCTGAGATGTTGTTTCAGGGAGTCCTTGTATCTCCTCTTCAGGGCTCCTTTCATGCGGCAGCCAGTGGCAAGTTCACCATAAAGCAAGATCTTAGGGAGGCGGTGGTCCTTCATCCTGGAGATGTGCCCTGCCCATCACAGCTGTGTTCTCAGTAACATGGCCTCGATACTTGTGACTGCTGCTTGTTCTAGAACAGATGTATTGGTCACATAATCTGACCAGTGGATGCTTAGGATAAACCAAGATGTACTTCATACAAAACATACAGATTTATAAAGCTGGCACAGTTGCACTTCTTTGTTATTAGGAGTTTCCCTCATATCACACTCAAATATCTTTGAAGCATCTTCTTCAGCCTCACCTTTCTTCATTTTATATTTCACATTCCATATTATTTAATAGTATTTATCCCAGAGGTTTTTACTGATTACCAGGCAGTCTACAATCTCTGTTTTTAATAAACAAGAGAATTCACAGGAAGGAAGCATCCTGCCAGGCTCTGACTCCATTAACACAGACTGCATGTGTAGCAAAAGAAGTGCGAGATGCAATATTTGCTATAAATATGATACATCAGGGGAAAATAATCATGTTAAATTTGTGTTCTAGAATTTTGAACAGAATCTGCTAAGTACTAAGGGAAGTTAAACAGGCCAATAAATTGAAAATAAAAAAAAAACATGTAAACCACAAAAAGATAAAATACCAAAAACCACTGAACTTTACAAGGTAATCAAACACAAAAAAACCATTTTATTTAATCCTGATATTTAGTATTTCACATTAAATCCTCCTAACACTTACTTAGAAATTATATATTTATTCTAAAGTATATTCTAAAGTATATTTGAAAATTTGGAATATCCATCACTATTTGTCAGAAAACATTAAATTAATTTGAGATGATGACTAAAAACAGTCAACAATATGAAACTGAATTGTCACTGTTTGAAAATTTCATTGGCAATGTGACTGAAATATATTTCAATTAAACATAAAAGGTTGAATCTCATTCACAATATGAAAATTCTTCACTTTTCATTATGACTCTATGTGAAAGCAAGTATGTCTAAGCCCACTAATTTCAGAAGCTGCATAACTGGGTTTTAATTTCATTCAATTCTTTAAGTACAGAAAAAAAATTAATTAATTTCTTCATTTCTAAAACTAAAGTATGAAAACTCTTGGATAAGCTTAAATTGTACATATATAAAACTGGTGTATGTCATGTCACAGACATAAACTTCAGTTCTGCCAGACAGTTGTAGCTTAAAAAAGGATGTGAAAAAATATGAAATGTCAAGTATATATTTTACATTTTCAAATAGATTTTTTCTATTCTGTTTCATTATTTTCCAAATGAAACAGGTCTTTATCTCAAAACACTCATCTTCCAGACTCCAATTTAAATTGAAATAGCAATACGACCTGCAAACAAACTAAACTACTTGAAATTATTGGTCAAATACAACCCTTGAGTATATCCCCTCTTTTCTTGTTTTTCAGTTGAACTGTCTTTCCTTTCTCTTACAAATCGTCTTTACATCTCCTGCCAAAAGCATTTCCTAACTTTTCATGCCCCTCAGACCTAGACAATTCCTCACCTACTCAGTTCTCCAGCGTGTTGAACTGCCAAACTGCCAAAGTTGAGGTTATAGACAAAAAAATAAAGAGAAAATGAGCTCTAAGTGAAATTTTCTTTTGTAACAACATGATATATTTTTATACTGTGCCTTAAAGCAGGTGCATAAACACCTAATTCTAACACCTTTTATGCTGCCTCTATTAAAAAATAAAAAATCATGAGTAAAAAATGATAGCAGTATTTGTCTATATACTAAAATTTTTAAAAATCCAGCATATCGCATTTATCCATTTATCCCCTAGGCTTTATGAAAACAAGTTTTCATACTTGCTGATTGCTTCCATACATTTATTTAAGAGTTTATCTTTTATTATTTGAGCACATTGCTCTGGGCGTTCAAAGGCTATGTATAGCTTTCATAGATGGAGACAAGAAGCAGCGAAGCATAGAGAGAAAGCAGGAGAGATTCTCACATGACTAACTCTGCTCTGCTTCTCATTTCATGTGAAACATCCCACGATAACTAAGAGCTGCAGAACGTGCACATCCATATTTCACTTTTGACAACATCAGTATTTTGATCAGCCAACAGAATATTCAAATACATTCAAGAAAGTAGATCCCCAGTGGCCTGTGGTAAGGTGTCAGAACTCCTGCTGTTTATTGGCATAAGAGACAGTTGAGTAAATACAATCTGGTGTTTTCAGTGAAGAAAAAAAGCAGGGGGACAGACAATTATATTTGTCACTTGGATATATATATGAGGTCTCAGCCGGGGAGGCTTTTCTCATTTAAGGGGTATAAAATCGGATATTTATATTAATGAAAGTAAAGATACGAAGGTAAGGAATAGCTAACTTGATAAAAATTGTGGGGATTTTATGCCTTTGGATATATGACTCACTACAAATAGAGTGCAGCTTGTGAAAATCCTTTTATTTTGATCAAAAAGAGTTCCCCAAAACACCACTTTTACACATAAAACAAATATACATTGAAACTTCTTCAATAAATGTAGGATGAGACCCTTAGTTTTAGCTTTTTCAGGGATCACAGTTAATTTTGAAGCTATCTGTTTTCTCTTCAGAGTGTTAGCAACCATTTGGTTGAGACCAAAGCAGGGCTTATTTATAGCAGAGAGCATTCAGCAAAATATGACTACTATCCCAAAAAGCCTGTCACCTAATTTATCAAAAGATACAGCAAATGAGAAGGAAAACAGTAATAGCAACAACATAAATGAAGAAGAGAAATAATGATAAACACAGGTTAAAGTTAGAATCACTGACAATATTGTGAATTACATCCCAGAAGGTAATAATTTGCTATGTACTAGGATATGCTTCATCTATAAATAGGAAAATAATGAATGTCAAGCACTGTTTTTCATCTGTGTAACTTCATTTTACATCTCTTTCTTTTCTTATAGACCACAGCTTGAGCACTGAAGCAGCAACCTCATCTTCTACCAAAATGACTTTACACAGTCTAGTAAAAGAACCAATTTTCAGGGATAGTGAAGTAGCAATGTAAGTCTTCCTACATTTTTACAATCAAATATGACAAAGTCCACCGTCCTTGCTGGAAATTTCCTTTATCATCTTTTGATGGTCTCTTGAGAAGGAGACCTGAGACATATTCTATCTGTTAGAGACATATTCTATCTCATTTGAAAGAATCACTCAGTCATTTCTCATCTGTGGTGATCAGTCTCTCTATCTGCATCCTCAGATCATTGCCAATACAAAGAGAATTTCCTGCATTCGTATGATTTTGTATTTCTCATACTGCTCACCTATATTATTGTCTCGTTATTTTACAGTGTAGCTGAAGAATACAGGTATATGAGGAATGACAAACAGCAGAAGAGTTGAAAATAATATCTAGAAAAATGAATCTGGACCTTCAAGGAGTTTACCAAACGGAAGTCCACCATTTTTTGTAGATGGATTGCATGATATAAAAGCCTTATAGGCAGATTCACATATGTACAGATATCTGCAGTTTTTTCGCTACCTTATTTCGTTTGACAGTGAGGAGGGTAAGGAGGAATGACTAGAACTTAGCTTTTCTATATCCTCACATATGATTAAGTCAGACCCGTTTAGTACTGTGCAGTAAAATAACTAAGTTCCTTGATGGCTAAAACATTAAGCTACTCTATCCAGAGAAAAACCTAACCTCCTATTCTCATTTACGCTTCAAATGCAGAGCCAGAGTCCTTCACAATTTCAGGTCATGAGGAGATACTTACTGTTCTCTGGAAATCAGTTAATTTGGTTAATTCGACTGAATCCAGAAGAGCACTGTGACTGGCAGTACTGAGTAAGAGTCTGGTCTTGATGAGGGAGCATGGGACAAATTCCAAAGACAAGGATCTCCTGCTTTCAAAGAACGATGCCTTCCTGGGTGCATGTCAGGCCCAAGTCTCTGCTGACTTTCAGCTGTGATTCTTTACATGGAAAACATCTCAGGGAGTGAAGAGCTATAGAAAAATTAGTAGGAAAACATTTAAGCTGACCAGATCCATCAACTAACCTAGGAAAACTCAGAAGCTCTAAAAATCTTGAAATAAGTTTACGATGAGTTCCTATTATAAGATGAAATAGAGTACCTACATTAATTGCAACATTAGTACCATATTTCAGGTATAGACAGTGATTGAATTCAGAATTATGGCTGCAATGGATAATTATTCTTCCATGAAATAAGACCCCCAATTCTAGCACTTTTTCAGAGGCTTCAGTCATGAATATACAAATTTTATTAATGATAAAAAAAATATACTGACTTAATTACGGAAAATAATTATAACCATATATTAGAGTAATAGTTCATAAACAACGTACATATCCTATGCAGACCAAAGCGAATTGAGGTGAATAGTATATTATGGTTTTATGTGGTCAACAGCAGTTTAAACTAGTTCCACGACTAAACCAGGCACTAAACTACCCTACTGTAGTCTACATGCTCTTAGTGCAGTTAATACAAGTGCAAATGCATCTTTTCTAGGATATCTTCTTGTTTTGTCTTCTTAACATAGAATATGCATACACAAATATTCCTGGAAAAAATAAGTAAACTTGAAGTCTACTACTGCACTTTCAATTGATCAGCTTCAGAAATCTCACATTTCTCTGCCTTTAAATGAGTCCAGTTTACATGGCACAGAGAAAATTTTTCACATAGCTGATAACAGAAATGTTTCTTTTACTAAATGGTGACTAAACAACACCTCTTTGGTTATCTTGTAAGTCTTTTTCAGGGTGGTGACAACTGTTTCCGAGGCTTTTTTTATTCTGATTGTCATATAAGAGATTTAGGAGTCGGGACTGAAAAATAAACTTACTGTAGCAAATATAATCCTTCCTATCCAGCCTGTGATAAAGAGGTTGTGCTACTTTCTCCTGATTCCTGAGGGCTTAGCCTTTTCCCTAATGTTCATCTGTTGAATTTAGTAAAGCGTTGAAGTCTTAGAAGCATAACATTTATTTCTTAAGGTTGTTTTCAAGTGGTTCTATTGTTAATCTTTCAGACTCTCAAATACCCCTTTCTCCTCCATCTCTTTAACATCCTCCACCCCCTTTTATGCTCCATAGTTTTGCTGAAACCACTGGGTTTTTTCTGGATTCATTCATATTTCTGACTAGTTACTCATCTTTGATACAGCTCTAGTCATCTGCTGAACCACATTGATTTATTGGAATGAACACAACTTGAAACCTCTCCTCCTCTGAGCTGATTTCAATCAGTTTTCTTCCACTTGGCCTATAGTCTAATGGTTTTCAAGTCTTATTTCAGTTTTTATAGTATTGTCTCAGTAAAAACAACTAAACGTGTTTCTGAAAGGGAATAAGAAACAGATCTGTTGAAATTGTGAAAGGTGGGACAATGTTTTTGCAGCTCAGGATTGATTCTTTTGTGGTTTGTAACATATCTCTGCAGGAAATGTGAAAAAATAATCTTAGCCTGAGCTAATAACTTCTTTTCTGGTTTACCGTTTTTTGGGTTTTTTTCAGTGGGGTTTCAGTTTTTCTATTCTACCTGACAAAACGAGAAAGGATAGCTAGAGGATAAAAGTAAACATATTGTTTGAGACAGGAAAAATGTAATGGAATACTGTTCTGGCAAAAGAACTGTTGTTTTATTGACAGCAAGTATTACCCTCTTTGAAAAACACTGACTAGCAAGATAAGAGAAATAAAATTATTTTGAGCTACTTGCTATTTTGATGTCGCATTCCACTTTTTTTCCAATTGCTTCATAGGAAATCCCAGACCTTTCTATGCAGGAAGGAATGACTATCTTCTTTCACTTATACTTGCTTCACTGAGCTTTTGACCCTGGAATTCACCACTGTATCCTGCAGCACAGCAAGGCAGAAGTCATACTTTGCACACTCAGGCATCCCACTGCAGTGCTTTTTAGGCTTGTTTCTGGGTGAAATAAGCAAGGCTAGAGAGTAAGTAATTAAATAAGTAAATAAGTAAAAAAAATAAGTAAATAAGTAAATAAATAAATAAGTAAAAAGAATCAGGATTACAGGCAAACCAAAGCCTCGTGGAACTAACACAATACGTGTTCTTTAAAAAGTTGCAGAAAAAAGATCCATAGAAAATTTGGGTGCAGATGGAAGAACTACACAAAGCAGGGAGGAAGTATGTGGTACTCTGAAGAGAGTGAGGAAATTGTCAGCAAAGAAGATGGGTGGAAAAGGTTGCAAGGATTCCCTGAAAAAGGTGGTGATGGAAAGATTGCATGCAAAAGATCTAAAGAAGGAGAAATGCAGATGGAGAGATGATTTGTTTGTACAGCCAGGCTGGCACTAGGAAGTAAAAGGCTGTACCTTTCAGTAGGGCATGTATTTTTACCAAAAAGGCTGGAACCTTCAATCTCATTCCATGTGAACCTGCCAGTGACCTAACTGGTTTACCTTTTCAAAATGGATATACAATTATGCATGGAATTTAGTGTTCTGTATTCCTGAGAAGTGATTTTATTTGATTCTATAATGTAATTCAACCAATCCAATATTCAGGTATAAATCCATTTTCCCCTTTTAATATTTGTGCATTCATTTGTGGAATCAGTGTATGCAGCAGGCTTTTATCCAAAGGCAAAGTAACATTATTAAAAAGACTAAGCTGCCATAGCCTGGAAGGACTGTTGGAAACCACAGAAAACTAAATAAACTTCACTGTTTATTCATTGGGGTCAAACCTGCAGGCATGAAAACCGTATTAAATTTCATCCTTATTTTCTAATTTCCCTACTATCTGTCAATACATTAAAAATCACAATATCTTTTTCCAGAACAACAACCATATACATATATAGTGAAAGAGTATACCTACACGTCAGGGTATTTAAAACTTCTTTTAAATATTGGCCAGGAAAAATAATTTTGAAAAAAAAAGTAGAGTTTCTGTGGCAAAACAGAATCTGTACAAGCCAATTTTGGTTCACATCTCATTAAGAGATTTATATGCCTTAAAGTGCAAAAATATGAACAAAGCAACAAATTCCAGCACTGAAAATGTCCATTCTTTTGTGACTTGCTCCAATAGTAAAAGAAATACCTTTATTTTTACCTTTTGGACTGCTGCTTGTCACCTGTTCTCCATCTTGCATCAAGAAAAGAAGATGACTGGAGTGCAGCAGGCAGGAAAGCAGCTGCTTTTCATGCTTTCACTGCAGCGTACTGTACATAATTTCTGGGGTCTCTTTCATTGCCAAAGGAATGTACTTAGAGACTGTGACAACACTGCAGCCTTTTTTCTGCCATCAAGTACATCTGAATTATCAAACAAAAGATTTGAGATTATAGCTTTCTGAAAAAGTAAATGAAAGCCTCACAGAGAAGCAGATGCTACAGCATTATATATTCCGCCTGTACACTGTGCTATGCATGGCCAGCTGGAACAGGAGAACTGCTTATTTTAATGTTACACATTGGTCTTCAGTGCAGTGTCACAACATTACAACATCTGGCTTTCCTCTTCTCTCTGCACTATTTGCTGTAGTCACCTCCCACACCTACTTACTGACATTCTCTGCTCTCTGGAAGCATCGTTTTCTGTTTGTTTACATGCACTGCACACTTCATAACTATGGTTGCCCCTCAGCACAATTCAATTTTCTCAAACAACCTTAGTGCTTGAGCTACCAGTTACTGCAGAGATCATTTTCACTGCTTATTGAAAAAAAAAAAAAACACAACAGCTTGATATTAAACCGTAATATTTTGAGCAAGTGTTACAATGGGGAAAACTCTACATATGAAAACATGCAGGAGGTAGAGGGTTTACTCATTGTTTTCAATAGTCATGAGGAAATAATTCTGTTATCTTTTTCTGCTGTAGTGATATACAGTAAAGAACATTATGTATACCCCAGCACAGCCTTGAAACAACTGATATTCATAAATTCAAATTCCATCCATGCCTGGATAAGGGCAATGGAAATTTTCTGCCATATTAT
Organism: Pseudopipra pipra; assembly: GCF_036250125.1. Lineage (NCBI taxonomy): Eukaryota > Metazoa > Chordata > Aves > Passeriformes > Pipridae > Pseudopipra > Pseudopipra pipra. The sequence continues at coordinate 10,146,795 of NC_087552.1, forward strand.
GACCTTAAATAGGAATTTGAACCAAGCCTTATTTAAAAAAGATGAAGAATACCACATATTCATTTTGTCTCATCATCTTATTCATGATCACACTTTTTGAAAAAGATTATCATGTATAGGCATTGCAAGCTAGAAAAAAAATAGAACAGAAAGCTTTTCTATTTAAAAAAAAAAAAAAAAAAAAAAAAAAAAGAAAAGAAAAGATCATTAGCCCTGCATATTGAAGAAAAACTTTTCATTATATTTGCACCAAGCATCAGGTTGGATTATGACTATAATGCCTGAAAATGACATGTTGCCCAATTTAATCTTTGGAATTCCTTCTGCCAAATGAAAATCTTTCTGCGAAGGGATGAAGGAGGCGGACACCTCCTCTAGCAGCTCTGGCCCAGGACTTCCTCCTTTCCCAGTCTCTGGAGTTACACAGAGTGTAACTCAGGGGTCCCTGCCCAGGCTGTGGGACACAGCAGCTCCTGATTTCCCATTTGTGGGTTCAACCCATAGTGAAGCTGAGCATGTAACCAGCAGCTCAAATCTGGTACCCCCCCAGTAGCTGACACCCAGTCCTTGCAGCACTCACACATGGGAGAGATAATGGGACTATACAGAGAAATAGGAAAGGATTGAACAGGAAGATGGGACAGACTGGGGGGATCAGGCACAGAGCTTAGTCAAATAAACATAGTGACTGACCCCAAATAAGCATAGTGACTGGACAGCGTACATGACTAGTGCCTTTATCCCACTTTCTCCTCTTTGTTCCTCTTCATTCCCTTCCCCTGCATTTTCCCTCATCCGTTTGCCTAGTCCCGCTGAGATTTCCCCCTCACTGTTTTGGACCCTCAGGTTTCCATCCTAGTTTGCATGCAGTTTCTTGATAGCCCATCAATTAATGTGACTGACAAGGTTTGTTTCTTGGGTTTGTCTCTACATTACCCTGTCAAGTTGTCACATGCCACACCTAGCAAAGGAATAAAAGGTCTGTCATGTGCTTGTGCTGACACTGTCCTCTGGCATCCAAAAATCACCATGGAAAATGTTGCTCACTTCAAATGTAAAGAAAAAAAACTTAGTCATGGAAAGGAACACAAAGATAAATGGGATCTAGGGTAAGATGTCTTGTGGAAGAGAAAGGAAAAGAGCAGGGACCTGGTGAGTGAGAACTAAGGTAGGCTGTAGGGGAAGAAAGTTGGTATTCAGACTAAGGACGAAGTTAGCATGTAATAGCTGTAACCTTCTGATTACAGTGAGAATCCCTCCAGATTCCCAAGTGAAACCTGGTACTCCAATGTCCTCCATCAGTAGGGAAGATATGTGAATCCTTCTAGCAACACTTATAGTTCATGACTGCCAAAGAACTGACTGCTACATTCAGAGGATGAAGCTGCTAGCACTACATCTGCTCTGTTGGTTTAAAGGCCAGAGGCCTGTTTTGGGGATTTAAAAACTCCAGCACTGCTGATGAGATGGTTATGCGATACGAGGGAATGCTTTTCTGTTCTCTCTTTGAATATATGTCCAAAATGTATATATTGCATAGTTATTTGATATTAATGTAGCCAATAAATATAAATGTAATAAAATCTTCTGTCCCAACCATGAACACAAGCTTACTCAAAGATCTGCAGAAAATCAATTTTAAAGTGACAGAAAAATTGAGATAATGTCCACTACTAAAATTTAATCTCATTGTTCATGTCTGCTATTAAAGCACTTGCTGTTGTCAATTGATATCTCATTTTTCACTTCAGAAAATCACTCTTATTCACAATATCTTTACAGATTATGTAATAACACTTCATATTCATATAGATCTTTAAGCCATCTATTTACTTTTTGTTGAATATGTAGTAAAGGGAAGAAGGAGCTTCAGAAGTAAAAATAAGGCAGCTGTATCTGCACTGCAGATCTGGATTAGACATTAGCCTTTTCCTCAGCAGCCCTGTGAAAAACTTTTATTACAAAATTTGTTAAGATTTTTTAAAGGCTTTTCTTTGCTAGTTTTTAATCTTTGTTTTGGAGGTTTTTTCATTACAGGTCCCAAGTCAAATTCATGGCTATTTAGAAGAAACAGAGAATTCAGCAGGTTCCATATTCTGAGTTTGTACAGAATTACACTGAAGAATAAGAGGTTACAAACACCCCAAACTGGGCACCTAAATCTACTGAATACATTTAGGTTTAATTTCTCTGCATGGCCATTACCCATCTGTAAAATGGAGATAATAAAATCCTTTAACCTTATGAGGATTTTATGAATATAAAGTAATGCCTGACATTATATTAATGAGTTCCATTTAAAAAATAGCACAGAAAAATCAATAATTTCTGCTTAAGAGTGCAGTCTGAATAATTTGAAGTCAATAAGGCATGTCCACATACTGAAGAAGAACAAGAGAATGAAGCACTGAATACTTCTAATTAAGGAAGTACCATCTCTGACTGATGGAGCCAGGGATCCCATGTAAAAAAATACTCTGTGATGATGTAATTAAAGACCATTATAATGCATATGCCCAAGGGAGCCAAATGAAGGCTGCATGGGCAACTTTAATTTTAATGTTTTCTAATTTGAGTGCTTGACTTTGTGACCTTAATTTTTTTTTAATATAATTTTCTGGATGTAATAATAATTACTTGAGTAGGAAGAGAGAAATTAAAGAGTTATGCAAGATTTTCATTTGTGACCTGAAAAGCAATGGGTCCTAGACAAGAAAGAAGAGAGCCTTGAAGCTGGCTAACATTTCAAAGACACTGAGGAGACACTACTATTGCCAGAAGAATGCATGCAAAAGGACAAGTGTAACACAACGGGCTTCTCAGTCATCTGATTTTTGAGTGTTTATGATGATGACATGAAATATATTTTAATATTTTCTTCCTGACCATCACATTCAGTCAGACTCCTGACTAAAATAGAAATGAAGTCCACTCACACCTGTCAGAGACTGAAATAATTAATGGCTTCAACATTGTAAAATCACCAGAAGACTTTTGTCCACTCTGGCCAACTGCTAAGAAACTGCTGCTCACCCAGCAAAGCCCACCCCTCCCTGAATATGCCTCCTGGGAAAGGACCTTCAGGTCAGGTAAGTGGGTGCCACTGCCCAACTATCCCAGGTGCCAAAGGGCCTGCATTTCTGAAGCTACAAACTGGATTGCCAGATAAGGGAGGAGATAAATCCTGCAAAGTGGAATAATCCTTCTTATCATGCCAATGTCCTCCCTTACATGATGGCTCTGTTGTGAAGACCCCTCTGAGGAGCATGGCAGACTCACCATATGTCCCCTGACGTGATCCATTGTAAAACTCCCCGCCCCAGGAGAGTGTTCCCACCTGGGTTTGAATTGTTTAACGATAACTCATGAAAGCTTTGAGTTTGGGAGGGGCTTTGCCCAGCCCCAAGGGATCAAGATCATCACCAGGACTGTGACCACCACTTCAGCCAACAGACACTGAAGCTACAACTACCAAGTTTCATTGCTGAATACAGCGGGTGGTGACTACATATATCTTAGCACCCTTATCCTTTCTTTCCCTTTCTCTCCCTTATATGCTTAAGTGTCATTTTTATGCTTTAATATTGCTGTATTACTATAGATAACACCCAAAATGGCAACATACCTCTTTCCTTTGAAACAAAACTGTTCTAAAATAAACCCTACATATTATATATTTAAAACCACTGATTATTCAGTGTTGTTTCACTCTAATACACCCCAAGTTATTTATTATTAAGAACCTGGGTTACCCTCCCCTTCTGGGATGGGTCATAACAACACCCCATACCTTCCTATAAGCAAGGTTTATAGGAATTTTTCAAGAAAGATCTTCCTGAGGAGGGAACAATTACAATTCATCACCCGTTTTTGTTACCTTTTGGTATCACAGGACATTGACAAAGTTTTGGTTGTGACTTAGAGGGCTCCTCAACAGTTTATGGGCTCCTCCTCCAGTTAATGATGACTGGATCTTACAGAGGAGCTTTCATGAACTCATGACTAGTATCAGAACTTCTAATATATTGTAGATTTTTTTGTATTATCACAAATTGTGATCCAATTGTAAAAAAGGGAGTGGAAAGAGTGACCAGCCCACTTTTCAGTGGCTGATATTTTTTCAGGAGAACAGAAAGAGAAAACAACTTATTTTAAATTGTCTTATATTTTTTCAGGGTAACAGACTATTACTTTGTGGGACAATAAATAAAAATTACAGTTATTCTACTCTGTTATGCTTAAAACTCAGATGAAGCTTTAAACAGTAGTGGATATTTAATAAAGGAGTCTCAAAACTGTTTCTCAAATGTGTCTGGCATTTACAATATTTTCTATGTTTCTAGCACATTCAAATGCCAACAGCATATTGTTTTTTCCACTTGTTTCAGAACTGTACGACATATACTAACTAAGGATCAAGCCTAATACTGATTCCTGGCACACCACTGCTAGTTCCAGACAAACTGAGTAGATCTTAGAGCTAAGAAAACAAAGGGCTGTGGCACAGCTGTTCTCCAAGCAAAGTCAGCACATGACTGTGTGAACAGTTGTGTTAAGACAGTGGTGTTGCACATTACATGAAGAGAAGTCTGTATTCCATTCTGAGATGTAAAATATACTCAAATCACTCTTTCCCCTTCTTTATTCCCTGCCTGCCCTGTGTCCCTCACCCGCCTGCCTGACCCCTAGCAATTCAGGAAAGGACTATTTCTTTCCACTATAGCACCTGGTTATGCCACCTTACAACTCACACAAAAGCAGAGACTGAGAATTACAGTACCAAGAAACAAAGCCATTGCATTCATTAGGATGATTTACCCTTTATGAATTCTCTGCATTGAAATATATCCAGATTCTTGCAGTAAATATACCCTGGGCAGCAAAGCAACAGGGTAGATATAAGCATTATAGAAGGAAAGCTACCTACCTGTTGGATCTGGCAAAAAGAGAACCCAGATTTAAAATGAGATGAATTCAGTCTAATCAGGCACAAATCCAAAGCCAAGCAGTACCTAAAAAATAATGTCCACGCTTGAATTAACTTCTGTTCACAACATGTGTTCCCTAACAGTAGTGCTTTCGTTAACAGGCACTGCTGAGGTAGGAGGACTCCCTAAAGGAACTGACAGCACACGCTGAAGAGAATATTGTATTTGAATGTCCACACCTGTCCTGGTCCTAGAAGCTGGGAAAGAGATCTTGGGAATATCCTAGCTATTACAGAAATGATGCAGAGGATGTTAAGACCCCAATGTAGTTATACATTTATATGTGTCAATGTAAACATAAATTTGGGTCTTGTGGCTTTGGACAAAATGAATATTCAAAAGACATCTTGAATCTCCTCCAAGTAGTTAAATATTACTAAGATGTTTAATGTTTCTGTTCCAGGAAAGTGGCTTTCAAACTTTGACAATCATGAGCAGTTTAAAAAGATCTCTCATTTCTTGTGAAATATAATAATTACCGCAGTGAACTCCTTAGTAGTTATATCCTCAAGAAAGACCCCCATATCCTCAAAAAAACCAAACTCATGTTATTGTGACTCCCACTAAACAAATTCCTTGCCAATCCATGTGAAATACGCAGAGAAGAAGATACTGTAGTAATTGCTAAGGATACTTAAACTGCAGTTAGATTCAATATGATTCAGTAGATTTGAGTGATTTTGACTTTGCACTTCATGAGAGAAAATAACAGAAGACTTAAGATGCTGTTAATTAATCTCTTAACCTTAATCTGATTCTCTTCATGAGCTCTGTGAACAAGGTGGAAAAAGACTGGACTAAAAGCCAGAGCATTTAGAGAGATAATCCTGCTTTTCTTAATAATTCCCTGAATAGCCTTAAGCACTTCTCCTAATCTTTTTACAACTCAGCCTCCCCGTCGTTTAAAAGATGCCAGAATACTTACTCACCTGTATTTTACACCTGCAATATGGCTTTGAAAACACACTAAGTGGAAACATAAGTATTACGTATTTTCTTTCAAATTTCTGTACTGTTTCTTGTTCAGGAATAACAATTTTTTTTCCATAATGATAAAATTTTGTGAGAACAGAAGGTATACTCTATGAATAACTGAAGACTCAAAACCACCTGGTTTTATTTAAGTGAAATCAAGAAGCAATTCATGTCAAAGTCACATAATACAGTTTGTGAATTAAATATTAATGCAATTAAAAATATCAAGAAAGTGAGAGGAATAGAGTTTTCAGAGTTTACAGTTTTCAGAATTTTCCTAAACCCAAAAGCACACAATATGCTGAAGAGAGTTTTTAAATCTTGTGGTGACTATCAGAATGGCAATATGAAGTGCTACTCACAGTCTTCAAATGCAAACTTTGCATCTGCACATTTATTTCTTGCAGTCTGCTCTTTATGAGGAAGATTTCCTTACAACAGCATGGCACAGAAACTTTGCAATGACTGATGATTAATTCAATTTGTCTTAGTTATGAACACCAACATGTAGTTTGAAACCAGCTAAAAGGATGTAAGCAGAAATAGCACTAAAATCTGAAAAAAGTCTTGCCAATTTGTATGAGGATATTGCATTTTGTTTTATTTACCATTTGAAGTCCTGTAATAAAGAATGAACAGTATGTTGGTGACATTTATAATTGATACTGAGCTGCAAAGATCTGTAATCATTACTGAAGATGGAAAAATTGTTTAGAAGAGATCTAGTTATACTGGAAACCTGGGCAGACAGAGAAATTAGAATTTCTTGCAAGATGGTGCAGGTACAGAATATTCCTCAATTCTAGGAAGAGATTTTTTAAAAATAGTAATTTATTAAATGTCAGATGTGATTCAAATAACATAGGATCCAAATACCACTAGTTGCTTCCATTTGTTTTTTTTCTCTCTTTTGTCACTCTAATACAATCACAAAGAATACTAGGTTTGTTTTAGTAGAAACCATAAGAAAAAGCTGTCCTTAAAAAAAAAAAAAACAAAAAAACAACAAAACCCAAACCCAAACATTGCTAAACAATAATGAAATTATGCAGGGTCACCAAGTAAAATAACAGTGATGTCTGAAAATAACAATGGGATTCAAATTAGAAATGCAAATGAGCAAAACTAACTAGATGATGGTTGTTTATTTTCTAAGGTCTTACATGCATAATAAAACAAGATTATGTACTTTGGGATGACTTGGCCAAATGGACTTGCTCAGAGCCTTGCTGTGAATGTGTCTTTTCTGTCACATGAGAGTCTACATCAGTTAAATGGTGGAATAAAGTACTGGTACAAACTCAATAAGATAGGCAAGGAATCTCTCCTGTGTAGGGAAGCTAATAGGGGCTGGAGCACTGGATTATACAAAAGGATTGTGAGATCCTTGAGGCGGACACAATTTATTTCTTTGCTGCCCACTTCTGGCCCCTAAGAAGTCCCATCTAAGAGCAATATCTGCTTTTCAGTTCCTTTCCTGTACTTGGATAGCAAAATGGAGAAACTCGTCAGGAAAGCAGAAAAAGGGCTTCTGTTAAACTACCATGTAATATTTCTAGTTCTCTGTGACTCATTCACACATTAGAAATGATGAATACATTAAACCACAGAGACTCAGGTACAATGTGAATTCAGTTAAATACGAGACTAAGATAAAAATCTTAAAAACTGAACCCATAATTTCAAGGCTAGTCTAGTGACTCATAACAGCATAATACAATGTGTCGTGTTAGTCTTTCTACTCAACTGCATGCTTTAATTTTGGTTTCCATCTTGAAGACCTTTTAAAGATCATTTAATTTTCAAAACAAGACTACCTGACCAACAATCAATTACATATTTTATGTTTACTTTTGGCCAGTTTTGGACTTTATTGATAGAATTTTGATTTCTCTGTAGCGAAGTAGGTAATTAATTAAGGTATTTGTTTCATCTTTGCTCAACAGCAACAAAAGTGATTATCTTTCAGCTTAATTTTTAAAATGTCAGAGAAACATTTGAAAGACATTGTCTGAATTACTATTTTATACCAGGCGCTGAGAAATTTAATATATTGTCAAGGCAAGCAAATAAGCTATGTACTGTTGATTGTTTTTCTCAGTACCTAAAGAGAATTTTGGCTTTTCCAAAGGCTAACATTTAGAACAATTATTGCATTGCTTTATCAATTTATTAAATCTAAAAATAATCTTTTTTTATTAGGTATGGTGAACCTTAATGCAACAAATGTCAAAGAAGCAAAGAGCAATTGCCTTCATTGTCATGAAACTTTCACTTCACAATCTGCACCATATTTGTTTAAGATCCTTTCATATTTTTTAACCATAAGCTGGTAGGTTTGTTTCTTTGGGATTTTTTTGGTTTTTAGCAAAAGGCCTTTTCCATATTCAGCTTTTTTCCAGTGATATAAATAAATCCTCAAATTACTATTTCATTCACTGTCATAAAATTATCTCTTCACATACTCTTTCATCATATGTTACTTATCTCAAGACAGACAATTTATCAGAAAAGACTAATCAGGAACAGAACACTGCCAGCACAGCACTGCTGTGCAACACCACCTGAAGAGCTTTGCAATTTATTATAGAAGCAGGTGGACAACAAAAAGAAATTTTCGGTTTTGCCCCTCAGTCTTTAGTTCATCTACAAAATATTTGCAACTTTTTATAGTTATGATGCTATCTTATGGTAACTGATAGAAATATCAGCATTTGGACACATAAGGGATTGCACCCTTGTGTATGGATTGCAAGTGTTGGACTCATCGAAAGTGTCTTTCAGAAATAAAAGTTTTCAATTAATTGATCTTTATATGTTATATATGATATCATTGTTGTCCACAATAGAAGTTGTCAAAGTATCACTCACTGCTAAGAAGCCTGATGTATTTATGCTGAGATTCAGATTTGATTTTTTCCATAAAAATCAGATGTAAATTGCTGAATGCACTTATTTCACTCAGTAGTGAAATAACATTATTTGCTTAATTTTTAAAATGCAAATTTAATGCCTATATTGTACAGTATTCAATGACATTGTATGAATTTTTTTGCGCCTGAATGGACACAACAACAATAAAAATGGAAATTACAGGAATATTTCCTTAAATATTTATAAAACATGTGCTTGAAATTATTTTGTATACATTTAAATCATTATATATATATATATGGATCTATCAAAGGAGTGCTTCATAGGAACAATGCTTGTTTACTACTTTTTAGTAGTTTAAGAAGATGACATTAAAGAAAAGCTAAATCCTCATCTTCTGAAGTATTTAAAAACTTTTGACAGTTGATTTAAAAACTTTTGACAATTGATCTACTAAGGGTGGTTTTCAGTAAAGACAGAAAGCAAGCCTAGTTATTCTCCTGTTTGAGCTTTTACCAAGACCATTTCTACCTTTTACGGACCCAGTAATCCAAACCCGGATAAATCTCAGTATCACAAACAGGATTAGAGTTTAACACCGAGCCTTCAACACTGTAATATGAGACTCTCACTTCATAAGGAAACTATTTCATCTCATTAACTACAACAAGATGTCTATTACCTGGACCATCAGCATTTAAAAGGATTTAGGGTTTCCATATCCAAGGTGTCTGGTTAATAACAGTCCCTGGAGATTACATTAACTAAAAATACACCAGTTTAGTCTTCTATTGCTCTACAGAGAGAAAAGGGCACTGTGATTTACAGGATTAAGGACTGAATATAGTTTAACTCAAAATCTTGATTCTAAGGCTTTTTATGAGAAATTGCGTCACACCCTTTCAATTTTTTTCATGTGATTATTATTTTACCAAGATGACACTTTTGAATAACCAACACTGTGAATCTCCTTTTAGCTCTGCCTTCCTGAGAAAATCAGTATGAACTTCTGGAAAAAAAAAATTCTTCAACAATTTCCAACTAGCTACTAAGCGGATACCATGTATTGACGTCTTTACAGCATCACTTGTTATATTTACAGGAATACTTCCTCCTCCACAATGATTTAGACTGGTACTGAAACCTTAACATTCATCAAATTCTGGCGTAAATACCTTCATGTAAGTGCATCTACATCAAAACTCATATACCACTAGGCAACTAGATGAACTATTGCTAACACTTTAAATTTAATCATGGAAAATGTGCATTTTTTTCCAAAGCCTTGGCTTCGAGAATAAGAATGCCTGTCTTTAAAAAGCTTTCAGTATTCAAAATTCAAAAGAAATATCCAGAAATGTTGCACAAATTAATCTTATGTATTTCTTGCACACCATTATAAAGCAAGTTAATAATCTTAGATGTCCAGAATCATGATTAACCTTTAATATCTGATTTCAACAATACCATTGACCATCTACTATTACCAAAACCGTAACAAAACAACCCCCCTAAAAAAGTAAAGGATGTGTTTGCTGGAGGAAGAACTGTGATTGCTTTAAACAGGGACTATACAGGTTCATTTCAATGCTTTGTCTAGAAATTTCTGGCATATCATTCCTCAAAGAGCCCTTACCAAGGCACGGTTAAAAAAAAATCACTTCTAAAACATCTACTTTTTTCTTTAAACATATGTTACCTTCACTTAAAAGATAATGTAATAAGTTTAACTTGATTTCTTCTTGATATTCCTTGTTAGCTCTTACTCAAAAAGCTGTTTTTCTTCCTAGGTGCTAATAAGGAGTTTAATTATTCTCATAAATTAAGTTATATTGACAGCACTACAATTTTCTTGCAGTTCCTTAAAGCAAAAAGGTTCTTTTTCAAGTTTTCTGTAGTCTTTGAGTGATAATCAGTCAACCTCTGAGACTGTTTCAATCATATGTTGGAAACCTTTGAATCAATTTTATCTCTTTTCGCTCATTCAAAACATAATTTGTTCAAGCATCCAAATCCATCTTTCTTTAGTCTGATAGAAAATATTTGTGCTTGATAATAACTATGTTACATATATTGAGAATGTCCAACTGCATAAACTGAAGAAGGCTTGAACAAGAAAATATTTATTAGTTTTGTTTTCTTTCTTTTTTTTTTTTTTTAGAGAGCTTTACTAGATTGCTGAGCAGCAGACGACACTTTACTTAGTTTTCCTTTTACTGCTAATGCACTCACAGCATTATTTATTATCTTTTGTGTGCCCTGGTAGTTATATTTTTGTGCTCTGGCCTTTCTTTGACTTAGTCCATGCATGCTCTTAAATAGAATTCCACTATCAAAAAGAGTTTTTTTTATTTCTGTACAATCTCCTTGCGTTCAGGTGGTGGTAGGAAGAATAGTTGTAAATGAGGTGGAACAGGAAACTCAGTGTCACGTGAAAAGGGGAGATATCCTCAAACCCTTTGCATTTTATTAGTCTGTCAGCACCCCAGGAAAGTTGAGATCCTTGTGCCTGATCAGTCTGTCAGCATCCCATCATGGGGACCCTTCACTGAGCATTCCACTGGATCAAAGGCTGGTTCACCTAACTCGTTCATGGAACATGCCATGAGTGACCTTCTCTGAGCTCTCCACAGATGAGTATGTTACTCTCTGATGGCAACTGCCAGCACCCTTGAAGGACTCACTAACAGTTTATGGAATAACCTTGTTTATTAATATAATAGAAAATTGTGACAGGTTAAGGTTCAAAGATTGCTGGTGATAGTACCTGGCTGCAAAAATGTATTCAAAGCAATATATGGATAAGCTCTAATTCCTAACAAAAGCTGGCTCAAAATAATCAATCAGTGTGCACAGAGAATGGTTCTTACCCAACAACCATTCCTGTGGGGGAGAAGGTGAGTCCAGCCTGCAAACAGATCCCAGAAGTTATGATGGAGTCTACCCTTTCTTCTCCCCGTTTTTAACTTCCAATTATACTCTTTTTTAATGTCTAGGTGGAGCTTGAGTGACTCTAGTCATACATCATGTTTAGTGGGGAGTGGTTGTACCTTGGAGGTAACATCAGTATTACCCTTGTAATGGAAGTGTGCATTAGTATTACAGCTGTGATCTCACCAGAGTTTCTGGTTCAGCAGCAAGAAGTCTTTTTTTGCCTTGGTTGACAGCTGCTGTGAGGCTTAGCTGCTACAAGGTACCACTGAGTTCCCCCTGTTGCAAGGATTTCAACAGTATGGCTATTGTGTCTCCAATATACTCCAAACTCCTTTTAGTCTCCCTTAGTATGTGTTTGTTGTGTGTGGGAAGTCAGTCAAGTTGCTATCCAGGGAGTAGCAACTGTATTTCACGCAGGGAGTGGCAACCAGTTTCACCCATTTTGCTACTGTTATAGCTTCTCTTAGAATGTGAATACAACTTCCTGGGTTTTTCAGTTTTTTTCCCCAGTCATTTTCTCACACCTGGTATATTGGCTCTATACATACCATAAAATTCTCTTTCCTTCTGAGACAAGATAGTTGCATCCAAGCAGCTTACTGCAAGGGGTCCTTGGCCAATGCCAAACCCTAAACTCTGCATGGCCAAGGGCTGTGACAACGGCCACTGGAATAGCAGGAACAGCAATTTAACAGATCTGGCTTTATGCAGATCACCATATCCAAGTATTCTGGAGTGTTAATTAGTGTAGAAATAGGGATGCTCTTTATTACAGTATTTCATGTGAAGAAAATCAAAATTGAGATCACAAAGTCTTTCTTTTTTTTTTTTTTTTTTTAACTTACCAGGCATTACATCTTTCAAGAAGGACAAAGGACCACTCTGAAGGCCTCTGATTGCATATTAGCAAATATGCACTGTTAGATTGTGGGATTTCTGAGGCATATTCTGGAAAACCAGGGCTGAATGGTACAAAATAACTTATCATTTCCAGGTTCAATTTACAAACCCACTTATTTTATAAATTGAGAGTAGGGAAACTATTTACCTTCGATGTCCTAAATCAAATCGCACATCCTAAAGGACCTCCTAAGGAAAAGAAAAAAAGGATCTTAACATCTTACTTCAAACAGTTGCCTAATACTAAGAAATGAGACTATTGTAATACCCTTCTGGTTTGCTTCTTTATTCTTTTCTAGTAGAAATCCTATAGCTAGAAAAGAAAATGAATTAACAGAAACAAAAAGCATAAGGATGCAAGCTCTTCCATCCATAGCATAGCAAACCCATTATTGTCATCAGACTTCCAACAGAACTGTTTAAGAGCAGAATGGGTTCTGTATGTACCATAATGCAGTTCATAAAAAGTTTGGCATTCATCATTACTAAACTCATAGACAAAGAGAAACTAGCTCTGGACTTCAACTTTAGGGGGGGAAAAACATACAAAGGAAAACCAGGGGGAAAAAAAAATCCAACCCCCAAAAACTAATTTAAAAGTTACATTGAAGGAATGGATAAATATAGGTCAGACTCCATAGTGCCCATTCCATTTGCTCCATGGTCTCCATTATCAGTGATTAGACTATTGTAGCCCTACTACTCCTTTGGAATAGACTGTTACAGCTGGAAGGTACCTACAACGATCATCTGCTCCAGCTGCCAACCACTGAGCCACTCATGTTTCATCAGGTATTCTAAAAATTCACTGGTTGTCAAAGTTTTATCAAGGCAAACCTACATCACTCACACATTTCTGCCACTGGTCCTATGGATAATACAGCTTTATACTGCTGATATCTCTGAGCAGCCTGATAAACACCTCATGGTTAAAGCTCAACAAGGTATGAAAACCAAGTTACCTTTAACTATAGTATAAACCATCAAACATGCCGAGAGTATATTTAATGATTTTCATCCCAGTCTTCTTCTACACTCCCTCTTCTTCCCTAACAGCTGGAATTTACGTATCTGTTCAAAATCAACCTCAAGGGAATGCTCAAGCCTAGCTGCAGGGAGATTTTTTATTTGATTTGTTGATTTATTTTCAAGGAAAAAAGATTAAAAAAAATTCCTTGCATTAGGCAAAAAGAATTTCACAGGGGTGACTTCCAAAGTGGGATGTGCTCGAGAATGAACTTCGTCCTTTGAGAGTGTTTTGCTGTCTCCTCCTCACAACTATCTTTAAAGGCTCTCCAGAGAACTGCTTGACTTATGCGAACTCTACTCAAGAATCCTGGACAGGTGAGTATGGATACTAAACATAAATTTTAGGGAATATTGGGCACCTTGAATTAAATTTTGTAATACGGTGTTTCAATGCCATTGTCCTTTGTATGAACTTAGTTCATGGCACCTAAATACTTGATTTGTATAGATACAGGTTTATAAATGGAAAAAAGTGCACTCACGCAATTGTCTGAAAATTGCTCAGTATCAATAGAAGTCAGGCTCAAAGAAAGTGGCTGTAAGAAAGAAAAGAGAATTGAAGCATATGCTCCAAGTGCATTAAGAAAGGCAGACATAAAGATGCTAAAGGCAAAAAAATTAGGTAAAAAAAGAAAGCACCCCACAAGGGGAAGAAAAAGTTTTAATAAGTTAAGCAAATGAGATTGAAAATGGTGTTAATTATGCCTAGCATCATAAATGGCAATTTAAAAAAAGCAGAAACAGTGGATGCAATACAGTTGTTTTAAGTTGTTAGTGTAGCAGAAACTGCAGCACATCCCATCATCCAGGAACGATTACCAGCTGCTGCCATCAGGGAAATCATCCTTTCTTCGCTATGCTACTGTACAAAACCTACGTCCAAAACAGCCAGATATGATTATGAGGGAGACTGAAACTCAGAATACTTAAGTTCCACTTTATTGTTCTTTCTCACTTTTTTGCAGTCAGAATCTCATCACATCTTTCCCTTTCTCTGGTACCTTTCTGAAATATTTCTTCCCTAAACTCCCAGTCCATCCTATCTGCCTTACTGTTATCATTACATTTTATTCTGTGCAAAATGTTTTGGACAGATTTCCAGTAATTATACATAGGGGGAATTAAACAAAACAAACTATTATATTTTGGAAATTATTGGGGGGGGGGGAGTTTTGTCAATAAAAATACATATCTAGTGACTGGAAAAAAGAGAAATGGAGAGGACAGACTGTGGCAGAGGATAATCTGCATTCTGGAGCTGGCATGGACCTTGACAAGAGTAAAAAACTGTTTTTTCTCCTAATTTTAAAAAACTAAAATCCTTTTGAGAACTACAATCTATGATGGTATTTTAACCATTATTCAGCAAGATATAGAAGAGTATTACAACGTAGGGCAGGATGTCACTGATATAATCAGCACCATTAATACCATGATGATTTGACATTAAATACAATTAGGAGGGGAGATTTTCGTGTGGCTGCTTTTTTGCTGCTATTGTTCACTTAATAATCTCATCTTTGATAGGCATGTTTACTCATACAGACTTTGTGTCTCTGTGCTACTGAATGGGAATCTGACATTCAGACACAGATCCAGCTGCTTGCATTTTGCTCTAATGGAGTTACAGCCCTTTCAGATCAATTTATGTTCTCATATGGCATTGTCTTAAAGAAGATAAATTTGTATTCTTGCATTAAATCTACTTTCTAAGACTAGCCATTTATTTTTTTATATATATCTATATATATACCTATATCCATAGTAGGTTAACAGAGAATGGCTGCCAAAGAGCTTTTTAGGTGGGGGGACTTTTGAAGATTTGCTCAAATAATTATGAGAGATTGTCATAGATAAACATAAATATGAAAAAAAATTCAATAAAGAATTTCCCCAAAAAGTCACTCACAAAAATAAGCTTGAGAAGACTACTGTTGAACACAAACATGCATAATTTATTTGTTTTTCTAATAAGTTAGTTAAACTTTGGTCAGGAATTATACCTGCTGCTTGCTTACATTTTATCAATACTAAAGGTTGAGGATGTTTATGTGTAGTAGTGCATATAACAAGTAACAGCCACAACATGCAGATGAAAAGAAAGAAAAAAAATATTAAAAATAAATGTATACAAGAAAAAAAAAGTGAAACACACAGGAAATTTTGAGAAGTTCTTAGAAATAAAGAAGTCTGAGAGAGAGAAGGAATAGGTTGACTGTTCAGCCTTTAAGTACAAGAAAAATCACTGAGAGATTAAACTCTCAATCTCAGACTAGCAAGAGTCAGCCTGCTCCTATAAAGGAGATTCAGAGCATTCTGATTACTCTGAGAGAAATTAGTCAGGCAGCTAGGGATTTTCAGAGCACAGCTATGGGCTTGGGCAGTGATGTAAAGCTGGCTATGTTGCGCCTGCAGATCCTCCACATTCCCTTCTGCCAAAGAATTTCTCAACCAGCTGAAAACTATTCACCTGAAAAACCTACAATCTATTCCCACTTCTACCACAGATTTCCTCTATGACTGCGGACTTCTGGGTCTACATGGTATGTGTAAATGGCAGAAAATGGGAGCATTTCACAGCTGCCAGGTTCAGAAGCATCCTGGGAGGTAGGTGAGATAATATGGATCTGTTGACCCTTTGTCCCTATCATTCAGCCTGTCTCAGAAGGAAAGCAAGCTCGGAGACCAAGGGTCGCTATGGGGGTGAGGAAATCTGGGTGTGCTGGCTCTGCAGTCTTTCCTCACAACCTCAAGGCCATATTTCAATGCATACTTTATGGGGCAGCCTTTTAATGACCTTAACCACTTCTTTTTCCTAGTGCACTGTGTCTTCATTGCACTGACATAGTGACAGTGTAAATGGGACAGGTTGCCCAGCTAGACTGAAAAAAAAAAATTTCTCTAATGTGTTTTAAATTTAAAGCATGCCCATGATCAACCAGAGAAAACAATGTGCCAGCTCAGCCAGGGTTGAAATAGGGTGTTTACAGGTCAGGGTTGGGAAAAGATCAAAACGGAGACCCTAAGCTATGCAAAGACCTACTGCCACAAA
This sequence comes from Pseudopipra pipra, assembly GCF_036250125.1. Taxonomy (NCBI): domain Eukaryota; kingdom Metazoa; phylum Chordata; class Aves; order Passeriformes; family Pipridae; genus Pseudopipra; species Pseudopipra pipra. The sequence continues at coordinate 10,163,547 of NC_087552.1, forward strand.
AAGCCTGAGTGCCTCTCCAGCACCTATTTTCCCCAGACACAGCAGAGTCTCAGTTATTAGTTTTTACTGTATGGAGAAAATGTCACATTAATAGGTAAGTAATAATTCAGGGACACAAAATGGGATTTGTTCCAGAGGTTGGAATTTCCTTATTATGACTGGTCATCAACTAGTCTAGACTAGACTAGAATATTGCAGTTGGGGGGAACCTAGAAGGATCACCCAGTTCAACTGCCTGACCAATTCAGGGCTGAACAGAAGTCAAAGCATGTCATTAAAGTCATGTCCAAATACTGTGTTGCATATTTTCACCATTCCACAAACATGACTCTATAAAAATTTGAAATGCAAGTATGAAACAAAGACTGGACAAACCCCTAAATTTTTCAGGACAATTAAGAGAATTACAAACTACTCAGATGCTAACCACATCCATCCAAGTTTTGTTCAGCTGCAGTAAGATGCCTTTAACACCCACACTGACAGGATCTACAGAAGAATGTGCTCCCCTGTCCTGTTAGTGTCTAAAAGGGACTTACTGTGTTACATAAGCTGGATCCAGACACCTACACTATGGCATCCACTCTGCTTTAGCTATATCCTAATTCCATCTAGCAGTATAATGCTCAGTTAGGCTAGAAAGAGGTAATTGCTTATCTCTAAATCACTCCTGGTGATATATCAAGAGAGTAATTTTGGTTTTGGCCTTTGTTCACCATTATATTTTCTCTTTCAGATACTCCAAGAGCAAGAAACAATACCGAAGCAAAAACAAAACCAAACACTTTTTAAATTGCAATAGAGTAAAACAAACATTTTAAAGTAAACATACAAAATTCAAAAGAATTTTTTTTAAAAAGCCATTTTCTGAGTTGGCTAACAATACCCTTTTACATGTTCCTGAAGAAAGTCAGAGCTAGACTTTCAATCTACTTATTACTGAAATCCACAAAGTACTGATGGTTTTCAAAGGAAAATAAACATCTCTTTAATGTGAGCAGTCTCATCCTTGTTTCAGTTGTTCTGCCTGATTATTTTGCAAAACCACACAATGATGTTTTTCCTTTTTTTTCTCCCTATCTTCATTCTTTTCAGAGGTGTTTTAGGTAATCAAGTTTTACAGGAGGGGAAAAACATTTCAAGACTTGATCACGCAGTTATATTCACTAGGCAAAGTTCCTTTGTAGGTGATTGTCTGCACAAAGGCTGAGGTTTCCAATGAGTTTTGAGCTGCAGGATCTGTATTTCTGTGACAAGATATGCAATCTCACATCATGGTATACGGACCCATGGTTTGACAAGCGTTAGGAATTGAATAGGTATGCCAAATATTCTCCAGGAAAAGGGAAAATAAAACTGCTTTCTTTCAGAACACATCTATTTGTATCATATTCAGAAGACAGTGATTTCTGAAGTATTCCGAAGTATTACATTTTCATTTTATTGCATTTGCTATAAGGAAAATCTTGGAGTTCAAAATGTTATTAATTCTATTCACTAGAAGCATTTTGAACTGTAAATTTTCCTAAAACTCTTTAAAAACCAAGAAGGAATAATAATCATAGTAGAACATGAGTAAAGCTGTATTTTAATGGATAGGTCTCTGTAAATGGAAAAACTCAGTTTACACATATAGAGGCATGCACCTATATGTAGAATTGTTAACTTCAATTAAACTTTCCCCTTTTAAAATGTACATCAAGGACTGCTTTGAGTAGGGTGGAGGTTTTTTTATCCCAGCGGCCTAAAATGAGATCTAACAATCCTACTGCTTGAATGGTAAACAGTTATTTAGAATTTCTACCAGCTTTTCTCCAATCTACCATCCAGTTCTAAGCAATTAACTATCCATTATCTTGATTAGACTAATTAAAGTGAAGATGAAATTATGCTTTCAGTAGAGTGTGTCATTTGAAAGGAATTTGCCAATTCCCCATTTCACTCCCTTTTTTTAAAGGCAGCTGCTACTTCCACTTTTACTTGTTGCACACTCTTGGTTATACTGCCCTTTATCAGGGTCTTTTTTAAACAGCTGACATTTTTCACATGTTAAATAGTTCTAAGATTTTAGGCTTTAGATTCATAACTAGACATAGGATTACACTTCCTCACAAACCCAGTATTTTTTCCACTAGAAAAAAAATAACTGGGTAATGAGAAAATGTTCTGTTAACTTGAAATAACTCACATTTGCCACCGTCTAATAGCATCCCATTAGTTGTTGCTGTGGATTGTTGGCTGATTCTTGTTGACTTAATGCTTTGAACAGCTGAGTATTTCCTGGGAAAAGGTGGACAAAACTGACTTTGTAGAACTTTCTTTCAGATGCTGAGCACCTGGACTTGCATTGAAAAGACTGTTTTCCCTGTTTCAGAGCAGCTGCTCATTTCTTCTGCTGCCTTTAACAAGATCCAAAATCAGGTGTCCCCATGGTCCATAATGCCCTATTTCAAAAGGAAATAGCTATCCATTGTAAAATGAAAAAATTGGAAGAGCTTTGTTTGATCTTTGGCACAGAATGGCAATGATTTTAAGTACAGAAAAATTAATGTGACAGGCAAATAACTTTCTTCACAGTTCAACTTTTTTTTTACTATGTTTAGTAATAACTGAAATATACAGATCATAAGGTTCATGAATTGTCTGTACTGGTATAGTTCAGATCTTCAAATTACACAGAGTCTTAAGAAAGAGATGTGTTTGCTAAGTAAAAGTAATTTTCTTTTTCTCTCTATTTCATTTCCTTGCTTGTATTTTCTGTATTGATTTTGGTCTTGCAGTCTTGCTTCATTTTACCATGATATGATACATATCTCACATCAGTTTTACCCTCTTCTGTGTTTAGAAAAGTTTATGCATTTAAAAGTAAAATCTCAAAGGATTTTCTAAATACAGATGGTGTCCAGCAATTACATTAATTTACCTATTTGTTCAGTGAATTTGAGTTATACTTCACCTTTCCAAAAATATTTTCTGTTTGATTGTTTTTAATAGTTGCCTTAGGCAACCTCGAGTTATTTTCAGTCCTCTTGCTTTCTTATGATTTTAAAGTCTCAATAATTCTTTTTTTTTCCTGTGTTTGTAGTTTTCTATTTATAATTTTGAACACTGACCACTGAGGCAAATTATTTTATTTTGCTTTCCATACAGTGCTTTGATTGGTTCCTGTAATATCTCTGGTTACCATATTATGTTAAATAGGCTTTCTGCCTTCAGAGTAAGAGATTATAATATATTTCTTAATTTGGTATAATACAGACTCTACCTTTTGAAGCTTGTAGAACACAGAATTTATCTCCCTGATTTATCTTCTTCCACAGAGGGAAGGATCCTGTTGAGGAGAGGCAGCAGCAAAATATCTTGAGCAATTTCTTTCCTCCTACCTTGAAATTTCCTTCCAAAACCAGACGTTAGCAATGCAGGTTTTCATGGCACTCACCCACTACTTCAGTGGAAGGTGGGGAAGCAAATGTGGGAAGATCCTGAGGGTGCTGACACTCCAATTCCCACTCAGTTCTTGTTCTACTGAGAATGGCAACCACCTCATGTTTGCAGCTCTCCCTTGCAGCGCAGAGCTGAAATGACAGTTCAGCTGAGTTGGTGACTGTTTCTATAATTTATCTGGTAATAAAGAAACGACAAACAGAGGCACTTTTTTTTCTCTCCTCCTGAAACCCCCTGCATGTTGAGGCATGGAAACACCTGGTACCATCTTTCGCCAATGTTTAACACAGTCTCTTCTGTCTAGTGTTGCCTTCCCTTCTCCTAGCTCAAGAAGAGCTCTCAAAACAGCACCCAGTTTCTTTCTCCAGCTTCTATTATTTACTAGTATTGTCTCTACTGCAGAGTGCAATTTCTTGAAGAATAGAGGGTTCCACCTGGCCAAACATCACAACAGAAATCTAGTGCTCTTCTCAGTCACATCTAGCTTTTTACAAACCATCCCACTAAGCACAGCTATGTGAATTTTGGTGTCTTTCATACATCCTAGAGCAAATAGATGGTTTTTAATTGCTGCTTAGAGAGTTCATAGTCGACAGTTCTAACTTCAAAAGCATTTCTGCAGAAAATGTGATCATTTTGGAACTAGAATAGCGTGCATATGGCATAAAAATATCCAAGTTCCATTTAGATATAAATGGAGAAGAAAACATTTCAACACTTTTGTATCTTTGTAAGTTGGAAACTTTACAGATCTTTTAATTTCAGATAATTCCACAACACAGCCTGGAGCCTTTTGGATAATTCAAAAGAGTTTAAGTGATACTATAAAATATCCATATTTACAAATGTATTATTAAAAACTTCTAAGTAAAGTAATATTTCCTGTAATAATATAACTTTTAATGAGTAATAGCCATTATGATATTTATCAAATAGCAGAATTAAACAGGAAGTCGGTGTTCTACAGCCATATATATTTAACAAGGACCTTTCTTACTGCTTTCTTTCTGATGCTTCTCACAGGACATGTGAGAGTTGCATGCCTTTTCAGCTAATGAAAAAACAAAGTAAGACATAAACTCTCACTTGGCTGAAGATAAAAGGAATGAAAGTAAAATAATTAACACACACTTGCCATGTAAAGCTTGTGAGCATGCAGAGATGTTCTCCTATTAAGTGCTTCTGGAAAAAACAGAAATTGCTTCTCATAATGCATGTTAACCAGTTTAGGTAACTGTGTTTATATATGATTTATACTAGTTTTAACTAAGTATTTAGACACACGGGTTATTTCATTGTTCATATATTAGGCAGAAAGTGCTTACCAAACTTTTAAACTTTCCTTTTGAGGTCAAGAAAAGAAGTTCTTTCTGACTCAGTGTGCCATGAATTCAGCCAACCCAGTGGATCTGTTCAATGAAACAGCCTAGAGTTGACTTCTCCAGCTGACTGCAAGACTGAAATTGATGGATGCCTCAAGCATCCATCAGTTCAGAGGGACCTGGACAGGCTGGAGAGTTGGGCTGATTCCAATGGGATGAGGTTCAACAAGGCCAAGTGCCGGGTCCTGCACTTTGGCCACAACAACCCCCTGCAGCACTACCAGCTGGGCAGAGAGTGACTGGAGAGCAGCCAGACAGAAAGGGACCTGGGAGTTTGGATTGACAGGAAGCTGAACATGAGCCAGCAGTGTGCCCAGGTGGCCAAGAGGGCCAATGGCATCCTGGCCTGGATCAGGAACAGTGTGGCCAGCAGGTGCAGGGAAGAGATTCTTGCCCTGGACTCAGCGCTGGTGAGGCCACACCTGGAGTGCTGTGTCCAGTTCTGGGCCCCTCAGTTCAGAAAGGATATTGAGGTGCTGGAGCAGGTCCAGAGGAGAGCAACAAGGCTGGTGAAGGGACTGGAGCACAAGTCCTGTGAGGAGAGGCTGAGGGAGCTGGGGCTGTTCAGCCTGGAGAAGAGGAGGCTCAGGGGAGACCTCATCACTCTCTACAACTCCCTGACAGGAGGTTGTAGCCAGGTAGGGGTTGGTCTCTTCTCCTAGGCAACCATCAGCAAGACAAGAGGGCATGGTCTTCAGCTGTACCAGGGGAGGTTCAGGTTGGATATTAGGAAGAAATTCTTTACAGAGAGGGTAATGAGACATTGGAATGGGCTGCCCAGGAAAGTGATGGATTCTCTGTCCCTGGAGGTTTTTAAGATGAAACTGGAGGTGGCACTCAGTGCCATGGTCCAGTAACCACGGTGGTGTTGGATCAAGGATTGGACTTGATTTTGGAGGTCTTTTCCAACCTTGTTGATTCTATGATTCTGTGATCCTATGATAAACACATTCTCCAGATCAAGCATGGTCTTATCTCAGTAGGGCTTAGATCCTTTTTTTCCCCTCCTGAGATTTTAATTTCATATTATAAAATAGTTTTAAAATATTTTAAAATGAAGTTAATAATATCTTCCAAATGAATTATTATTCCATAGACAAAATTCTTTTCAAAAATTTAGTGAGAAGCAGATTTATTTTTTGGCCTGTTGACACATTTTCTCAAAGAAATTCTCTATTTCAAATCTTCTGGTAACTTATGTCATAACTGGTAACATTTGTCTCTATCTTCATACCACTAAGGCTTGATTACTGGTAAAAAAAGGCCTAAAATTGCAATGGAGTTTTAGAACTCTTTCTTTTTCCTGCAAATGATGCAACCATAATTATTTGGAAACATAAATTTGAAAGTATGAAGTTTGATGAAAAGTCCTAATGAAAAAACATAGATATATTCTATTCATGTCTCAGCACCTGCAAAAAATTTTCCAGCATCCCTATGAGTATCTTTCTATTACTCTACCAAAATCTTTGACAGACAAAACAAAACTGTGGACTCCCTGAACATCTTCAGGTGTGGGAGTAGAAAGGAATAAAGGATTAGAAAATACTTTACTTGTAAAATCTACTTCTATGTAGTTCTAAACTGACTTATTATGTGGTTTTGTATTTGAGGACATACCAAGGGGAAAAGGGCTTTCAGAGACTCATTACAAGATGGATCTAGTTTAAGAATTGCTCAGTCCCTGCCATGGTTGTGTAACATCTGACCTGAAACATGTAAGGATTCAGTCCCACTGTCGCAATCACTTGAGTCTTCCTTACAGGTTCTTCTCCAGTCACAATCGTGTATGTGGGACTCAGTATATTGAAAGAAAGTGAAGAAAAAGTTTTTCACTAATTCAATGCTGTTGTTGTCTAGTTTGTGTAATTCCACAGATTATATAAATTTGTAAAGGAACTACATTTTTAAAAATTATTCTACTTTCACACTTTTGGAACATCTTCAAGCACTGTTTTCTAAAAAAGCAAAAAAACACATCACATTTTCTCTTCTACCACTGTTGATACGCCTTTTTCTAGAATTCCTATGGGAAGTGTATCAAACATCTCTTAGATACCACGTATGATGGCATCATTATTGCTATAGACAATATAGACAAATATCTTGCTGACAGATCTACAGTACATTAGGCAGCATAAATTTATAATGCCCTCAACAAATGATATTTAGAAAATCTATCCAAGCTTACAGTTGAATCTTCCAGCTATTTACAACCATTTTCCTTTCTAACAAAGGAAAGAGCTGAAGAACAATTCTAGACAGAAGGTCAATTAGCTTTAACCCCCAGATTCTGCAGGAGAGCTTTACTGTAGCTATAATAAAAATGTCATGCTTGGAGCTCTATTAAATTTATTAACAAAGCACAGTACTTAGGTGACATAGACATAGAAACACTTAGACATTTTTAAGACTCCAAGATTGTAGGTAGTGCTAATAAAACAGGAGCGTAGTCTCTGATAAAAGATTATTTTAAACATTAAGAAGTAGACAGATTGTCTGAGAAGAAATATCCTTTCCTTGGTTTGCTCTGATTCACTTTTGTTTGTACAGAGGAAAGAAAGCTGAAGATTTGGCTATTTTGTGAAAGTTTGGGGTTTCTTAGTTTGTGGCAGTTGTTCATGTAACAGTAGTTAGCACTTTATAAATACAGGTTATTCCTCTGTGGCTTGTCTTAATTTTGTCTGTAACACAATAGTAAAAGAAGCGATTGTCCCTTTAAAAACAATTATGCATCAGGCTTATTAGAATACCATATAATGAGGTCGTAATACATCTGTTCAATACTTTCACTTCAAATACAGATATGTAGTCACCTTCCCTCATCATAAATGGAGCTGCATGGAAAATGATGTAAATGTTAACACCATTTCCTTACGTTTCTTCACTGCATTGCGGCAGCCTCTGGGGTGCCCATGACATTTAAACACACTTTCTTTTCATTTGACTCCTGAGAACATCCAACTACCATCAAGGAAGCAAGGTGTAAACAAATTCACAGAACAATGCACTGGCTTAGCTATTTAGAAAGGTGAAGATATTAAGAGCACTAATACATTGTAATGGCATAAAATCCATATGATGGAGAGCAAAATGAGCATATGCCAATTAGAAGTGTGGTCTAGTGGTAACACAGTGCACTGCCTCATGGGGAACAGGGAGTAGCAGTGCCAAGGAGGCCAGAGATCCCCAGGGAAGGAAACACTAATGGGAATCACTAATGGGAATCTGAAATCTTGCTGACTGAAGCAGTGTCATTGATGTGCTCCTGGAGAAATCAGTCTATTTTTAAAAGAGATGGTAAGCAAAAGAGCTGTGATGTAGGGCCTTTGAGGTACAAATGTTAAAAAGGAGTTTTTAAAAATGGGATGTCTGTTAGTCTCCAAAGTAAATATGTATTTTACTGTAGTGGGAATATTTTTATTTAGAATATTTGCATGTTGATAGTGGTAATTAGAATTGAAATGGTCTTCATTTGGATAGCATGGGTTACAATTTGTCCCACAGAGCTTGCAGTGGGGACATAACTTCCTAAGGACTGATAGCTGTCATTTTCCTTTCTTCTGCATTTTCTAATTTCACCCACCAATGGAACAAGTAGTGTTTTATTCATAAAGCAAGGTCACAGAGAGGATTTTCACAGCTTAATCTTCCATAACATTTTAACAAGCAAGACCACTCTTTATCCCTGTTATGCTTTTGTTATATTTTGTCTCACAGAAATATCTGTAGATTCAAAATGTCTGGAGAGGCATTTAAGATGAGCAGGTTTTATTAATTTCATGGAGTCTGACAAACCTATGTGCAAAACAACAATTCTGTGTTGGCACAAGACCATAAAATCTATTGCTTTTTTTCACTAATGTGCAGGATTTTGTTGCAGAACCAAATATAGCAGCATTCACATCCTAGTTGTCATATTTAAAATACAGAGAGCCCGAGAAGTGCCTTGCATTCAATACGCTGAAATCACATCTTTGATCTGTTCTGAAGTTGAACAAGCTGCTTACAATCTTTTATAGGAACATTCTTCAGATGGGGCAGTAAATTCCATGGACCTGTCCCTCATTCAGTAACGGAGCTGCTGTGTCTCCCCAGTAGTTCCCAGGATTTCATAACTACACTTCCCTAAGTACTCCTTGGTCATTATCTGTGGGAGTGGTAGCTTTGTGGGCAAGGATCAGAATTTCTTTACCCACAAATGCACGTGAAGGAATCTTAAGAAACATGATCCTTCTGGGAAAAAAAAACTTTGCTCCTGCAGCCAAGGAGGCAGCAAGTTTCATTCCCAAAGGAAGGGATTTTCCAGAAATCTGAAATTGAAGTGGCCTACAGTGTCTTCTGCCACAGCATTATTGCTTCCTCAAAGTAGACAGCTTTTTCAGACCTGTGTGATCAACAGCCCACTCGGATGACCTGTACCTGAGCACAGGTGGAACAGCTCTGCAGAAAACTCAGCAGGAAAGGCTAGAGGATCCTGTTCACCCAAGGTCTGGTTCTGAAGGACAATGATGATTTCTCCTCTGAGTCTAGCCCTATTATTCTCTCTCTTTGTCTCTTTCTCTCCTCCAAGGATCTGCAGAGTCTGGAAAAACAGATAAATGAAGCCAACAGAACGCAGCTTTGATTCTGGAGGGTGGTTATCTGGGTTAATTGCTACAGTGGGAATTACCGTTGGGAAAGGGCACACATAAATTGCTGCTGATGTGATCTGAGATAGAGTATCTGGGCTGTTTGTGATTCACCTTTAAAAAGATCTTTCACTAATACAAAAAAAAGCATAGTTTGTGCTCCTCCTAAGACTACTTAAATTATGGGTAAGAAGAACAGACATCTCAAAACCCCAGTGCTATTATCTGTTATGTCACACAGGAATCACTTTAGCAGAATCTTCAGGGAATGACATCAAGCCAGTTGCTTAAGGATAGGTTGCATTCCCTTAAGTATAGCCAAAGAGTAATTGAGAAAAACAATACAATCTTTTCAGATCTTTTCTTGGTCCCTTTCCTGCAAACTGTCTGGCTTGCAAGACTCGTGAGTAAAAGGGGCAATAAAAGCAGATAACCCACGATTTATATATTAGATTCTTAAACAGCTGTCTTTGCAGTGAGATTTCCCATTGGAACCAATACAGCTAAAAGAGTCTGTCTTAAGACAATGCATAACTTGTGACAGCAAAGGTTCTGCACGTTTGGTGGGCATAATTTGCTGTTTTTCTAACATCTGAAGTCAAAATGTCACATCAGAGTGACAGTTCCTTTGTACTTACAGCTAAATGAATACAGAAAGTAAACAACAAACTGTTAGGCTGAAAGCAAACAGAAGATGTTTGCTGTCCTCTCATAAAGCTCCAAATTAGTATTTTTAAATGCCAACAAATAAGGCACATATGTAATGCAACTAAAGATAAATCAATACTACCCCACTTTATGTTTTACAGAATTTTGGTGAGCTTTCTCCTGCGATGTTAAGTGAGGTTTTATAGAGAGACTTTTTATTTTTAATAACAATTTTCTATATTTATTATTCATGTGTCTTAAGAGAGTAAGAGATTATACAATAAACAGATTAATTATTGTGACAATGGTACTTAAAACAAAAATGCCAAGCATTTTTAAAGTGCTGATATTTTGATGGAGAGAAAAAGAAAATAATTATATGGGTATTATCTTCCTGAATATTATTGTTTATTATAATGTGGAACTGTACACATAAAGTGCACAGTGTACACATCTTCAATAAGCTGATCACAGATTTAGACAAAATATCACCTCCACTTAACTGTTCCAAAGATCTGACATACACAGTTGCATTTTTTACATTATTAAGAAACTAATTATTCCTAGGGAAAATCATGCTAGAGCTCCAATTATACTCTTTGGACTACCAATATCTAGCTTCAATGGTATAGGTTGTTTTTCTCAGTTTCAAATGTTAACATTAGAAACTAAAAATGCAAAGGTGTTTTGTGTTGTTTTTTGTTTGTTTGTTTTTTCCCAAAATCCACCTGTTCATACAATGATGTGTCCACAAGAGCTACCTTCTAGTTTATCTTCATCCAAAAGGAATCCAATTCAGGACATTGAGTGTGCAGCAGGCTCTAATCCAGCCAGTCCAACTGGCTTCTGAAAATAGCACCATGGCACTGAATATGTAACTCATTATCAAACTCGTAACACCTTAAAATATTAAATATCCTAAAAGATTAAATATCCTTTAATATCCTTAAAATACTAAGGAAAGTCTTTAAGATCATCGGTATGTATCTTCTCTGCTTTCACAAATATAATCATCTGGGGGGGTTATAAGTAATTTTGGAACTCATCCTGTGTAGAGCTACAATTATAAACTGATGAATATGAATAGGTTGTCTGCAGACAAATTCACCAAATGAAATGGCAAATTCTTTAACTGTACTCAAACAGATTTTATTTTAGTTTTGAATAAATGGCAAATTCAGAGTGATATGAAATTTATAATGAAGTTCACATATAAAACATTTAAAGTTATTCACTAATGTGTCTATTTTCTTGAGTGACAATGTTCAGTACATCCAAAATGTGGAAGAAAAGACGGTTTATTATTCCCAATAAATACTCTAAAGATCATCTCAACTTTCTGCTACTTTCCCTGTTTTTATCTCCAGTAAGGAAACTATTTCAAGATTTAACAACAATAGGAAACTTTCATCAATTTTTAAAAATGTTGATTCTTTCGATACTTGATTTATAGCAATTTGTAACTATTAAAACACTTGCAACTTTATTATATAATAAAGTTTGGTATCTACAAACACAAAATAAAAATCTCATTGATTTTTGTTATTAGTCAGAGAAGTCCAAAAGAATTTATAAAGCAATTTCTCTTAAAGGCAGCATAATGATTGGAAAAGCTATCTAAATGCATCACCTCAGCAGAAACTCACTGATTGCTACATAGAGACCCAATTTAAGAGCAAAACAGGGTACCAAGATTAAAATCTCTAGCTTTTGAAAAGTAAAACTGAGAATTCTTTGTAAGTTAGCCAAATTATAAATAGCCTGTATAGAACCAGGATGCCATTTTAAAAATTATAGCTTTAGATGTTGCATTTTCCTTTAAAAACAATCAAACAATTTTTAAGATAGAAAAGTATCTCAGCATATTGCAAATATTCAAAATATAGATGTCGTATCTTTCGTGTCACTTCTCCACTGATCTGAGAGCATATTGAGATAACTTTAATCAATTTCAAGCCTAATTTATAAAAAAAAACTGAGATGAACAATAAATGAATCGAGAAAATTATTGAAAATCAAAATTAGATCCACCAAGCCTTCCAATGGAAATTATGTGCTTCTTTGAAAGTCTGGTTGATCTATTACTTCCTCTGTGTGTGTGTGTGAAATACGTTCAGGAGCTCTAAACCAGCCTACAGTTCTTTCAAAACATGCAGAGAGGAGAAGGATATCACTCTGACTGGATTGGGTTTTGTGCTATTAGGCAGTTCTCCAAGGTTAGCTCAGCCACTCCCTTCCCCAGGGCCCAAAGAACACCTCTTGTCATCTCAGTCATTACAGAAAGAGTGTGTCCTCAAGAAGACTTGTGAGATCAAACTGTGTGTATGCACGCTGATTTTGCTGTGTCTTCAGACCAGTGACATGCTTTCACTTGAAAATATGTATTGCAAGCAAATATGGGATATTAGTAAATGAAATAATTGTAAGAATTGCTGGTATTGTGGAGCTTACATCTGCTTTCAACTATCACAAATCATTTGTAGTGTCAGTAGTTTGGTTTTTTTCCTAAGTTTTAATTCAGAGCCTTTTTCTGGCTCAGCTTAGTCCATGGAGCAGGCTTGCATGCCAAAGCTGTGATTAACTTTGTAGATGTAGTGGAATTATGGAAATGCATCATGCAAAAGTGCATACTTGCCAAAATTATTCCATGACCTTGTGCTTTGCTGAGTTTTAAATAATTCAGTGATGTATTGAATGAATAAATTTGTGCTGCTTGTTACTCTAAACAGTCACTTTCCTTGCCATTTTTAATAAAGCCTCACTTTCTAATATTCATGAAATATTGCATTTCAATTAAATTACATACGTACCGAGGAAATAGTTTTCCCTAAGCTGTTTAGTGTTGACACCAACTGTCATTTGCCTTTTCTTTCTGCACAATAACCATGAAGGTTTTATGTACAGGCAATATAAAGCACTGTCACACTTTAATGAGAAACTTTTTTGATCATGTGTAGCACAAGAGGGAATAAACCTAAACTATTAATAAACCTAAGATATTAATGTAGGTTAAATAGCCCTTACTCAATTCAAACTTAGGTTTTCCATTCCAGTATTTCAGATGCTCAGTAAAAACAACAGAACCAGATTTATTAGCTGATTCAGTTTGGGCTGAATCTGGTTTTAAAGTGCAAAGATAACAGAAGTTAAAGGTTAGTGTTTTAAACAGCATTAGAAGATAAAAGAATATGCAAATATAAAGTTATAACAAATTGAAGCAGGAAAATATTGTTCTCCAATTTGTCATTATTTCATTGCAGGTAAATTGATTAAAATTCTCATGGCTAAGGGCATTTCCCTTTTAAAATGGGACTCCTGTCTTCTTTATTTATAGGAAATAATTGAATATATTTAAATTAAAATAAACTTATCAAGCAATAGGATGAGAGGAAACAGCCTCAAGTTACAAAAGGTGAGGTTTAGATTGGATATTAGGAAAAAGTTCTTCACTGAAAGGGTCATCAAGCATTGGAACAGGCTGCCCAGTGAAGTGGTTGAGTCACCATCCCTGGCAATATTTAAGAGACATGTAGATGTGGCACTTAAGGATGTGGTTTAGTGGTGAGCTTGGCAGTGCTGGGTTAACAGTTGGATTCGATGATCTTAGAGGGTTTTTCCAACCTAAAGAATTCTGTGATTCTATGATATGGTCCACCCCAGTCTACCCGATTTAATTCCCCACCATTTGGCCAAAATGAACCACGATTTTTCAACAAGACCAGAATGATCCCATGAGGTACATATTGCATATCACCCTCTTTGACAGATGCAGAGACAGAAAATTTGTTACAGAGCTCAAACAAACCCTTGTTCTCACGCAGAAGCTGGAAAGGCTTCTCTGATTTGAAGACCCGAGCCATCGCTACGGCACAGCTGCAATGTGCTCACTGTTGCAGACAGCAAGTACCACAGACATTTATTCCCAGAGGGCAAGTGAATAGATATTATGAAGAAAAAGCAAATAGGAAATAAATGTCCCATTAGTACATGCTCAAAAGGCCAGTAAACTCCTCACAACTCTTCTTTGTCATTTCTTGCTGTTTTCAAATAGCAGGGGCAAACGTGTTTGTGAGCTTCACCCGCTTGATGAAGATTTCTCATTAATGTCCGTAACCAAATGCAGTAGTTACTACATGGGATCTCCAGATATCTTAGCTTTATATTGATCCTAAAACACTGATAATCATCACCTGCTAGTGAAGCAACTGCCAGCCCCATTTGTCATAATGTTTTCAGCAAATTATACCAAATTGTTCTGGTTGCCTCAGTGTAAGTAGGAGGCCACAAATGTTTGCCCTGAAGCATTTACAACCAGTCTTACAAAGACAATAGCAGAATTACTGCAAAGAGCTAGACAAAAAAAAAAGTACATTACAGCAGCAAAAGCTTTTGATTAATGAATCTATTTCACAATATATAGAAGAAAGGTTTAAATAAACAACCTAAACATCATTTATTTCTTATAATTTTAAGAAAAGAGGTTGTCTGCAGCAGAAATACTCAAACTGCCAGTACAGAAGTTTAAAATTAGACAGATCATGAGCCTTCTCACACAAATATCTTCTGTTTGATGCTTCCGGGAAAATGTGGGAGTTTTCTTGGCACCTAGTTTCTTGTCTAGGCATCACAATTACTTATGTGGCGGATGAAAGAAAGGCTGCACAAAAACATCCAGCAATTTTTTACCTCTACCTCCACTTTAATGTCTTGTAAATAAAGAGGAACTTTTTATTTGATTTTAGCAAGTAGAAGTGCTCAAGACTGAAAGAAAAAATTGACATAATGACTGAGAATATCTCCGCTATAGACAGGATTTACGCTGCTTCCTTCCATTTGTTCTAAACCAAAATGCAGTTTTATAAACACTGCAGTCTTAATATCAGCAGTACTATCTGGAATGAGACAAAGCTATGACTTTTTTTTTTTTAAGCAACAATATTTCATTCCAAATCAATAGGATATCTATCAATATTTATAACCAAAGAAATGCAAAGAAACATATATATAAGAATATAATTAAATTAAAGCTGAAGGTAAACTAGGCACTTGATTTCTTTTCTTTCCTGAGATCACAAATTTGAAGGATTTTAGAATCTACCTTAGTCAAAATAGTACTTTGAGCTTAGACACTATGTTTCTCGTCTTCTAAACTTTTACATCAGATCGTTAATTTTACTTTCAATTTTTGTCAACCCTTAAATAATTCCTTACTATCCAAACACCATAACTCATATTGCATAGCATTCATATTTACACAAGAGATTTAAGCCTTACAAGAATCATTGTTCTCTCTAAAACTAATAGTCATTCAGGTAATCTTTAAAGTATTCTCAAAGATTTCTGGTTTTCAATACATGTTAGGTGTTTGAAAACCAGTATGATGTCCTTCATCACTGATGTAAAAGAATTGTGAAAAAAAAAATAAGAGAGACAGATGAAGAAAAAATCCACTTAAGCAGCTAAAAGCAGGTACTGGCAAACCACAGCACTAGTGCTTATGTCTCAAGCACCGAGTCTAAGCTCATCCTTTCCCCTCAGTCTTCCCTTCTTTCAGTCTTTGTATGCATCATTGAGACTGAGAAATTAAGTCTTTCCTTGACATAAATGTCTTTGTGTATATGATCATTTCTGTGGTTAGTAAATCCTTTTGTGGGAGCACTCTGGAGTGGAGTGTGCACCCTCCTTTCTCTTTGGTTACAGACTCGCTGTGCATAACACCTACAGCAGCCTTTTTGTGCTGCCCTCCATTATAATATCTGCCAAACATTCAATGCAGTTTTGCCTGGTGTATGGGTTGATGAGTTCTAAGTGCTGGGCTATGAAGATGTGAAACGAAAATGCACTCTAAGTTGTGTAGGCACGAAGCTTCTTTTCAATTCCTACACAGGAGCTCATATCAATCTACTACGTTAATGCTGTCCTCAGACCTGTGTTACTCACAGCTGTAAAAATGTACAAAAGAATATTTTCTCCCATGAAAAATTACATTAAAACCCAATCTTTTTTTCTCTTCCTTTTTCAGAAGTCCTATGTGGAGAGCTGGGGCCAGCAAGTTACTAAGCAGAGAGTCTCAGCCTCAGGTTCTATGATACATGCCAAGTGAACTGCAGTGAAGGACGGAAATTTGAGGAGACTGGTAGCCACACAAGCTGAACAAGATGGTACCAATAGTCTCTGCATGACTTCCAATTTAGATTTGCTGTTTAAAATTCATTCTAGCATCTAGCATTTGTAAAACAACCAGCTTTATTCCTGGTAGTCCAGGGGTTTCGCAGTGAAATAATTTTTCTTACCTCATCAATCAAACCGTTTACATTCTTCTTTGTTCTTATTAAAAAAAAACAAACATCCATTTTCAATGAATCTACCATACCGATAAAAATTTGCTATAAAATGAGGACATAGCATTCCTGAAATTTTCTCATCACCTACAACCTTTCAGGTACTTTGCTACCTTCAAAATCTCTCTAGTCACAAAACGTGAAACAAGAAACAAATAGTACAGACTTATGTAAGTCTCTGTCAAATTAGAGGACTAATTTATCTTCACAGTTTTTTTCTGCATTATTCCAATTTGCCAATATAAATAAATATAAAATGAGAAAACCTGACTTCAAAAGTGAGATTGTTCAAGCAATTCCAAATTAATAATAATTTTGGCTTCAGAATTTTGATTTTTTTTGCTGTTTCTATTACTAATAGTTGGTTCTTCTCAGTTACAAAATCTCCAGAAAACACAAAGAAAAAATGTAGAACCAAATACAAATGTAAAGAAGGCACTATAACTCTTATCCACACAGCCCTGCAGTACAGTACTGCAGTAGCTAAAAACAGGCCGTAAGCTTCGTATTGAATTTGCAAGGCCTTAGGACTGAGACTTGTCAGATCTACTCTGTCTGAACTTTTCTTGACCTTCTGAAGCTTTGTTTTACTTGGTTGAGCTGCAGCACCAATGTCTCTGGCTGACTGGGTGCCAATAGGTAATTCATACTATGTGTGTTTGTCTTCGAATGGTACAACCACAGGATTACACAGGCAGCACTAACAATGAGTAATGCTGCATAGTGTGGGATATTAAAGGCTCTAACCCACTGAGGTACTGCAGAGAAATCCAAGGGATTTCCAAGAGAAATGCCTTGGGACGTGGGGACACCGGACATGGAACAAGGAGTGCAGGCATGGTAGATCCCATGGCTATAAACAGCTCCCAACAGTCACTCAAAAAACATGCACATCTAGACTTGGACACACCTGGTTTTAGAGACAACAACAAAGAAATCATATCTAACATAAGTAAAAGGCAACACACCTAGTAAATTTGGGTATTATGTAGAGCTGTGATAGGTGTAAAAGCAAGTTAGCAAACGTTAGAAAATTATACCCAGTGGATTGTGAAGGGAAAATGAACAATTCCTTGACATGCATATCATGTGGTGTGAAGGACTTGATATGTTCCCTTCATGTGTCCCCTTCATGTTTCACCAGTATGAAACCTCCAACCTTATGGCCCAGAGGAGTGAGAGAAGGGTGAGCATAGCATAAGGAAAAGAGACAGAAACTAAGTTTCTGAAACGTTTTCTGCATAGATGTGTTCTTTCTTGCTCACTTGTAATTGTATCTGGACTAATTATAATTCTTTCATTAGACTAGTAAAATTTTAATTCAGTTATTTTAAATAAATTCTTGGGTTTATATGTTATATGTGTTACATATGTTTCATGTGTTTCCTGTGTTACACAAGGAAGGGAGGATTTGTATTACATAGACATTACTTAAGAACTTTATATTTATATGTTTTAATTTTCTCAGTTAATAGTGAGAGGTTTCATAAGCCTGCAAAAAGTCTGGCTTCACGTTTTTATGGCAGTCACATCCCCTAATGGGGGATGCTTTCTTAGGGGCACTGGAAGGATCTTCACAAATTTCCTCTATCGATCACTACTGGAAATTTATGTATGGAGGAAAGATGAGATAAAAGACCATTTTCTTTGATAGCAGAGACTTCAAAAAGACTTTTCTGATTAAAAAGCTCTGGGGCCAGAGAATGCCAAATGCTTCCTTAGCTCACTCTGACTTCACAGAGTTATGTTTTTATAACAGAACAAAATGGATGAAGAAAGGGAGCCCATGTAAAGTACCTCTATTTTATATAAGAAAAATATCCATAGGCACATAATCTAATATGGATTGCTAAGCCAGGTATTTTTATTTAAAGATCTGGGCTATAGTAAAATAAGGGCTACTTTGGAGATGGAATAACTAACGTCACCAGTTGTAAATGTAAAAATATGAGGGGGAGATAATCAAAATAGAGTGTTGTACTTTATGTAAGTGCTCTCCATAGTATGACTCTGCAGTTAGACAAATCAGAGAAAGGGCTGAATATGTCAAGGACGGTAGCAGTACTGCAGAATTTAAATTCTGACATATATGTCATGATCATGGAGGATTTGTAGAACACATAAGTCCCAAGGTGATGTTTGCTTGTAGCTCAAGTCTGTGTAAGATGAATATTGTGGCATGGTGGCACTTGTTAAGTCAAGTTCAATACGTTCACTTTCATGATGCTCAAGTAAGACATTTGAAAGGATTCAGCATGGATCCTATGCATAAAAGCAGATCAGTGTTTTCAACGTTAAAAAAAAAAACTGCTTGTATTTGATACTTTAAAGTCTTCAGCATAGTCTCAGTATTCAATTTTTTGTCTAATTTACAAAGATGAGTATAGCTAGGATGAACTACTATATCAGTGATTCACATAAAATTTGAAGCCATTAATAAAGCATGACAGAGAATGCAGCATCTTAGTGTTTGTAGAGGTACAAGTTCTACTGACAGGTCACTTGTGTACTGGAATCTCACAAAAAAGATAGAAATGATATCTGAGAATTCTCACATTCTATGTGTTATCACTGCCCAAGACATCTGTGCTGCTTTTGGCGGGGGTGGAGTTGATTTTCTTCATAGTGGTTGGTATGGGGCTAGGTTTTGGATTTCTGATTTTTTGTGTTTTCTGAAAACACTGTTAATAATATAGGGATGTTTTTGTTCTTGCTAAGCAGCACTTACACAATGTCAAGGCCTTAGCTCCTCAGCCTGCCAGCAAGTGGGCTCGGGGTGCATAAGCAGTTGGGAGGAGACACAGCTAGGACAGCTAACCCCAACTGACCTAAGGGATATTCCATACCACAGGATATCATGCTCAGCACATAAAGCTGGGGGAAGAATGAAAGGTGTGTTGGGTGGTGTGGTGTGTTCAAGTGATGGTGTTTATCTTCGCAAGTCACTGTTACACATGATGGAGTCCTGCTTTCCTAGGGATGGCTGAACACCTGCCTGCCCATGGGAAGTGCTGAATGAGCTCCTTGCTTTACTTTGCCTGCATGCACACCTTTTGCTTTACCTGTTAAAGTCCTTATTTCAACCCAAGAATTTTCTCAATTTTACTCTTCCAATTGTCTTCCTCACCCCACTGTGGGGGAGAGAGTGAGCATCTGTGTGGGTCTGAGTTGCTGGCTGGGGTTAAACCACAACAGCATTCATAGCCTTTCATGCTTGAATACCACAGAAAGGCACTTGTCCTTGTCTATTAATAAAGTATATATACGAGCAGTTTTACCAAAGCAGGTCAAAGGTCCTCTGAATTCCCTACCCAACAGTGGCCGCCGGAAATGCCTAAGAGCCAGTTATGCATAAAAAAAACTTCTCCAGCATATTTTCCCAGTCTCTAATATCTCCATATTCAAGTTATCTTCAACCCAAAATACACATATTGTGACATTTTTCTATCTAAATATTTCTCAGGTTTCACTCTATCCATGTGGTGTACGGTAAATAGCTAATCAAGAGCAACTGCCCAAAGATGCAATTGTCTGATACCAACAAAAGAATTGTTGGGTTTACTGTTCATTTCTTCCCTATGTTTCAGTGAATTTTAATTTTCAGTATGCAACACACACTCTTCAAGGATTTTTTACGGTTGTAGAAGTGCAATATCCAGTTTATCAAAGCACTTATAACTTATATCAAAGCACATCTAAGCATATTCATGTAGTTTTTTACATTGCATATTGAAGTTAACATGCTTAACTTCCACTTGTGTTTGGTTAACAAAAACCTTCAACATGGTAATGCCAAGTCATACACAGCTGCAAGCTAAAAATTCATAGGCACAGTAAAAATAAATATAAATAGTATTTTAAAAAAGTATTTTTTTGCAAATAAGAGGAGAAAATGAACCATTGTGAAGGTTTGGGAATTTTCAGGGGCATTTCAAAGTAAAACACCTTTGAATTGAGTATTTTAATTAGATATCCAATGTGGTTTCATCATTTGAACCAGTCTCTTTCTTTCTTGAGTCTACAATGTTCATCTTAAAATAAAATAATACAAAATTATTGGCTTGTCAAAAAAAGTGTATTTTAAAACAATTCATGACAATAAACTCTATGAATTATTATTATTTTTAAAGCTCAGTCTTGCCCTTTTTAAATTCTGTGTCATATATTCAGTTTATTCCAGGGGAGTGAGAGTGAGCCCTTGATTCATTCATTTGCATATAATCTAACAGAGCTACATGCTTTTGAATATAAAGTAAAATCAATCTGATTTTTTTTGCAGTTACTCAGGATAAAGGATTCCCAGGGCAAAGAACTGATGAATAAGGTTAGTTTGTCAAAAATTAAATTACTATTGTAAAAAAAATCCCTTAAATTCTTTTAAAGAGTGAAGTCCAGTAAACATTTTCTTTATGAACCCTGACTGTGCAGTCGGTGTAGACAAAGTTTCCAAAAGTGATTATCAGTGTGATACAAATAGCTTATGACCCATTCCCAGATATAAAAGCCTCTCGTCTATTGTGTGGCCCAATAAAAAATATTATTTAAAAGTAATAACTAAGCAAAAATAAACTCAATTCTCTCCTTTTAAAAACTAGATCAAATACAGTTCTGATATTCGGTTGTCTAAGTGTGTGTATACAACCACAGAATTTAAGGAGTGGAATATTCATTACTATGCTGAAAACAACTAAGTACCTACTTAGACCAGAGTCTATCTTTCAGTGTGTGAATGGAGATGCAAAAGTTGGAGTTAGTCTCTTACATAAACATTTGTCTCAGTCTCATCTAAAAATAAAGCCCACAAAAATTAGGAGCAAGAATAACACCTTTATGACTTTTTCATCAAGCAAATCAGAAAGAAATTGAAGAGTATGTATACGTGTAATTCATTTCTCAGAAAGTAAACCAATGGAGGGAAAAGTCACATAAATGGATGTTAGTTCTACTTAACTTTAAAAAAACAGTAGTTAAGGTTGATGGAAATTGAGAGTTACACAGATTAATTAATACAGATTGATAAAATTAATTAAATTAAATTAATTAAAAATTCTCTATAACAGAGATCACTAAAGGATTCCATTTTATTCACCTCTGATTAGAGCAAGTTTAATGGTCAATTAAAAAAAAAAAAAGAACAGGAAAAACATTTTAGTTTTACTTGTTTGATTGGGATTTCATAAATAAAAATAAGTAAAGAAGTGGTTTAAAAATAGAATTTTAGTTCAATATATTATGTGGGCAAATGGATTTCTGATAGAGACAACGTCGTTCCATTCCTCCTGTTTGAAAATATTCTCTGCCTTTTAGATATCAGGCACATGCACTGTCTTTTCAAAGAGCACTGAAGGATATCATACAGATGAGATGCTCACTGATATCCTGGACAAGCTCCACTGGTTTTTCCAAGTACTCTGTATTAGCACTGAAGAGTCAAGGAAAGTCTCTATATCACTGTTAGTTTTCCCAGTGTCCTCTGAGCAATTTATACTACTTGTCTATTGAAACACTGCAGTATAAGGAAGACAGAAATAACATGCATTTAAAGAAACAAGACACTAACCTCAAGCATCTTGTATAAAACGTATTGAACTTTAAACCCAGCACTGTAAGCTCTGTTGCCATTAAATTAATACACAAAAAAACCCAGAAAAAGCTCAAACCAGGTGTTACCTTGTCTAGCAATATCCATAATACTTTACATTTTTATCAGTTTTATTTCTACACAGAAGTGTGGGAGTTGCACCGAAATAGTGCAGAGGTAAATGAACTGTCCTGGTTTCAGTAAACCCTCTCTATGAGTATCCCTTCTGCGTCTTTTCCGTGTCTCCTCACCACCTCTAGCATTATCCCCACACACACACCCAGCCCCCATATTTTGCATCTACTTGAAGCTTTTCATCCTCATCTTTGAAAGACTCAGAAGCCTGTTTAATTTCATTGCTGTCCTGAACTCTTTCGTTTTCTCCATTTCTCACACATTTACTCCTACCCAACGAGCCCTCTTGCCATTCCTGTCTCTGTGCGTCACATTAACACTACAAATCCTTTTTTTCTCAAAAGATATTGGGTTTTTATGAAACACACTGTTACTAAATCGATATGCACAGGCATATCTATATAATATGTATGTATATACAGACACACCAATCTTGGTAAACTGTCTCCTGTCTATTCAATGGATTAAACATTATTGTTAGGTTTGTAAGTATGCTCTTAAACAAAGAGTTTGTCTCCCCCCTGTTTTGTACAGAAATAGAAATTCCAGTAACATTCAACTGATAATTATATACTGAATTTTACAGTAGTCACCCCAATGTGTCCTAGAAATTAATTATGAAAAGGATTATTCATGTATTGCCCTAACATGTGTCACTCAGCCAGAAGTGACACCTGACTTAACTGAAAGTATTGATTTGCTACCCTGAAATTAATTTTTCTTCAAAAGTCATTTACAAAGCTTTACATAGCACCAGTCACAGAAGCTGGAGCATTTGAGCTTTAATCAGCATTTAAGTTCACCCCTGCTCTTCTGTCATCCTATAATTCATAGATAAATAAAGACATTTTCAGGAGCCCTTGAGGAGAGCATGGCTGTGACTTTTGGAGTCTGCTCCACAGCATAGAGCAGCTTTTATCTGATGTGTTGATGTCTCAGGCATGGCTGAGATGGCACGTCAGCAATAGACCCAATAAAAATTCAAGAAATTATCAAGAAAACACATGAAGAATCTGGAGCACAAGCTTAGTTTCCATAAGTCTTCCCATGGCAAAATAATATTGTGAAATCATCTTCTATATAGGCCTAAATTTTTTTGAACTAGGTCCCCTGGGGTCTAGACTGGTGACTTTATTGAACAATCACAAATTATCTAACTTCAGTATGCTGCTTGTTTTAGTGATTACCTAGGTAACAAAATAACTTCATTACTAACTGTTTAAACCTTTCGTTTTTAGGTTCTAACTTCCAAATTTGCAATCTTCAGACCAACATATATATGAAGTTTAATTCTCTCTACATCATATGGGAAACCCAGATACCTAATTCTGGGCTTTGTCAAAAATTATTAATAGTTATTCTCTGTAGCATTCTCCCCCAAGTTCTGGTCTCCCACTCATCAAACAATTATTCCTGGTTGTAGGGTGCTGTGGGTTTTTTTATGTGTATCTTTAAACTTCCTTTAATGACTTACCCATGTCTGTGCTTACCTAATCATTGAGATCACAAGCTACAATTGGCAAACATGACTTTATCTTGCCATCAAGCCAGATGCTAAAAGCTGATTTTACAGAGTGTGTGTTACAATCAACCATGTTTCTCAGGGCAAGGAAAACTTACAAGAAATCATATGCTTCGGAATGGTCTCATTCTGGTCACTGATCAGGTGTTTCTGGATCACAGAGCTGTCTACAGTGATTATACAGCAGCATTCAGTAAACAAGGAACATACCAGGTGTGTACATACCATAACAGCTTTGAAAATAAATCTCTGATACTAAGAGAAAATATTTCTTTCTATTTGGTCTGTGTCAATGAATATTGTGCTGATAGGACCTTTATTCAGTTATAAATTCTGTCTCCTTTATCACAAAATAAAAGTACAGATCACAGTTATTAGTATAAGAAATTTCATTTTTTTAGTAATTTAAACCCAAATGGTAACTTGTTTCAACAAGTAATAAAATTAATTTCTAGACCAACTACCAGATTTTCTTAGTCATTCTGAAGTAGGATAAAATCATAAAATATAGTTCAATTAATAAAATTATCCTATACAAGTATACTTCCTCACCTTGCCCATAGTTGTGATTCTGAATTTCACAGTTTGCTGTGAGTCAGGCAGAGTCAGTGCAGGGACAGTAATGCAGGATAAGAACATGACTGTCATGAGCAACCACTGCAGAAATTACTCCTCGATGCTGCTCATGTCCTGGTTAATTCCCACCCAAGAGTGGACTCAATTGCAAATTCCCCTGACAGTTCCACAAAAATAAATATCAGCAGTTTCCTCTTAACTTCCTTGGAGGCAAATTGAACCAAGACAAGCTTCAATCTGGACTTTCAACCCCAGCTGGGATGGCAGTGGGTCGTCAGGCTTAGAGGTTAAAGCTCAGCACTTAAACGTCTAATACATATATAACACAAGCATAAGTCAGAGAGGTTTGAATAAAGTTGCATCACTTGTCTTTTTATGTCTTGAAACATTCTTGAAAAGCAAACAAGAAAACCCCAGGAGATAGAAAGAAGGATGATACAGAAGCCTAATTTTTAAGTTGCATTTTTAAGTAGTTAAACTCACAAACTAATACAGTTGGATCTTTATTTTGCTTTTTTGCTTGTGTTTTTTGTTTGGTTGGTTTTTAGCTGCAGAAAATAGGCACATAAGAGCATTTCCACACACAGACTATATGTTTTTCTGGGTGGGATACTTGTATATATTCCAGAAGGCTGGCAGGCAATGACAGAAACTGAGGGAAGAGAAGAATTTCTGATATAGCGCAGCACAAAATAATTTACCACTTACTTCAAATATTCAGCTTACTTGAAGAAAATGAACAGTGTCTGATTATTCCTAATGACAAATTATTCTGTATCACCGAAAGAAAAATGTAAAAGCACAGGTAGGTAATTATTCCTTAAAAGCAATCCAGACTCACATTTATAAATGACAGCATTAATCACATACATTCACTATAAGTGAAAAAAGCATGATGAACTAGAGCAAATGTTTTTCATGCATGTGAAAACAGAGTCAGCAAGCAGAAGTTTTCAGAGCATGATTTCTTATTTAGAATTGCATAACTATCCATTTTTATTAGCTCTAAATGCTTTCAGTTGTCTTTTGATTTTCTGCATCCAACTGCCACTCGGAGGAGATTACTCTCTATTTAGCAGTGAAGACATAAAACTTAACATGGCTTCCAATACAAATACTAGGAAGCTGACTTGTTTCCAGACATTTACATTCTTTAGCTAACCAACGTTGTACAACAGGTAGGAAAAAAAAATAAAAAAAATAAAATAGCCCACACACAATATGAAAAAAAAAGAAATTTACATCAATGTTTTCTCCCTCCCCCTTTGAAAATCAAAGCAACTCTGGTGTTTTCATCTATCATACTGCAAGCAACTGAGGTTGAGTAGGAAGCTAAGTATAGCCCACAAATTTCTCCAGTTAAGCAGCACGTTTTCCCTTATGCTATTTTCATATCTATATTTTGGCAGATTTCACAGCTGATAGTTTCACAGCTAAGTAAAGCAAACTGCAGAAATTCAAGTATGTGTAACAGAGATGAGGCACTGCACCAGCAACCTAAAACCTTTACAAGTTTTTAGCATAAATTTTTGAATTGAAGCCCTTGAAGATCTGACAAATGGGTTAGAGACAACAGTGCTAGAAAAATATCCCTCTGTGAAGCTAGTCTTACCCTTATTATTTACTGTTCCTCCTCAAAAAATTGCTGGCAATGAAACAGTTGTGTACTTAAAAGCTAGTGATGAAGGTAAAAGACCAACAAAGCCTGTAAAACTGAGTTTTCATTTATGTCATCATTGCTGGCTAATCATCATTACGGAGGATTGTTATTTCAAACATCTAGAAAATAGGCAGCTTCTAATAAAATTGTATTTTCTGACAGAAATTTTGCTGACAAAATGCAAAATTCTTGTGCAAATTTTGAATATTTTCAGTACAAATACTTAAAAAAACAGCCCAATCTGCGTTCCAGCACTTAAAACAGAAAGATTAGTAAGCACTGTAAAGCACTCTACCAGAATGGCACAGGCAGATACTTGAGATAAGAGTGTGGATTCCATGCCCTTAAGAAAACTAGAGGACAGCAAGTGTTTTCTGTGTGCATTGCACACGAATTGACATAGTTGGAGCCATTGCATTTTGCAGGGACTAAGGGACCACTCCAGAGAAACTAAACACGCTTTCAGATGTATATTCATATACCTTTAGGGACACAAAATTCTAAAAATAACTGACAAAGTGACTGAGAGTGTCTCTTGAAATATCTATCTATTTTGCCTGCATGCTTACCCAACCAAGAACAAGGGAGCTGTGAATCAGGAGCTGTGAAGCTGCAGTTATTTTGAGAGGGGTGTTAACCATGACCACAAAGCCTCTGCAGTACGTTCAGCTTGTGTGCACAGCCTTGCATGGGCTCCTGGCTCCTATAATCTTGCAAGCACCTGGGTCACACACACCACATGAGTCAAGCAGACCTGCCAAAACTAGGATGAGTTTGTTTAATCACACCCTGCTTCATGGATCTTCC
Source organism: Pseudopipra pipra (assembly GCF_036250125.1). Lineage (NCBI taxonomy): Eukaryota > Metazoa > Chordata > Aves > Passeriformes > Pipridae > Pseudopipra > Pseudopipra pipra. Next base: position 10,190,274 of record NC_087552.1, read on the forward strand.
CCTACTCTAAGCAGTATAAAGACAAACAGGACTCCAGGCAACACAATCCTCTATTAACATTACCTGAATTGTAGAATTAGTTCTCAAACATGTAGCTTGATATAAAATCTGCATCCCAGATAGGTTAAGACGAAGTAATGAGGTAGGAAAATGATAGGAAAAGCAGTCCTATAAAGGAAAGGACAACAGTTTATTTAAAATAAATAACCAGATTATACACACAGACACCAAGTTACAGCTATGTGCTGCCATTGATCTGTCTGGCAGGAAATACAATGAGACCAAACAACATTCCAGCTAAAAGTTCCAAATGCAAATGAACAACAGCCAATAGTTGAATTAGGTACTTCCACCAAGGATGAGGTAAGTAACCATTCTGAATAATTTATCCTTGTATCGAGAGTCAGTTTGAAATAAAACCCTGTACATTTAATTTAGCAGCAGCAGCAGCTAATTGAAGGAATATTCCTGCTATAACTATTTTAATTTTGGGGATAACAGAATGAATACAGAATTCTCTGTCTTGGCTAATACTGCTTTTATTAGGTGAGGAAACAATATAAATTGAGAATTTATAAGGGGCCACATGCTGTACATAAAATAGCTGAACAGTTTCTATCTGAACTGAACTATCTTTCATTACAGGCCCTGAGAAAGGAATGACTGAAATTAGTTCTTTATTCAATATGCAAATTCTGGTCAAAGGAGTTAACGCATAAGGAAAATGTGATTTTGACATTAAAACCCTGTTGTGTAAAGTGCTGTTTTATTATACAGTTACGTATGCAGTGTTATATATAAGCAATACCAAATGCCCTTTCACTAAAGCTACATGTAGAAAAATATTTTAGCATACAGTTGTGATAAGATAGCTATAATTACTTTACTGCCCTGAAGACATGGAGGTGTGTAGCTGTCAGAGGTTATATTTGTTAATGAACATTTTTTTTAATTTTTTTTTTTTGCATTGGTTGCGGAGAAGTGGTATAATTGCATAATAAAAATTATGATTCTTCAGCCCAACCTAGCAGTTTTGATAACCTCCCATACAAAAACCCTTTGAAGGAAATAAAGTGTAAGACAGCTGCCATTACTGAAGTATAACCAAAGGCATCTTTTTTGCAGACTCCTATTGTAAGATCTGAGGCTAATTTTCAGATTTCAGGTTAGCTTTCAGGTCCTCTAACTAAATCACAAATCTTTATTCTTTCTAATCAAGACAGACTTCAAAAACATGTCCATATGAGACAAGTGAAAAGGAAAACTCAAGTCTTTGTCCTCAGAGTCAATATTCAGTGTAGAACAGTATTTGACCAATATTTAAAGCATGAATTTTGTTTGACACTAGATACATAAACATAAGACTGAAATTGATATTTTTGTTAATATGTACACTGCAAATGGGAGGTGTACATATAAACTTGATACAATTTATTTACCATTTCCATTCAGCATTTATGCATTTTGAGGAAGAATATCTGGCCACAGTGGAAGATGTTGACTTAACCTCAAATTCAAGAACAACTCTGACTACTCAGCCAAGTGAAGAGATAGAAGAATTTTCTGAATTTGTAAATGATTACAATGATGCATTGAATTTCACAGCCTGCTAACAATAAGGTTTGCTGATTAAATAAACATGTATAATTGCTAAAATGTATCTCTGAGTTATGGCCTTTTTAAGATCATTGCAGTGCTCTTTCCATGTCTTAGTAGAGATGACAAGAGTGCTCACAAAGGACTTATGTCTTACATAGTAATATCTGTGTTAGGTCAAATACAGTGACATGAAGAAAAATCCTCCTCAGCAGTACCACAAACTGAAAAAAAAAAAAACAAACCAAAAAAAAAAGTGACAGAAGATATTCAGTACCATCTCCACTGGATCAATTTCTAGGTCAGTTGTTTGTCCTTTAAAAATGTCAAAGCAAGACAAATGTTCACAACTGTAGTCATTTTAAATAATATTCTACAGCTGAAATCTAAAATATGCCTTACTAGAGCTTCTGAGGTTGAATAGAAGAATAAGTTTGTCCAGTGTGAGGAGAGAAATGTAAAACAAGAACAGAGAGTCCTCAGGTAGGTACTATGTCTCTGACACACGTGTTATATAGCAGCATACAGCAGAAGGATCACTGGTAATGCCACGTTTTCAGGGCAAAGGATTTGGAGAAGGGGTCACTGCTACCTGCTGCTTTAAACTATGTTTCTGCCACTCATTCCATACACTGCTGCAGAGCTTCCATCCATTTAATGAAGTAACTCTGTTTGGAATCACTTCTAAAATAAGTAATTTGATCTTTATTAATTTTTATTGCGAGAATTTCCTTCACTCAGACACACACACACAAAATTTAATTTTAAGTCCTGAAACAATCTATAGTGAAACACAGAAGTTTCTCATTGAGGCAGAAAAGCGGGGTTTTTTGCCCATTCTAATTGTTCCATGACACTAAAAAAGATTAGGCTTCCACCAAAGGCAGGTTCTACTTTGAAAAACTTGGACACAGAGTTCTGAAATATGAATACATGTTCAGTGAGGTAATTTAAGCCACGTGCTAAACAATGACAGCTTTCTAGTCATGATATTAGCACATACCTAGTCCTGAAAAGAATAATAAGACCCTTGGGAATTAATAAATCCTTCTGTCTAGTATTAAACAACCTTAATCTTACAGATGCTGAATGTCTCACTGACCTGACAAAAATGCTCAGCTTCTGACAGCATTTCACATTGTTCATTTTACTGCCTTCATACTGAGGGATACAGGAAGTTTAATAAACACATGTATTCAAAGCCACTTTCTTCAGCCTCATGATTTTTTCTTGTATTTGTTTTCATGGTGATCTGCAGGTTGCTCTGGCTTACCCCAGATGAGCACTAACACTTTGGGCCACTCTTTCTCCCTTCACTCTCTGCCTTTGTAAAGCTGATCCATGCATCCAGCTTAATTGTTCCATGAAGATCACAACACAAGGTACCAAAAAGTACAAAAAACATACTTTAACTCACTTTTTATGAAAAAATATCTCCACGTAGCAATCAAACCTCAGCATCTGACTTAAGCTGAGAAAGGATTTCACAAAGAAAAAAAGTACATTACGTAGCAGGGTAAGCCAAGTGACACAAAAGACACCTTTTAATATCTCCACATAGTCTGTACCAAAAGAGACATGGACAGAGACTCTTAGGATCATTATTGCTGGACAGAAAGAGGAAAAAATAAGCACTATTTTACATTCCTTTTTCCATTAACAAATCCATTAAACATTGACTTAAAAGCAGAATTTATAGCAAAAATGGTGCATAATAATTTAGAGAAATAAAGTATCCAACATCGAACTGTGCCTGTGTCAGAGTCAGCTTACAACAATTTAATGTCTATGCACAGTGTAACATGTGGATCCTGAAAATTATATGCCCATCCCCCTCATATCCAAACATGAATAACATCAAGCAGGATGATGATTAAACAATGAAGTGATATTGTAATGTGAGGTTTCTGTGCCACTGGACAATATAAACAATACAAGGAACTTGTCAATACAATAACTTGCATTATGTAAGCAAATATTTTACATGTTTAATTAAAGTTAGGAAATAATTTAGTTTTGTATATTTACCCAAAAAGCAATCAACAAACAAACAAATCTTATCTCTACTATTCAAGTGGAAAAAGCAATAAACCCCAAACATTCTGATCAGCTTTAAAAATCAACCTGTTTTGAAAAAAATGTTAAATGGCAAGCTTGAAAATTTTATACACACTACAGAGCTAGGAGCATTTTGTTGTCTCTTGATTTCTGATAAACTGGGCACCAGTGATGCCAAAGTTGGCAGAACAATAGATTCTAACAAGAACTGTGAAAAGGTCAAAACTGACCATCTGTTTTAACACAAAATGGAAAGGATATTTGATAAAAGCTGTGAACGCCTTCGCACAGGAGTCTTTGTATCTTTTATGCACTAAAGAGTACATAAAATCATATGAAAACTGTCATTTTAAGAAAAGTTTACTGCAGTCTTTCATTGGCCCTTTGGTTAGCATCTGAATTTGAATGAAAAGTGTGTTCCAATTCTCCAAATCCTAGCTGTTCAGAAACTTATCTGGATATACATGCAGAACAGAACAGTTTGTGAATAATGCATTTCTAGTAACTAGAACAAATAACTTTAAAAAACTCAAACAATTAATAAATCTTGGATCCAAGATTGTCTATTAAATAAAACATTAAGCCTTGTTAAACTCCACACAAGATGAATTTGGTCAGCCATTTTAGCAATCACACTGAATACTTACCATTTTCTTGCTTTCACTAAATTATACCATTTTCTACATCCTACTTCCATATAGTATCACCCACTAATGTGCTGACAGAAATAAAAATCAACTCTATAAAGAAACAGGATTTGCATTAAACACACATCAGCTGGAGAAAAAACAACTCTAGTTTCAGTTACTTCTGGATCTGAACCTGAGATCATACCTTTTTAGTGCAATTCTGCAAATTTGGCTTTTCCAAGATGGAATTCTGGCAACATGTTCTTGTGGAAGAGGGTGCAGTGGCAGCTGTGGGTATAGGCAGGGTCAGACTTAAAGGACACAGAACAGCTGGACACCTCTCTCAAACCTCTTTCCAGAAACCTCAGAGGAATGTTCAAGACCAAAAACTCTCATCCAAAGGAGAGCAGAAGAAACTCTGCCCTGGCAGCAGGAAGCATGATGGATCTCAGTGTCATCCCTCTCACTCCCTGCCAGAGTACCTGCACAAATTTCCCCTCCTCCACCCCCAAGCACAGCTGTGATACTGTGCAGATTGAGTCAAACCCACTTGTTTTGGCTTTGGGATGGCAAAAAACAGTTGTCCATCACTTTCTGCCATTCAGGCCTCTAGTGTTTTCCCAGATATGCTGCCCTGTGAAAACATGTGCCTACTGTCAGTGAGCTGACAGCAGCTTCGATTTTTGTACTTTAAGATTCTTTGGAATATAGGACAGCTATCATTAAAATTATCCTAGATCCTCTTCATACCTATTTAGAATATAAAACTGAGTGTCAAAGTATGTTTGGCTCTATTAAAAATTAACTAAAGCTATCTTAATCAGTTAAATAATCTTTTTTATTATTATATCCTCTTTTTCACATATTTTGGCGTCACTGTTAATTTATTCAACTTAGAACTACTTTGCAGCACGTAGAAGTACTTTGTATCAGTGGAATGTGTTAAATAATGAAAACACTCATAAAACATCTAGTATATCTTTTTTTTTTTTCAATTTTTGACATTTGACTGAAATTGAAATACCTCATTAAGGACAGCATATTGCATGAGATACAAATGCACGTAACATTAAAATCTCATGTTGAGGTAAAGAGTGCAGGGTGCTGTCAGATTCCTTTCTTCAGCCCCTTTCTACTTCTCATGGCACCCTACCAATCAAAAATATTTTCCAAGCAGTAAGGTGTAAAAAAAATTTACTTAGTTACAAAACTGCATTTTATTTGAGGTTCATATTTATCCTACTGTTTATTCAAACACATTTAATTTTCCTAGATTACTATTACTCCCATTACTACTTCCTGTGGTATTGGTGGTAGATATCTAGGCTTCTACAACTTTATGCCCCAAGATCATGAGTTATTATATTTATAGTTATTTAAATATCTTACAGTTTTTAAAGTATGCAGATGCATCTTTGAAAACTATACATTATTATATTCTGATAATTGACATTAATTATTCTGTGTCAAGTCTGTAAGCCTTCCTACATTACAACATACATCTATAGTGCTTATATATGTACAGTTTTCCTCTATGCTCTACAAAGGATTCTTCAGGTTCAAGAATATCCATAAAAAAAGTCCTCTAGATTAAGGTTTGTTATAGTAATTTGATTGGGGCCTTTGGTTTAATCTCTATTAAATTCTATTAAGACTTCCTCCTAAGGGCAATGTTTTCATATAATGAAATCCTGTAAACACAAGGTCAGGCAGTGAACCATGGCTAAGCTCAACAAAATTAAATTCAGGAAATGCAAGGTTTTCCTTTTTGTTCATGTAATCCTTGGATAACCCATGGTCAATGCTACAGAGGAAATACTTGGCAGACATGTGTCCTTACATGCTTGTGCAGAAAAGAAAATGCAATCTCATCTAGATGGCCATGATGGGACTCTAACCCCCTCCTTGACAAAATTCTCTTTAAGCCTTCACATCCAGGCTTTTTCAGGGAAACCACTGGGCTAGAGAGTGGTTGACACATCTCTTATCTTTCCTTGACAGTGGTGTTGAGAGCAGCCAAGACTGAAAGATCCACTTTTTTGGTCCTGGCCTCAAAAATATCAGAATGTATTCATTTCCAAAAGTATGATACACCAAGTATGAATACAAAGTGCTTACTTGCTATGAAAATATATTTTTTAAAACACCTAATATTAACTTTAAAAATCAATGACACTAAGGCAAAAAAAAAGAAATCAACTCAAAATCTATATCTGAAACTCTTTATTTCAGCTATCTTCATTATTCTTAGAGAACAAAATTCTCCAAGTCTTAGGGAAGGAAAGTATTTCATGCGCTAACTTGGCAAAATGTGGTATGAAAACTGGCATTTTCACAATGATGGTTGTAATCCTAGCTGGAAATAATACTTTGGTTTTTAATCATTCAGAGTAGGAGCAATGGCAGTCCTCAGACCTGCCCCTTTGATCTGTTTACCTGATTTAGGAAAGCAGTGTGTTCCACTTCTCCTACATGAATAGCAATTCAAAAACCAAGGAAATCACTTCTGTACTTAAAATTCTTCATTTTAAAAGTGATTTTCTTGGAAGAATCAAGGAACTTGGCTACTTTTCTCATACATTCCATACTTGGCAGAAGTGAAAAGGGCATTGTGACCTGGCAAAAAGAACTATTAGGGGTTTTTTCCTGCATGTTCAATAGCATGACTGGTTTAAATAGCCACAAGAATCTAAATGGAAAAAATTCCTCTCAAAATTCAAAAGGAAATGCTTTAGGACAGACTTTTTTCACATTCACTGTTTTTTTCCAGCAAGTGTTGAAAATAATTTGGGGTATTCTGATCTCTATTGCCACAAAAAATTATCTCCATTTTATTTCTTAAATGTTTCTCTATTCATGGAATTGTGTAAGAAAGAAGGAATTCTTGTTTTTGAACTGGGAAGAATATTTTGTCTACATTAGGAAAAACAAGACTTAGGATGACAAAACAAAAGAACAATAAAGCTTTGCATAAAGCTTTTGAGTTTTACCATTCCTGACTTTTCCAGTGGCAGGAGGGGTAAAAAAAAAAAAGAAAAAGAAAAAAAAGTCAGTGTTTTACAGTAAAGAACTTGACAAAAGGTACTCCAAACTGGTAAATAATTTATGCTGTTTTGCAAGGTAATAAATCCAATATCACTGAACAATGAATTATCTGCATTAGGAAGCAGATGCAAATGATATCTTTTGTACATCAGAGATTTTGTACCTTTAACTAACAGTTTTGAACTTTCCTTTGGTCTTAGGCTATCCCTCTTTCCCAGGCACAGAGAAATAACCATCATGGCTCAACTAGGAAAAACCACATGTGGGGAAAACATATTTTGGGCATTAGAATTCAAATATGGATGAGGTATCTCAGAACCATAGTCAAAAGTTTCTTGCCTGCTCTTTGGAGAAAAAGGAGAGAATGGACCAAACCTTGGGTGCAATGATGGCTTCAGCATGAGGTGAGAGCCATGTCTGGCATCCTCTTACCATTCTCTAAATGTTTAAAATGGGAAACATGGCACGGGATGATCCAACACTCCTCTTGCACCACCTTAGATGTGTTTGGGCTTTTTCTTTTGACATCTTGAGGGAAAGAGAAATTGAGGTTCATGTGCCTAATCCAAGACCTTTTTTACTAAGAACGGAACTTTGAAAATGCCACATTACAAGGTTTGGAGTAGAGTCGTCCTCTGCTGGCAGGTAAAGGAAGTACATGGATGAAATAGGACTTGCTCTAGGAGACTGATATTTTGCAAAGTACTCAAGTTATCCAAGAAATGTGGTGGTAAAACATTTAGCAGACATGTTTTTCATAAGGTTAACATGCTTTAGACCTCTTCTGCCTGGTAAACTGGCTGAGGTTGAAGAGATGACTGCTTTTAGCAACAGGTAAATAGTATGAATATTCACTCTACTTGGATGCACCAAGTCCTTAGTAAACCAATCCTGGTATTTTTTTAAGGGGCTGAATCTCCAGGAACACTTAACAGCCAAAGTTGGAATCTAATTTCTGAAAGTGTGAGGGGAAAACTGTTCTTTGCTACCATGTCCAAGGAGCGTGGAACACTCAGCAGAATTGAAAGAAGTAGGTTACTGGTTGCAAGTAGATATGAACAACTTTGCTGGAGGCAGGATCCAACCACAGGGCTTTTTTTTCCTAACAGGCAGACTTGGTAGTGAAACAATGGTTAAAAAGTACAAGTCATTGCCAAACAGATCCTTGACCTGTTAAAAAAATAAACATGAAGACTGATTAAACCTCCTATCTTCCCACAGATCTGAGACAGCAAGAATTAGTCCAACACTGCCAATTATCTTATATAATATTTATTTTTCCATAGAGGAAAATGTGAGGTCATTGCAAATAATTAAAATACATTTTAAGCTGATTAAAATATGTATTTTGTGCAACACCCACGCGAGGAGAAACTTTGCTTCAGTAGAAAAAAAGGCAATTCAGCTGTAGGCTGTTTTTATGTGTGTAGTCTGAGTTGACAGTACTCTTTGATCCATGTCCTTCAGGCAAATTTGACATCTATTTCACCTGAGGCAGGCGCAGATCTTTTGAAGGGGCCCTCGATATGATGAATGACTGACAGCCAGAAGTCGTGTCACTGTCCTCCTCTGCCTCTTCAGATCCCATTTGCAGGCCAGGTGAATCTCATGACATGTCTCCTAAATCAAGAAGTGAGAAGAAATGCCTGAAATAGTTCCCATCGTGCTGACACCATAAAATCTAGATGATGAGTGATTTTGAGAATCTCAGGAGAAACTCAGCTTAACCTTACATTCATTTTAGAATAGGGTAGCAATTGTGAAGAAAATTCAATCTTGCAAATAGCGTATTTAGAAACTGTGCAGAAAAAAAATCACAATGCCTTTAAATAAATTTTTTGTCCCTTCATAGTTCTCTCATATCTGCTTGCGTACATTTGCTGTATTTCCCTTCAATAACTTTCTTTAATGTCACAGCAGTTTATTTTAACTATGAAATATTTATTTCTAGGGCATATAATTAAACACTAGTCTTTTTATTACACACCCAGTTTTACTTCAAAAAGGCTGTGTGGCCTGTTGGTGTAAGACGATGGCCATTTTTTAAGTGCCTAAATAATGAAAGTAAATCATGGACATGAAAACAGAGCCACTATCAGAACACCTGGGAGCTAACCATTCCTAATTGTTACCTTAGCAAAGTTCTCACTGTGGATGTCTCTCACTGTGGATGACCTTCTTTATTTAGTTAGTTTTCATTCCATGCATTTTACAGTGGCAAAAAGAATCTACCTTCGAGTAAGAGCTAATCAATTAAGAATAAATAAAGGATAAAATATTTCTGGAGGCAAACAATCCCTGCCCTTTCCCTATACAATTTGATTTGCTATACATCTGAAAACATTTCCACTCAAAAGTCTGCTACATAAATTTGAATCCTTTTTATCTTCCAAAGACCAGCTGTGCAAGGTTTTGTTTTGTGAAAAATCAGCATAAAAATGAGAAACTACTTATCCACCTATAAATATTTTTTCTGCTTTTGATGAACAGTAAATTGTTTCACTGGTTGTCCAAAGGAGGAAGGAATATGGTCAGATATATATTTAAATAGTGTGTCTCTGCATTGCTATTAAATAGAAACAGGGAGTTACATTTTTATTTTTCATCTGGGCAGGACACGGAATGTTGTTCATCTCCAGACTTATTTTACTGATCTTTGTTTTGCCAAAACTGAAAATTCATTAATTTTAACCAGACTGAAATAATGTGGTTGGTTTACAGTGATGATGTTTCACGCAGTGCTTAATAATGAATATCTGACTGCAGATTAAACACACAGCAAGATAGTTGATCCCTTTGTGCTAAAGAAGAATAGCTAGGATATGGAAGTCTCCTCATAAACTTCTATGGGAGGGAGCTCTTTTGGAATATAATTTCTACTAACAAATGCAAAAAAAAGGAATTATTTTCTCCAAGAATAAATCTTATACAGACATATAGAGATAGATATACACATACTCTCATACACACATATGTACAGGCATAAATATACACAAACCTATGTTAAGAAAGTCCAGAGCAAGATTATATAGATGGTTAGAATTCACAGGCATATATTAAATGAGATTTTTTTAAAAAAAATATATAATGTACTTATCATAGGGCATATTAACAGTAGTTTTAGGACTGTGAACATACATCATTGCTATACTGCAACACATTCCCTATCAGAAGAATATCAAAGGCTCTACATAATTAAATGGTTTCTGCAAAAACAAAGGCAATAGAGTGGACAAACTGGCAAATTACTTGATACCAAAAAAAATACCTCGCCTCAACATTCATGCCATATATTTTAAGTGAAATAGGAAGGCTAAAAATGTAGAAGTAAATTGACTTCAGTAGATTTGAAAAAGAAAAGTGATTATCTTATCTGTGGAATGCTAGTGAAAGAAAAATGTTTAATAGAATTCAAGGACTATATTAAAAATCCATTTTTAATGCAACCAAATATGTTAACTGTATTTTTTCTTCTATAATATGATAACTCATTGACTTGCAATAGGGACTCCCACTTCTTCAGCCATAATAGAAAAATCTCTACCTTATCAAATGATAAAATTTGCTCAGTCACTATTCTTTAGACCAAGATATATTTTCTGTTCCAAAAACTTCAGTTTATGGGCTTAATCTTGAAAAGAAAAGATAAACCAAAAGCAAAACAGCAAAACTCATCTGAAGTAAAACCTAAAGGTAGGGTTTTGTTTGATTGATTGTTTTTTTATTTTGTTTGTTTGTTTAGTTTTGTTTCTTTTTAGGTTGGGGGTTTTTGTCTGATTGTTTTGGGGGGAGTAGAGAGGTGTTTAATAACCATAACCTGTGTCTTTTCTCTCTCTGTATCCTGACTAGAGGTTTATCTTTCTTCTCTGGAGCAGCAGACTCATGAACCCAAGTGAAAAGACACCACGTAATGTCTGAAACAGTGTCAGAAGGTAAATATAATAAACAAAAACCTTAATCAAACCCCCATCTCTCTCTCTGGATAGTGCTGTGGATTAAAGTTGGCTGTATGGCAAAATCCCCTATAGCTATTCTCCCACTTCCTCTCCCCAACAGGGAAAGCAAATATGATGGTAAAGCTCATTGATGAAGGTGTAGACAGGGAGACTACTTACTAATCACTGTCATGGGCAAAGAAACCCCATGACTTGAGGAAAATTAATGTAATCTATTGCCAATTAAAACAGAATTGGATGGTGATAAACAAAGATAAAAATTAAAACGTCTTGCTCCCACACCAACCCTTTTTCCCAGGCTCAGCTTCACACTTTCATTCCCTCCACCCCAAGTGGCTCAGGGGGATGAGGAAAGGGGGCTGTGGTCAGTCCCTAACAGCTCCTCTCCACCACTCCTCACACTTTTTCCCTCCTCCAGCACGGATCCTTCCACAGCCTGGAGTCCTTTAGCATAAAACTGCTCCTGCATGGAATCCTTTCCACAGGCTACAGTTCTTTCAGGATATACCCACCTGCTCAAGTGTGGGCTATGTGGAAATCTCTGCTGGATGCCAGGAGCAGCTCCTCCCCCTCCTTCTTCCCTGCCCCTGGTGCCTGCAGGGCTGCTTTTTGCTCTTTTTCATCCCTTTTCCTCAGTCTGTCTGGTATTTTTTTGCCATTTTTTAAATATGAGTTCCCCGAGGCGTCACCTGAGGGGCTGGCAATATATTACTGTCCTATTCATGAAAAGATACCTTAGGAATTTATTTGTATTTGTTAATTATCTACACTTTGATGTCAGAATGGGCTCCATTTAACTCAGGTTGTGGCTCTGATGGTCATGTCTAATAAATTGGTGTACAGTAAATTTTGTCTTCTTTTTCCCACTGGCATGATTTCAGAATATTCATTTCAAATTTGAAATGGATTCATCCCAGCTGCCATGATACCATTTATGCCTTAAAGAACAGCCAGAATTTCCAAATTGCTTGGAACTTGTTCAGGTGGTTGGCAAACAGATTTCGCTGCAGGTAGCAAAATCATTCTGCTGAATACAAAGGCCAGGCCTCTACATTTATTGGTTTTATACTTCATAATAAAATTATAATTCACAGAGATGCTGAGCAAGAGAAGTAAATAAATGTTGCCATGGCTGTGCAGGCTTCTCTCTATGGATTGCATCCAAGGACCCTTGGATCCCACTCAAGGCCTTATCTCTGATGTTTATGCATAGCCATTTTTAAGGCACTCAACACTCTAGTAGCATAGTCCTTTGAGACATAACAGAACAAGCCTTACAACATGCTTGAAAATAAAAAAAGGGTCATTACACCATTTTACAAGTAGAAATATGGAGTCCAAGTACTCAAAGAGTACTCAAAAGTACAGGGACTGCTTTGCTTACTCACTTGAGAAATATAATTTTATGATTGATCTAAAGGAGAAAAGTAATTAACTGGTGGGGGCAGGGGGGTAATTGGGGGAGGGTTGGAAGTTAGCTTTCAGTTTGTTAGTGGAGTCTGTTTGTCTTGGAGCATGGACAGAACACTGTCAGGGTACAGGCTCATATATACACACACACAAGGCATTGAAGCACCTGGAGCAACAAATATCACAGTTCCCTTTCTGTAACTCAAGAGCTACCCATTTGGAGTCCACAGAGCAGCACTGTGGCTTTTCATTATTCAATTCTTATATTAGTTATATCAACAAATTCCAGTTACTTTAAAACCCAGAGGTGAAGTACCCTGGGCATGAATTTAATCCTACTGTCAAAATCTGGATATCTCCATAAAAGTGTCTTAACTGTACAACTACTGGTTGTTCTGGAGACTGTTTTTTATTTATTGTTTTTGAAAGAGTGAGAAAGTGATACATAGTGGCCAGGATATCTGTGTGGTTGCAAATCTCTTGTAAGAAACATCTATGCTAATATGAATGATTCTACGCTTATGTGCTGTTCTTTTTAATTTTTTTTCCAGCTTTCAATTCTGCCTAGTTTAAGTTTCATAGGATCATTTCATTTAGTGCTTATTTTTTCCTAATCTTTCCAGATCTTAAGAAAGCTATAGTATAATTGAGAAGTTGAGTTTGAAAGAACAGTGTGTGACCCTCGTTTTTAATTACGGAAATTGAAGGACTTTTCCAAGGTCATGCAAAACAAGGAAATCTTTAATCAGTTCATCAGATTTACTCTTTTACAGTCTTCCCACAAGTCTGCCATATGTTATATTCAGCCTTAATCAGAGAATTCAAAGCAGTATCTTATTCTTTTTTATACAGATGACCAAAGGCTCCTGCTTGATTTCAACAAACAAGACTAAAAAAAGAAACATTTTTGTACGTGTATTTGTTTTCAATACAGAAGTAGAACAAAAATCCAAACCTGAGATTCTTATGACAAATTGAAGAGCCTTTCAAAAACTTTCCTGGGTCAACAAACTTAAGATATTCCATATTTGTTTTGAGTATGTAGCTGAAGACTTGAAAGCCCCTCTGCACATTACTATCCTGTCATCCCTTATACATTTGTCTCTCACCATATACTTATCTATTTGTGTTTTTATCTTGTCTCTTTTTCTAGGTTAAACAGAGCAGAAGTGAAAGAGTAGTCTGAGAGTTCATCAGATGCTAAGTTTGTGAACAGTTCAGGAGGTGACTGAAGATGTAGTATACTCAGGTGCAAAAAAAGTGAAGAAAAAAAACAACACACGATGAAGCTTTAAAAAAAAAAAACCTAGACAACATAGTAAGTCAAGCAAATGAAAATAATCTTGTCTCTATGAACTTACAGTCAATACAACACCTGTTATTTGCCTGTAAAGCAAATATTTCCACTTTCAATTGTCATTCCTCTCTTGCAATAGACAATAGCAGAAACAAAGAACAAGCCTTCATACCTTATCTATGAAGACTTTACTGGATAACAGCTGCCATCATGGCAGCTTAGTGCCTTCCAAACTGACTCTTGAGTTTCTTGTCTTTTTATCCCTGAATAAAATAGTCCAATTATTTTTAATTTTTTTTGTGGAAGATCTTTTTTTTTACTAAAAGTTTCTAGCTTAAAAATATGCAAAGACTGCAAGTGCATTGTTTAAATGTAATTACTTTTACTTTTTTTTTAAACCTGGAACTGATCTTAAAGCAGAATTTCAGTTCAGTGAAGAAAAAGTATTGAAAAGAAAAGGAAATATTCTAAAACAAGACAAAACATTTCAAACCACACACTACCTTAAGGGTGTGGAAATTGTAAGCAGTTAAATAACAAAGTCAACAAGATCCCCAAGATCAGGAGTCAGACAAGCCAGGAGGTGTGCAATGCTGAGAGAGCAAGGTATTAGGGAGTTTTGTATCATGCATTTTAAAAATCCCCCATATGCATATTAGGAATAACTCTGGAAGAGGTGGTATTTTAGGCCAAAAAGCTTTTTTTTTATTTTTATGTGTACAACAAATACTCTAGCCTTTAAGAAAAAAAAATACCTTGGAGAAGAAATATGTTGGCTTGCATGGGCTTCAGTACTGATTATTTTAATGCCCTTTTGTTAACCTAATTATATATTGTAGATTCTTCTAGAACTATTCACAAGTAACCACAGATGTCAGAGTGAATGTGGGAAAGCCAGGTCAGCCTCTTAGGCCCTGACTGACCCACAAAAGGGACCATTTACTTATGCAAATGAAATTAAAATGAAAGCAGACACATGAATTTGTGTTATCTTGAAAAAATATGATGCTATATTTTCTAGTGATGACTGTGAGCCAGAATAAACAAACTCATGACTTCAAGAAATACCAGTTGGCCACTACAGCATCCTTGTTTGCTAAGTATTAGAACTAACAATTTAATATAGGTTATGTCAGTGTTTAGCTACAGGGACACAGGAAAGGATTTTGCTTGCTCAGTACTGGGCCTTTGGAAAGGTACTAAGTAAATAAAATGAAAGTAGAAAAATATTGTCTTTTGTTCTTAAGGAAATGGATTATTTTTTTTTTCTTAAGAAGCCCATGAGAGGAAGCTAAGAGTGGGTATTTAATCTTCAAACACAACATGGCCTTGAAACCACGTTATGGTATATGTAAATATACTGTGCTGAGGTGAGTTTCTGTGTACCTTAACACTTTGCCATACACTTCAATTCACAGATGACAAAGCCTGAGGCCCCTCACTTGGCAAAAAACTCACAGTGAAGCAGCATTTGTTGAGAGAACCTGGCTTAATAGCCACAAAAGATTAAATTGAAACCTGTGTATAACTAAGAGCAGCAAGAATCCCAGATGAACTCATTTCCCACTAAGGAGATGTTTACACAGCCTGCCTAAAGAGCAGGGAGAGGTAGAAAAGCACACTGAAGTTCTCCAGTGTAAGCAAAAGGGATGTGCTACTCGATGATACTGTCAGATCATAAAAGGCTGGTACATGGATCAATGTAAACTGGAACAGAGAGCACACCTGACATTCATTCCGGGTGTCACTTCTCTGTGGAGGTCCCACAGGAGGACAAAGTCTTGCTACACTACAGCTGATAGTTTCATACTGAGAGTTGTAAAACTGATATAATTGCAACGTGAACTGAAATATCGTAATCAGTTCAGAGCCAGTCTCAGGCTCATATAAGAAATCTCAGATAACTTTGAAATTAGGTTTTGGTAGTGATATTAAAAAAAAAAAAAAAAAAGCCCAAGTCAAATTATTTTATGGCATCTATGGAGGTTTACAGGGTCCACAAGAGGAATTAATAAAAATGACCTATGGTGTTAAAGAAAATCAGTTTCAAAGTATTTCTAAAAATTATATTAAAAAAAATACTTGGCAGTTTTACAGCAAAAATGATACAATTAATCTCAGCTAACTTAAGGGTTGTATAAAACAGATTATGGACACTAAGTTAGTCATTTTGTATTTTCTTTGTGGCCAAATGGCAAGAAATAGCCCCTTTCAAGATGTAATTAATTTAGCTTCTTTTAGATATCTACTTCAGGATGCAAATAATTACCTTGAATGGTACTGATTAGAACTCCGCTGATTACAACAGACACTTGGAATGATTAGCTTAGAGACGGATTCCGCCAGAGATTAAGACGTGTAAAAAATCTTAGGAGAAGGCAAAAGAAGGATTTTGAATCTAAATCAGAACAAATCAAACTAAAATTTGGGTACACGGAATGAAAACTCCTGACTCTTACCCTGTGACCACGTGTCCATGTGCTGTCCCAGAAGGCTGCTGGGGCAGGAGGTGGGTGAATGTGACAATTGGTAACTGCCCTTGAACAGCTTTTTGGACTGTTTGGTTGAAAGAGAACAGGTGCTGTCATTGCTTTCTTTTCAGGACACATTTATAGATCCCAGCTAAATACCATTTCCCACTCATGTGATGCTACTTGCCAGAGCTCAGAAATTAGCTTCGGAATACCTACAGATTAGACATATCTAAATTCTTTTTCAGACTTGTCCCAACACTCCAGGTTTAGTTATGTCATCCAGATATAGGTCAACACAAGGATGTAAAATCTTTAAAGGTGGATATTTCCTCGATAGACGAGTCTGCAGATTCAAAATTTAAGACGTGAAGGTCAGGTTCTACTGAAAATCAAAATGCTTTCACCTTGACCAATTTGCTCACAGTCTACAACATGCAGGTGTGACCACTTTGTATTTACTAAAAGCTTTTTTCCTTCTAATTTATTATCCAAAACTGGTTAGGTATAATAATTATAAGCAAAAATCTGAAGAGATCATTTGAAAATATATTTTATATTAGATGGCATATGCAAAATTAATCTCCTAGCATTAATATAATCAAATTTGGATTAGCACACTATTTCCAGGCAATTGACACCTAATAAATACCTACTTTTCTAAGGCATTTCACTTACTGTATAAATGGTTCTAATTTTAGTGGTCATTTCTTAATCATTTAAGCAGGTATTTTTAGTTATTAACAATTTACTTTCCTATCACTAAGCTGTAAAAAAAAAATAAGTTATGATACTAAATGATGTAAAATTATTCCATCATTGATATGAACTTACAGCATATTTCATTGTTTGATACATTTTCTAGCATTAGGGGCATTATTTTTAGATGACTGGTTGCTGGGTAATCATCATTCCTCTGATATTTTTCAAGCAAGGAGAGAAGTTTCTAAAGCAGTTTCAGATGGAAGAAACCAGGTTTGTTGGTAGAGGCAATATCTTTTATTAGACCAGCTGATATAGTGAGGAACAATCAGGCAAACTTTCTAGCACACAGTCATGTAATCAATTCTTTCTGGAAAAAAGGGTAGAATTTGAAATCTTATTTTAGCAGCTCATGTGTGGATTAGCAGGAATGTAATTTTGAAACAGAACAATTTTAAAAGATATATCCTCAATTTGCAGATTTATGTATCTATGAATAATAAAGATTATTTTTTCTTAGAATAAGGCATTACTTTCTGTTACTGTACTTCTAGTAACAGCATGAAAGTATCCAGATTTTAGTCCTCAAAAAAACACTTTTTCTAGATATTTTCAGTATCTTATATATAACTCTGTCATGTGCATGCAGGAACAAATTTCAGGATCATCAAAAACAGAGGGGGAAAAAAAGCATATACTATTTATCTATTTACACATACTCTTTTTCTATAGATTCATATATACATAAGTATGGATGTTTAACACAATAATGCTTCACCCTGCAGCATTAAACCTTTCACACTGTACAGAACCACAAATATTTCTAAAAAAAATGGGAAAAAACAACAATGTACAAGTAATATGGGAGATTGCAAGAATTCAAGGGTAAAACATAACGTGACAATGGAGGCAAAAATGAAAGAAACTCAGAATTATGGTCGGCCTAAATATGCTGACATTATCTTCAATGTATGAAAACTAGAGCTAAATATACTAACTTTGTCCTAAATCCTAGCTTAACTGTACTTTATATTGTGGTATCATGGAAGAGACACATGATTACAGTACCAGCTTGAGTTTCCCAGATCAAACTATTTTAATATTTCTTTCTTGTGACTTTTCTGTCTAAACAGAACCACCACCACAGCTTTCTCTGTTCTGTCTGTAAATGTTACCTACAACAATTTAAATGAGAACAACTCCCAAAAGCAGGACTAAATCCCAGATAGCTTTATCTCCAATATGGTGCTCTAATCCAACAGAAAGACGAGGATCATCATCTTAAGAATGGTCTGTACTAAGATGGTGTCATTCAGGTTACAGCATAAGCAGTGGATTATTTATACTATTCTCCATAAAAGAACAATGTTGTAGCACATAAAATTATCACAACTAAAAAAAGCAGATCTTCAAAAAACTTGCAATAAACCTTGTACATCCTTGTGATCATTTAAAGTTTACAGAGGGTGAAGAAAGTTACTCCTTTTCTGTTAATAAGTTTGAATGCTGTATTCCTTCCCCCACCACAAGGAAAAAAAATCTCCAAAGAAGAGCAATGAGACAGGTGAAGGGACTGGAGAAGTCCTATGAGGGATGGCCAAGGGAGTTGGGGTTGTTTAGCCTGAAGAAAAGGAGGCTCAGAGGAATCTTATTGCTCTCTATAACTGCCTAAAAGGAAGTTGTGGCCACATGGGGATTGGTCTCTTCTCCCAGGTAACAACTAAGTTGTGCCAGGGCCAGTTTACACTAAATATTAGTAAAAATTTCTTCACTGAAGTGTTATCAAGCACTGGAACAGGCTGCCCAGGCAAGTGATGGCATCACCACCCCAGAGGTTTTTGAAATATGCGTAGGTGTGACCCTCAGGGACCTGGTTTAGTGGTGGGCTTGGAAATGCTGACTTACTTGTCGGAGCAAATGATTTTAGAGGTCTTTTCCAACCTAAATGATTCTAGGAGTCTAGGATTCCATGAAATAAACCAAGGGCTCCTAAACATACCTTAGTGAGTCCCTGAAATTCCCTTTTCTGAAAGGTGGAATGATACCTGGGGAAACAAGCACTGTTTCAGTTTCCTAAGGATTTGCTGTGGTCTGCTGTTAAACACAGGACCCCAAGCCAGATGCATCTTTTGATATCCAGACAGACAGTCTCATCTTCTTACATTTTGATCTTACAGGCTTGAAGTGCTTTAATTTAGTGCTTCAAATGCCCTGTAGAGGTCAACACATACACACTTCTATATATGTGTGTGTATATAGATATATATATACACTGAAGGTATTAAAATTTGAATATATTCCATATATGGGAATGCTAATCAAAAAAATAGAAGCTCACTGGCTTAGTACATTTCCCTTTACATTCAAAAACAGGAAAAATAATGGGAAAATTAAATAAATCTACCAGTTATCAACACCCTCTGCAGTATGTGGTAAACTGCAAAAAATAACACTCAGCTGTAACAACAGCTGAAAGCTTAGTAAGCCAAACAGACTTTGACAGTAAAATTCCTTGCCTTCAATCCTGCATGAAGAAAGTGTGTGTCCCTTCATGTTCTAATAATACTGGAGTAATTTTAGTTGATCCATTTGTAAAAAAGGTCTCTGTAGTAAAATGTGATGAACTTCTTTTGAGAATTCCAACAGCAACGTAATCATCAAGGAAAACAAACTGATCTATGCTTATTTAGAAAAATATAACAGTATATTGATGCACCTAGAGAGCAGTTTAGCACTACTAATAATGAAAAGCCAAAATTCGAGCACCAGACAGAAAATTAAAGATATGGGAAATTAAATTTACAAACGTAACATAAATGGAGGAAAGTTAGCATACAATTAGAGTTTCTAATTTCTTTAAATGTCTCTCAGGTTGCATACAAGGCAGTTAGATTTCATTGGGCTTCAATTTGCTGTTAGGAACAGTTCAAAGTGTAAGACTTTGGGAAGAGTAAAGGGAATTATGTTTTTTTTTATTAATATGCTGAAAGTTACTGTAATGTGAACACAGATTTCAATCTACAAAGAAAATTATGCTAACCTTTCTTTAAAGAAATATTAATCATAGATCAGAGTTCCCTTGAAGTATAGTTCTGCAAAGCAATATAGCTATATATTAAAATGCTGGAAAGAATTTCTGAAAACAAAAGAAAACAAACTCCAAAACAATAACAAACAAGGAAAAAAATATCAAACCAATAGCATATTTTTACCATTAAATAAAGTGAAGAACCAGAAAATGCACTAGTTTTTTTCTCCTATTAGTTCATGGTCGACTTCCATAGTCAGGCAGCTATGAGCATTCTCAGACACCTAAATTCTAATCAGTAGTTGTAACTACTAAATTACAAACTACACAAAATCTGATTGCCTTTCACCCATAAAAGTTAGTTCATATTAAAAACATGCATCAATTGCATAGTACCCACGAAGAAATGAAGTAAACACTCAAAAGTTTGGCTTTTTCTATCCTTAAGGCTCACTGCAGAATTTAGAATCTATGAAATTGTCCTTGCTTTCAAGAAAAGAATGAAAGCATGAAGAAAGAGCTTAAGCATTTCATCCACACCGAACTTTTAAAAGTATTTATTTTTATTCATATTAGCATTACTAAGTGGGGAAGAACATCACTCACACTGATGTAAGTCAATATTAGTGATCAAGAACTAAGATCTTTCTTTCTAGAAAAAAATAACATGCTATTGAATTCTTCTACTTTTTTTTTTCTTCTGCGAAGAAGAAACAAATCCTAAACCATCTATCTAAAAAATAAATTTCATAGCTTACTTGAGACATTGTGGCTTCCCTACAAATCCTCAATTAATGTATTAGAGAGCTGATCTGAGAAATAGAAGGATTGTAGCCCAGTGAATATGGTTTTGCAATCAGTAGTGAAAAAACCATACATTTATATCCAACTGGGGCAAGTGTCGAGCAAAACGATGAGCTGGGGCTGGGGGAGGCTGCTGGGATACTTTGTCTAATAGGTAACTGATTTTTTTCCTTTGTGGAGTCAAAATGGTTACCACTCCTGAGTTCCAGTTGGTCTGTTTGACTGAGGTTCAAAATAAGCACACAAACTCATAGTAAAAAAAGTCATAATAACATAATTTAAAAGTACTCAGTCCAGCATTTGAAAATACTGTTCAATTTCTGTTCTAACTTCTATTGAAGAATCTCAAATTATATAAAAAACATAAATTAATTAAGTGACTGGTGATAAGGTATAGATCATAAGCAGTAATTATTTTTGTAAGTACAAGAAGATGATTTTTAATATTTTTTTTTTTCAGTCTGAGACATCTTTCCTTTCCAAAGCTCTGTGGACTCAATCTTGAGAAGATCCACTAATTAGAGTATTGCTGTTTTATTATTCTTGGATAATAGGAAAATATGACAAAATCCTTTGTCTTTTAAAAACAGAAGAATGTAGTCAGAGGAAGAAGTAAGGTTGCCAAATAGAGTATCGAACAAGATAAAATTAATTCAGCTTATCAAACTTATATAGGAATAACACATCCATTTACCTTGCAATTTTCTCATCTGAAACATAAAAAGGATAATTGGCTGAGAAAGCACTGTGTTGTATTATCTATGTCATTGCATCTTGGAATGCAATAATTCAGTATTACAGCTTTGACCAATGTTATAAGAAGACTTCCATTACACCATTTTTAAAAATGTAATCTTAAAGGAGGTATGTGAAAGGAAAAGATAGGGAGGTGGTTTTTAATTTATTTCATCTCTTCCATAATACATTTTACTGTATACCTTTCTGGAAAGGAGGGATTTGGCACATGATACAAGAGCTCAGTAGGAAATCCTGGATTTTGAACTCATTAAAAAGAAAAAAAAAGAGACATTGTGTATTTTAGGTATCTTAAGCAGTCAGCAACTTCTCTTTCAGCCCTCAAATTATACACTTTCCTAAATATATACAAATTGAACATTCATAAATTATAAACAAATACATCATACTCTTATAGATAATTTAGTGCACAGAATTACTGTAAATCAGTAAAAAAATGACATTTCAGATCATTCCATCCCTGAATTCTTATAAATTAGGCTAAGGAACACTTAGTACTCTAAGGAGGTCAGTATGATAGACACTGTCAACGAATGCCTGTCAGGTTCAACTCCAGGCAAAATAAAGTTAAAACTGCCATTTCTTTCTAAAATCAAGCTTGAGTAGACAGAGAAACCTCATGGCTACTGCCTGTATGTTTGAGTTCCAGTATTCATCTTGTTTCTAAGATGAGCACCCTTACTGAAGGCTATGGGCTGATTACCAAGAGAGAAGAAATAAGTTGATTCGCTCCAAGTTGTTCTACTGTGCAGAAATTAATTCAAGCTTCAGTGGGTGAAAGTGAGAGTATAAACAAAACTGGTCATGGAGTTTCTTTAACAGGGTGGGAGGAAAAATTGTCTATAGGTCCCTAAAAGAATGAAGATTTTATATTTTACCCACTGGGTGTTTACAGCAGAAATAATGCAATGATAAGGTTTTTACCTAGATTTCCATTATATTAAAATGCAAACATAATGTAAGAAATAGAATTGCTGTGAACTTTTTCCACAGAAATTGGAAAGGAGTTAAAGCCAGTCCTTGGATCTATCATTTACTGTCTCCTTTATCTGTAAATGCATATAGTCAATGTTTCAGTTCTAAACTAGTCCTGAACAGTCAACAAATGGTAATAAGTGCTGTAACGTAATAAAATTTACTTAGAAGGCTGGAGAAATGTGACAATTTAGCTATGTAATGCAACTTCAACTGTTAAAGTTCTACCATTTACAGCTCTGTAGCTTTTGGTAGAAATATTTTTCTTTTTCCATACATCTTTTTCTTTACTGCATTTACTGTATGCTATTTTCAAGGTGCCTTTTCTCACAGAGCAGCAGTAATCATTTCCTAGAACAGGATTTATTGCATCATACCATCAACAAGAAATTGAGGTAATCTCTGCTGTATACTAGAGGATAAAATCCCAGTGTCTGGGTACATCCAGCACAAACACTGGGATAAACGTCCTGGACGGACCATGCCTTGTATGTCTTTCTAACTGTATGAAAACCTGGAAATGAACCAAAACCTTCAGTATCTTTCTAACAGAAACCACATGTCCTGGTTCTGACCTGGACAGAATTAATTTTTTTGTAGTAGCCATGAGGGAGTGGAGCCTGGAGCCATGTGGGCATGGCTAGGAGGTTATTCTATACCACCTCACATAATTTCCATCTTATACCTTTTTTAATTAATGTCGTTGCTATTACTGGTTTTTTTCTTATCTCATGTCTTGTTTCCAGTAAATTGTCCTTATCTCAATCTGTGATCTTTGCCTTTTGTGCTTCAAATTGATGAGGGAGGGGAAGGGAGTGGTGGTGTGGTTTTAGCAGGACTACCAAACTGGAGAATACCACTCCTAAAGCACGACACCACAGTACTGAGTGGTTGACTGTCTAATTGTCATATGGAGTTAGTATGTCCATAGGATCATAGAATCATTTAGCTTAGAAAAGATTTTTAACACTGAGTCCAACCATAAACCTGACACTGCCAAATCCACCACTAAATTGTGTCCCTAAGTGCCACCTCTACATGTAATAGACCAAAACATATAGACCCAGATCGGGGAATTTACCACAATGCTCCTGAGTCCTGCATTTAGACAGGTACCAAGTAAACTCCAAGTGAACTCTGCTGATGGTTCCATTCCAGTTAGTAATACTATAATCTTATTGTTATAGCTTACTTTCAAACGTATTGCATTTCTTCTAACACCGTGAGTAGTGCCAAACTCAATTCAACAGATTATATGAACCTCAAAATAAGGATGTGGAATGTCTCTTCAATGAGGTAAAATTATTTGAATATCTCTGCAAAGGAAGGAGCATTTCAGCAGCATTTCTCACATTCTCAGCAGTAGTTTTCTCCTTTATTGCCAGTTTATGTCAAAGACATATGGTTTAGAAGATGAGTCTCCCTTAGGAATACTTTTGCTTTCAATAAGAATTAGCACACCATTTCTTCTCCAAACTCTTTCAAGGCTTTGATGTCTTAGCTGAGACACAGCATTCTTTCATCTTGACATTCAGTAAAGGAAAACATGTTTTTTATTTATTTATTTAATTATTTAAATATATTTAGAAATAGATTAATGTAATTAGTTGTCATTTCTGGTTTGACATTCATATTTCAACGGTCATATTCTCTCCATTGTAGTGGCATGTATATTTTTTAAATTAAAAATAAAAGCAAACAAAAAAAGCCTCCTCTCTTTTGAGATTATCAATTGCAGCTATATTCTGCATTTTAAAACTCATAAAAGATGCAAAAGTAAACTTGGTTCCTCCAGAAGTTCAGTCAGCATAAAGGGCTGAAAAGGTTTTCATCATTTGAATTTCAGGCATGCAGCCCTAATACAATTGAAATGAGGAGGTTTATAACCCAGCCTAGCTAATGGATATAGATCTGTCTTGGAACTTAAACATCACTTTGTGTAATTTTTCAACTTTCTCATCATCATCAGCCTCTATTCCTAACATGGACTCTATGCAACAAGGTGGGAAGTACAGCTCTATGAAACGTCTGCTTCCACTATCTTGACCAACTCCATATCCCTGGAGAATCCCCAGAGTAGTGATAACTCTACTGCAAATGTCCAGAACACACAATTAGTGTATGCACTTAGTGTATGCACCTGCTTCTTTAATATATTTTTTTCTTTCTTCACAGTTAGCAGGCTATCTACCTAAATATGAAACAGGAGGCCTTCCTCAGTTGATATCAATTTTAATATAATCTAAAATTGCATAGTAAATGTTGTCTTAACACTATAATTAATCAAAACATAATAATTTGCTTATGACGGGGAAATCATTATATTGAAACACTTGTTCAGTGATTCAGTTTTAAGCAACTCTGAAAATTATCATTAAAAATGTTCATCATTAAGTGTAGAAATTAATTTTGGTAGTATATCTAGGTGGCCTGGTTTTAAGAAAAGAAAACATGATACTGAGTATTTTATTCAAATTAGTTGTTTTGATATCTCAGTATGGACATATAATGATTGTCTTCCAATTTAAATACATTTTTTAATTATAATGTTACATTTGGTACTAAAAGTATTGTCTAATCTTGTTCATAGTACACAAAAATGAAATCCTCTTTTAATATTTCAGTTGCTTACAATTTAAAGAGGTACAGTGCCTAAAAAGTAAAGATTTCAAATATTTTATGCATGTTCCCAAGGATTCCTTATAAAAGAAGCTAAAATGTTGAGCTAAAATTATTCATGCCAAGTTTGAAAAGTAATTTAACAAACACATTTGAAGTTTCATCTTGTAGCTAGTTCACATCATTTTCTCCTAATATAGATTCATTCCTCCTTTTAATATAAATTCAATATTCTTATGAGCATAGTTCTATTAAGGACTCCTTTCACTGTGGTTTAATTTTCAGTAGCTCAAGAAATATTCACCAGTATTGTCACTGCAAACCACCAAATCCAGTTGTAAATGAATGAATCAATACCATTCATAGAGAACCCCAGTGTCCTACCTTACATAGAGGTTTATCAATTTATTCCGTATTCTATCATCTCCCATTTCCAAGTATAGCATTCCATCCATGTTTAATCAAAAAATTAAATTACCATTTTAATAGATTGAGATATTATATCTGAGAGTGTGAAAAAATAAAAGCAATGAAGACCTCTTTTAGATCCATTTTAGATCTAGGCAACTAATTTTAGATCATTAAAAAGTGAACGAATCAATTACAACCAGCAGAATCAGTATGTAGCAGTTTATGAAAATGCAATGAAACGTTCAGGATAAATAGGAAGCTGAGAAAATAATTGATCGTATACCATAGTTAGTTGGAACCTTGCAGATCTACTTTCATCAGTCAAATACTTTGTAAAAATTAGATTATTATTTCCGATTTTCATTATAGTTCATCCATTACAAAAGAAAAAAAATCTCAAATTAAGGTCAGAATACTGTTACCTCATGAACTGTAATAACTTTCCTTTTATACTCATCACTGGCAACCATAGAAAATAGACACAATCATTTGAAAGACACCTTATGATAAAAAAATGCCCTAAAACAATGTAATCTAGAGATGGATTTGATCAGAAAATCAGAAATGGTGTCTCAAGACATCTTACCTGTCTCCATCATAACTACATATCTGTTGCATGTCCAAATGAAGAAACAGAAATGATTATATACAAGATATGGACAGGTCTGAAAAATAGGAGAAAATACAAAACTCAGAATTTGTGACACAACCACTAGCATGTGTTTAAGCATTTTCTGGTCTAGCTGTACCTCTTCTCAGTCTTAACATCATTTTTTTTACCAAATACATTTTTTTTACTTTGAATTTTATGTATAAATTACATGGTGGAAACTATTCATGGGACTGAGAGAAGGGTCATACCTTAGCATAGCTTGTCCACGATCTCAGTGAAAACTCAGAGGTCCTCTGAGGTCCTCAGGACCTCTGAGGTCCTGACACAGGAACCAGGATGAAGTCCTCACATTGTTATGCCCTTCTCCCATGACACACCTCTGTCTTCACAGAAAAGGCAAAATACCTTCCTCAATTCCTTCTTCATTTCCAATCTTGCATAAATGATTTCTGACTGTGATGATGAGTGTTTATGTCACGAAGAGAATCTGACCACGTGGATTTTTGATCATTAAGCCACATTTTATCATCTATTTCCGTGCTTCTCCATGTGATTCCATTCACTTTCAGGACACACAGAGAGCCCTAGGTCCTCTTCCCTGTGTATTCCTGATCTGTCAGCACTAGATAACAAATGCATTCATGTGACTGGCACCGATACCCATTGGCATATTTCCAAATAATTTTACGTTCTCAAATTCTCATCACACTGACTGATCTTTGGACATTCAGTTTTTGCATGAGTGGCTATTTTCAGCCCCACATCAAGAAGACTGACAGCCTTACTGCTTGTCATGGTGCAGTACAGTAGCTGACTGCCCTGGGATAAGGTGACCCGAGGCTTCCCAGTTTGACTTAGCTAGTGTCTGGTCCTGTTTGCTTTTTCAGGATTTTCCTACTGCCATGATAGGGTTTACTGGGATACAAAAATGTCCTTGGTTTTACTCTCCCTCAGCCAGTGTGTGTCACGCTGTTTTATTGACTTAAATCTTGTATCTGTACAAGCTTGTCTTCATACATTTGTAGCTCTGATCTCAATAACTAAACTCAGCTGCGAGTCTTTCCTGTAAACTCAGATTAATTTATGTTACTAATTCCAATTTACAACAGTGCAAGAAAACCAGAATCAGACTTTATGGTTGTATTGAAATGCAGAATTTAAGAAAAAAAACACACATCAAAAGGTATCTGGATAAGAAAAGGAAAATATTAAACAAAAGGGGGGTTTGCATACTATTTGCACTGATCACCTCTTCTGAACAGCTGAAGCTGAGCAATCTTGTGTAGATAGGTTTCAGGAGCACATATATTGCTGGAGTAGAAAACAGAAAGTTCAAGATGACAGGTTAATTGTAAAGCCTACAGCTTGCATATCACCTGCTCTGTCCTCCCAGCTGTCTTCATCTTTCCAAATCATACAGCTGGAGGATGTTCTACCTTTAGCCTGGAAACACTCATCTTTTCTCCTTGATTCCTTCTTGAGATGGAGTCAGTGCATGTTTAAATTGTTATGACTCTCCTCATAGGAAAGAAAGAAGGTAGAAAAGCCCATTACTGTTGTTCTTGCCATTGTGTTCTTTTTATTTGATTTCATAGGAAGTTCTTTGAAACTACTTTTTCTTGATTGTCCATTTCTATTTTTTTATTTTTAAATTTAAGCGAGTGTTTTACATTTCTATTCTTCCAAACTGACAAGACTTTGACAGTAATTGCTAAGATTATATGATTCATCATATGTAACTCTGTTCCCCCAGTACTCGAAATAAGGTTTTGCATAAGCTATTTTCAACTTTGAGTGGTCAGTGAAAAGAAAATTCAACCAAGATTTTTTAGAATATACAGCCTACACAGCCAGATTTTATGATATTTTTTCATTGTACAGAGTGCAACTCAAGGATGCTGCCTAAATAGCACTTCTGCAGCCTTCCTTGGGCAGTGCTGCTGCAAAGTAGTCTGAAGACCTTAACATGTATGTTAATCTGTATCAATCAGAAATAAAACCAGAAAATATCTAAGTTTACCCTTTTTATCACCTTTTCCCAACTTCTTTGGCAAGAGGAGCAGTGCACAGCATGTTAATCCATGCATTGTTTCTGTGCTATTCCTACACAGGAAACATCTTTGTTGCAGCGTTTACACAGCTTTTCTAGCAAAGGCCATTTGTGATTTAATGCCATAGACAGTTATTTTACTCCCCTTTAATCCTTGCTGTGTTACACAAAAATAAAATGTTTATAGTATACCAGCCTGATAAAACTAGGATAGGAATCCATGTTGCCAAAATAATTGTTTGGAAAACCCAAAAAAGTCTTTTCAATTACCTGCTTTGGTACAAGTGATTGTAGAACATTAATCCCATGAAAGACAAATCTGTTACATCTGGCAACTGGCCCTGCAAGTTGGAATGGCTGTCTGTGACCTTGCTGTCAGCTGCATACCTCTGTGACATTAAAATGCAACTGTCTGTAAGAAGCAGTATCCCCAAGTTTTCTACAAAGAAAAAATACACCATAATACATTTTTCTGAAGCATCCGGTGACAGCTTGGAAAATGTTTATTTTAACAAAACATATTGTGGGTCTAGAATCTGACTTATGGACACACACAGAGAAAACTGGAAGAAATGAAAATTAATTGGTCTGAGTATTGTGCATGCAAATTTGAACTATGTGTGTTTTGTACATCTATAATAGATACATAGATATAGGTGGAAAAGCATTACTTAGGTAGATGGTTTTTTACCCACTTTTCCAGTCCTAGAGTGTCATATAATGGGGCACAGCATCTTGCATAAGAAGAGGTGAGTTAAAATTGCTTTGCTTTTGCATTAGCTGTCAGTGGGGTGTTCTGTGGGCTCTTCTATATTCTTTTCATCTAGACGTTTACTGGGTGTAAATATATAGAGTACACATCTTATTAGTAAGATATATTTTATTTTTCACAGCTGTTAATTCTTCCAGTTGTAGTGTTGAGGATTGTGAAGCAATTCTCTTCCAGCTCTATTGTTGCATTAATAAATAAAGAATGATTACTCCTTCTTAATATGTGCCCTATAATAAGTAGTATCTAGGGCAGACGTTTGGTTGGAGGTAGGATGAGCTGATTTAGTCTTTCTTTCAATATCTTGAGAGTCAAAAATCACCGTTGATGAAAATATAAGTTATATTCTGTTGTTTCTTCAGGCAAAAGAAAAATCCAGGAAAAAAGGTTAAATATGACAGAAAAAGCCTGTAGAACTGTGGCCTTAAAATAAAGATGCAGAGTTTGGTGACTGACTAGGCAGACTGTACCCATACATTTTATACAATTGCTGGAGAAAAGGAAACAGAAGATACAGGTGTAATTACCCATTCTTGACATAAGTATTTAACTTTCTCAAGGGTAATAAAATCTGATGTAGTACTCTAATAATGAATGAAGAGAATAGTAAATACTATTAGTGTAAAATAATTAGTATTCACCAAGATATAAAATTAATATATTACCTTTTCCAATCCTATGCTTTTTCTAGACGCTAATATAACACAAACAGGTAATACCATATAGTAATGTTTATTGTAATTTCCTTTTTTTAAAGAGGGTAAACAATTCCGTAATCTGGAATTTTTCACAATACATCCTGTGATTTTTTTTTTGGAGGGGGGTGGGTTGTTTTTTTTGCTTGTTGGATTTTTTTAAATGGCCTGGAAGCTATGCACACAGGAAAGTATATGTCATGAATATTTTTTTCTCCAACAAAAATTCTTTGACTTTTTCCTCCATTATTTTCATTTTTAAAAAGCAGGTAGAGTAATTATTGTTGGTTTATTTTTAGCAGACCTCTCTCATCAAAAGAGAGTAAAAAGTCACATAAAATTAATACAAATAAAAGTACACATATTAAATATGAGAGGGTTTTTTCAGCAAAAAGCATGTTTAGGAGGAAAAGTCACAAAAATATATGTAGTCTTTCAGTGAATGGAGCTCTTATCTTTTTTTTAAACCTCAAAACCAGTTTAGAATAACTTTCCTACCTCCTTGCATGTCTGTCTGTCTCAAGGCACCCAGTAGAATCAAGATTGTAGGCATAAAGTACTGAGAGTAGAATAGACAACATCTCAGTACCAAATAGAGATATATATTGCAGCTTATATAGGACTGTGTCTTATTTACGATGACACAAAATCCTCACCTCCAGGGGCCAAAAGGACACAAGCTCTGCAATCTTAAAATTACAGCCTGTGAAAGATTATTGTCAATCCTGAATGTCAAATCAGTATTACTCTGTTGTTTGGGACCCTAGAACCTTAATTTTTACTTTTTTTCCCCTCCATTTCTTTCTTTCCTAAAGTTCCTTTAGAAGAGTTGGAACGAGGCAAGTCATAACAGAGAAGACAGATAATTGAGAGTCATGCAGATGAAGCAGTCAAATATTTAAATTAAATGTAAGGCAGCAAATGGATGTCATCGTGAATATGTACTGTCTAAAAGAGAAAGGAAGAAAAATGCATAGAAGCTTTCTCCTATGCTGCTATTAGAATACAAGTGCCTTGTGGCAGAAGTACTGCACAATTTTGATCCTCAGTAAATATTTATGGGAAACATTCCTTGGTTCCTGCAGTTTTGTAAGGAACAGCATTTATTTTGTACCACTGACATCCCTTTACCATTCTGTTATCTTATGTCTCACAGGTCTAATTCTATTATTTAGTATGCATGCTGGTTTTAACTAGCTGCTCTAAAGACCAAATTAAAGTATCAAATTTCAATAGACAGCAGTAAATACAAATGTTAGAAAGTAATTCTCCTAGTGTGGCAATAAAAAAAAATTAAATGCAGAAAAAAAAATAAAAATTACTTTATTAATAATCATGTTTATCATAACATATTTGGGATAAAATCTGAAGAAGAACAGCAGTGACTGTGAGCCAATGTTGAGATGGGCATCTCTGGCAATAAGGACAAGTCAGAGTCCAAGGAATTTCTAAGACTATACCTCTTCCTTCACATAGCAAAGCAGATATCCTGTGTATATAGAGCAAGCCTGGCATTGCCACGGGCTATTTCTCACCAGCTGATTGCCTTTCTATATGCACAGCAGCCACTTCTGCTGAATGGCTTGATAAGGCGAAGACAGAACTGCTGTTTTCCAAATCCTAGAATAAAAGAACTATTGGCAGGAGATTAGTTCAAAAAAGATCAAAAGAAGTGCCTCTTTTCAGAGTAGGTAGTGGTCTGACTCGCATATCTTTTCTACATAGCATCACTGTCATTATTGTCACTGTCAAAGACAGAAAATCAGGCTGGACCACTGGTAGATCATTAGCCTGACTCTGTAGGACATCTCATGATTACAACCTCTGCTATTTTGGCTGATTTGTGATGGAGAGTAGTTATTTGGGATGGTAGAAAGCTGTACATCCAAAACAACACTTCCAATAGACTGTGAGACCCTAGGTAAGTTAACTACATGAAGTGTCTTCTTGCCCCAAGGCTTTCTGAGAACAAGGGCTTTATCTGTTTTTCTGTCATCTTTAACATTGTTACCCATCCTGTCATCTTTATCTAGATTTTATACCTGTTCTTCCAGCTGGTTCCCTGATAGGGTTGTTTGCTGTAGAATATTTCTACTGTTGATTGCCACTATAGTTACACTCACAGCTTTCCCTGACTAGTTTCTTTACTTAAATATTGTTAAGGTTTATGGCTTCACAGAAATTATTAGCAGCTTACAGATAGTGGAAGCCTTCCTGTGCCTGAGTAGTTACAATTTTGTCTTGTCTTAGTCAGTGTAAATAACACTACCTAGTGAGAAGCCTACCATTATTTTTACCTTCTATAACACTTTCCCCAAAATTTAAGATGTATAATGAAAATGGTCCTTTTCTTTAAACTAAGCAGTTCAGTCTCCTTACCTTCATAAGTAGGATTTTCCCATTTTCTTCTCTTTAACAGAAACACCTTCACTTTGAATTTCTGTTTTCTTAAAGCTGAGATTCAGCTGAATACTTTCCATTGCACACTCTTTGCTTATAAAAAAAGCAATCATACACCTGTGGTCACAGCTGTCTTAGTTATATTGCAGGTATACTCTACAGTGCAGCTAATGCTCTCTCCTCTCTCAGACAAATATTTTCAAACAAATATCTATTCTTTACTGCCACTATTAAATCAAGTTTCCTCCATAGTCCTACAGAGGTGACACAGCAAAGATGCTGTCTGATGCTTTCTGCACACCAGCAATACCAGTTTTCTCTTAGATCCATCTAGGGAATGGGTCAGCCTCAGAATGGCCACCAAGAATAGTGTAGAACTCAGCTGCCTTTATGAAGACCCTCAGCTCAGGTCTTCCCTCTCCCTTGGAAGCAAATTGAAATTTAAGGAACTAGGAATCCAAGAACTAAAATGTTTGCTTTGTATGAAGCAGAGAGGAAGAGGGAGAGGCAGGCTGAAGTAGGACTCAAAAATGGTATGAACATAAAAGTCATTTCCAAATGCGGTTACTGTGCTGGAAGAGAGATGCATTGCATACGGTTTAGGTGGAGTGTACATAAATCATCTTGTGTTATGAAAGATAGGGCTAAGGTACCCTTTAGATCTACTCTCCTGTTTCTTCCCTCTGATAATTTTCCCTTCTATCCATCTCTGTATTCCGCAGATTCAGTGCAGCATGTGCTGAAAAAGGAGCTGCTATTTATCAAATTAATCTTGAACATGCTGAGTCTCCAGCCTGCTTGTGGGTATGTGAAAAAGTACACACAAGTGTCTCACACTTATCTTTCTCCATTTATTCCAATTTATTCTTAAAGGAGCATTTTCCCTGACAGTTTGCCACTCACCAGCAATTCCCAAATAACAGTACCTGAAATAGCTTTTTCCCCCTCACTTAATGCAAATATAATATAAGATCCTGATTGGCATAATTTTGTGTTATTTTAGATAAACACCAAATGGTTAATAACTGTTGCTACAGAATTTATGGGCAAATCCAGTGCCATCTTAATCTTCTCTAATTAACCTTGGTGTGACCCAGAATTAGCTTCTGATTTACTGCAGCTTACTGAAAGCTTTGGGGTAGAATAAGTGGCGAAGAGATCACAACATTAATGTACATACGAGTCTTTAAATTGAATGAACATTATGGCATTAATTCTCATGTTATTTACTTGAGTTTTAAACTGACACATGTCCATTATGAGGGCAGTTGTCTTAACCCAGAGCAAAGTTAGCTAGAAAGAAAACCAAGCCTGCAACGCTGAGTTAAAACAATCCAACACTCGTACCATATAGACTTTGCATTTTCTTTCAGAGATAGGTGGGTTATTTCCAATACCTGCCGATCTCTACTTTTAATCAGATTGCATTTCTGTACAATTATCATTTCAGGCTTCTGTTGATTGCTTTTGCTAGGCATAATGAGGAGAAAGAAACACTATCTCATTGTGCAGAATATTGGATTGGTTGGTGTAATAGACTCAGTTCTATTTTTTGCCTTGCTCTTTGAAAAGTTAATTTTCTCTTTCATCAAATAACTAGCAGACTACTAATAGCATATAAGGTTTTAGAGGGATTTGCATTAAAGAATGCAGCTGAGTGCCTTATCTACTTTTGAAACCAGAGTGACATATGGATGCTCTTTTACTATTGACTACCTAAGATAAAGTTTAATGCTTGCTGCAAGCCCCCTTAGTTTTAAATTCATGGAATGAGAATGTGGATTAGCTCTCCCTGATGCATACCCATAGCATGGGAAGGTGGTGATGGTGCTAGTACAGGCTTTGCAAGTATAAAGTTGCAGGTTCAAAGCCTCATCAAAGGAGTAGAACCCTTCATTCCAGTCTGAAGCTCAGAGAAATCCTCTTAAGTCATATGCCATTGTATTGGGTCCTCTTTCACAGGGAGCGATAAGTGCCCTGCGAGAGAGCTGAAAGCATTTGACAGACAGGATGCATTTCATCTGGTGGATGGTGCCTGGGCCTCTACTTACCACAGAACATGGAGATACAATAGCAGAGAGAATGTGACTAAGATTTTCTGCAGTCAAAGTGGCAAGTGAGGGACTGCACAGTATGACCCTGCCATGTGCCCTGTTGTTTCAAGGAAGAGTGCAAGGCTGTGCCTGGTACACAGGCTGTCTGTCCCTCTCAGAAACCATGATCTGTGTAATACAGCTGCCACCAGTTCTGAACACCCCAAGATATGGTGGGGAACACTCCAAACACATGGGTACTTCAAGGAGTAGACCCAAAAGCTACCTTAGACTGAGAAGTTATGCAACTAGTTTCTCTCCAAGAAAACTAGTGACTACTACAATAATTTGGGGTACGTAGTACCAATTGATTGCTACTATTTTAATAAATTCTGATCCCCAATAGAGAAATAATACTGCCTCAAATGGCATTTGGAAGTCACACATTTAATAATCTGTTGGTTCCTGAGCTGTGTTACACCTACTCACAGTCCATATATTCTAACAAATTTGAACACTAACTTCAAACTGAAATTGAACACACTGGAAAAGCCCAATTCCTTATCTCTCTGAGAAATGTAAAAACTATTGCACTAAATGTATTTGGGAGTAGATTTCTTTACATCAGTCTCAATGCCATGCCATGGTATCTGGTTTAGACATTCTATTGCTATCCTTAGATGAGGTCTAGACAATATTCAATCATGCCTGGATAAATAGTGTTCTCATTCTAGTCTGCTTACCCCTAACCATAATCCTAACTGACTCTAGACTTTGCCTTGGTCCAGTGGGACCTGAAGGAACAAAACACAAGATTTTTCATGGATTAGTCTAATAGCTATTGTATTAAAACTACTATGCAGATTCACAGTAATTGTTTGTTTGAATTTCACCAAAATGCACTCTAAATTCTTTTTACCAAACTCATGGTTTATTAAATATAGCACTTACATCATCCCCAGCTCCTACCTATGATGAGAGCTAAGGGCCCTTTAATGGCTCCCAGGGAAATGACATTTCTTATTTTCTCACAGTGTAATGTAATGGCAGCTGTCCTAAAGTAACTCAAGGCTTTCTCCTCTAAGCATTTTCATTCAAATTACATATATGTTATTTGCTGAGCCCTATTTATTACACAAATGATAACACTTATCTGAGGCCCAATTCAGAAAGAATGATGCAGTATTTAAATAACACAAGTAACTCCTAATCTTAAAAAGATTAGAAGAAACTCTAATAACCTACATGTTCCTGTCTACAGCCACTGGTTTTTTTCATCACTGTTACTCTTGTACACATGTCGACACAACAAGCTGTTGAACTCCAAGTGACATAGAAACAGCAACTACCCCAGGAGCGGGCAGCAAGTCTGCAAAAAGAGTTGCAATGAGCACTTGCTTATAAAAAATACTTTGGTAAAATGTTTTTAGTGTTACTCTGTTTTAACACCACGCTAGGTAGCTATTCACACACTAAACAAAACCAAGACACAATAAACAAGACTGAGCCTAGACTGAAAAATTGCACAAGGTGAGATGAAGGGATACTTTTGATTTATTCAGCAACTAAATTAGTGGATTCTCTTCCAAATCTGAGAGAAGTTCTCCATAGCAGTCTTATTTACCTTACAGGTTACTGGGGTGAACCTTTACATCAAGGCTATTCCTAAACCCAATTTAGGCTAAAATGGCTTCCATAGTACTTAAAAAGTAGGGGTGATAATAATTTCGTTGATTCTGACATGTCTCCATTCCAGAGGTGAAGGGAAAGCTGTCTGAACCCAATGCTGATTAGTTTTCTTCACTGGCCATTGCAGGCATTGTCTGAAAGAAAGCAAGCCATGTGCTCTATTTATTAAAATAATATATACATGTAATTGTTTATTAAGTTATTTCAGCTTTAAGGGGCCTGACAACAGAAATTATAAAGTAATAGTCTGCATTCAGAAGGCCAGCAAGCATGGAACTGACATTTGCTGTCAAAAACCAGTCAAAACAAATGAACACAGCTAGAATCTTTCAAAGAGCCAATGTTTGAAATTTATTGTCTAGCTTTGGAAAGAAAATAATGAAACTTTACAGTTCCCTTGACATTTTCTCTCTTGCCCTCTTGAGTTTATTCACATATGAGCATTATGTTAATTTGACTCAAAGAACATGTATTATTATTAATAATAGCAATTCAATATAAATTAAAGTTAAATTAATTATAACTAATTAACTTAGACGCTTATGTACACAGTGAGAACTGGAGTATTGATTTTTCATTCCTAGCTTTTAATTTTCCTTTTCAAAGTTACATGCTATTTTTTTTGTTAGCTTGTTTTGGATTTTTTTAGTTCTGTTCTTAGCTGTTACATGTTTGGAGACTACTATCACAGTAATCTATGCTATTTAAAGTAACAAAATAATAATAAATGGATGGCTTATATTTGTATAATAAGGTTTCTATGTGCTTATATTTATTGCCTTTCACAGGTTTTTAGAGTATTAAGTAATCCTAGATTCACTCTCCCTCATTCTCTATTTGTTTGTTTTATTTCATATAATGTATAAATCATTGTATGATAGCATGGCATAAAACACTATCAAAAAACATTTCCAGAAAGTAATTATAATATTATGATAATTGTGGTGTAGTCTTGATATTATTTATTTCTATTTTCTTCTAGTGAAACATAACTGACAAAGTTTCAGTAAACTTAAATCCATCTACTAGATTTGTGTCATTCTCTGTATTCCCTAGAAAATAAAACTAAAAGTCATGCTATTATGAAAGAATAAGGAAAGCATCAACAAGGTTGATCTTTATAATTGTTTCCACTGTAAGCAATATATAATTTAACGCTTTTACCACCAAGATGTTTGTATTTTAAATTAATTCTTTAGTTCAAGCATGTGTAGAACGTGTATTTGCCACTTTATTCTGTTAGTCTGGCACATGAAAGTATAGTGTTGCCTTAAATTAATAAATTGCTAAATTTATACAAAGTCAATAGCACTTTAGGACATAAAGTGTTTCACTTTTTTTTTTTTTATTTAGAAGATTTGCTATACCTATTAGCTTTTTCTTGCAAATGCTCCTTGTAAGATTGAACACTTTTCATACCTAAACGCTTTTCATACCATAATTTTCCCTGAACACATTTTCAGTACTTTTGTGTGATGATAATAAAAGCTGAAACACTAGTTTTCAGAAATCATATGGCTGGCACAACCTATGAAGATGTTGATTCCAAGCGACATTCAACACATCAGAGGATGAAACCATATGTTTATAGAAAAAACAGAGAAGAATTTATGACAACAAAGTCTTTGTAAGAAGTTTATGCACTTGACTAAAAGTTATTGCCCATCTTTAACTAGAGTCAGTCAAGTCAGATAGAGTTAGATATTAAATCACACTTTTAGTAGCAGTAAACCAGATAGAATCTCGTGATAGAACCAGTTGCCACACATATGTGACTTTTAATAGCAATGAAAATGACATTTTCCAAGTATAACTGCAATAATGATTACGTCTCTCTTAAGTTAAAGCCTAAAGAAAAGCCATGAAAAGACCAGAAAAACACATTCCAATACATTTGACAGGAAAAAATTTAAATTATCACAGTCACAATTAACTGACATGCAATATGAAAATTATTTTTTAACAGTAAATGACATTTTTTGAAATTTTACTACTTTTAATTTTCCGAGCAAAATAATGAGAAGGATTGTCACCATCTTAGACTCTATGTTTTACTATTTTTGTACACAGTACCTCTACAGAACTTATCCAGGGCTCCACATGGAATCTGATCTCCAAGAAGGCAGAACAGTAAGTTTCATCCTTTTCAACTCTGAGGAGAAATGCTAATCTGATAGTAAGATCAACACCACAGATTCAAATTCAACCTCTTTCCCAGGCTACTAAGAAAAATCACGTTATATTATTATAAGTAACACATGCAGCATTCCTCTGAGGTTAAAGAAATGTGTGGCACAGTTTATAAAATTATATATCAGAAGATTGGTGAATACTGGCCCTGTGCCAGCGAAGTCACCAAGCCTAAATTGCTTTGTTACAGCACCTTTCAACAGCAAGGTTTTAGTGATGTATTATCTTGGCAATGTATTATTTCTGGAAGCTATCTAGCTTTTCTTTCTAGGAAAAGGACATAGGAATAACTTCAGTATCTGATTTATATTTAACTAGCAATCAAGTGAGCCAGGCACAAAATGCACACTTTATCCACTTTAGTAACTGTTCCACATAAAGAATTCATAATCTCCTTCATTTGTTTGGACAAGAGAGGTATACAGTAGGGATCTGTATGTCCTGAACTGAAACCATGCCAGGCCCAAAGTGTTGATTTTGGTCCTGAAGTGCTTCTGTATGACTTTATTCTGCTAAATTTTTGTAGCACCCACAATACATTAATAAGACAAAGCACCGTACTGCAGCACTTTCCATTTTTAAGCTTTTTATTGGTTACATGCAACTCTTTCAAAGTTCAGCTGTTTGGATAAGTCCATCCTAGTTACCTCCATTTCCTTTGTTTCTGGTGGAGGAGACAGGGAAGTCAATGTGCTGTGAGGCTTCACGAGAGGTGATTTTAAAACAGTTTGACTAAAATTTTTCAGGGAGTTGTCAAAGGGGAGCTTGTGTTGATCCTCTGAAAAGTCACCCAAAATTTGTCAAAACAGTAAAGATACAGAAGTTTGTGAGGAGCTGGGTGAAAGTATTAGCTCGTATGCTATCACAGATAGTAACTTCTTTCTCAGTTCAGTAATACCTCCAATACCTATCAAGATGATACATGCCTTAGAATCAAATTAGTTTGACTTCTTTTTTAAACTGTTCAGCTGTTAACTCCAAGCATTGCTCTCTTCATTCATGCAGAGATTCAAATATCTAGATTTTAGAGATTCAACTGCTGCCTGGGTTTTCAAGGAAATTAAACTCACTCTTCACCAAAGACAACACTGAGGTAAATATTCAAGGGTATCATTATATTGTTACTTAGAATAAGGATTTAATCCTATCAGGAGTAAAATTTCCAGGCAACTGAGTGAATTAAACAGTCAGTAAGCTTTTGAAATTACAGGATATCTAGCTCCTGTTCATCCCTTCCTGACTGTCATTTCCTAGTAAAAGCTGTACTGAGTGATATTTGTGCAGTCTGCAGGAGACCATGAAATCAAAGCTCACTGTATTGTACATTAGGTGTGATGCTTTCACAGAAATGTATTCCTTCCACTGAAGCACATCTTCAGAGATCCTTCAACCATGGAGTAACTTCCAGATGGAGTGTAGGTTTCCAAGATAACGTAATAACTCTTCTGGTTAATAATAAAGTAATGTGTAGATGAAAGCTCATTTTTTTCCCCCAAGACTTCTATATATGATTCATTGCTCTTTTGCGAGTGAAGCTATCATTTTTATGACCCAAAACCAACAGTGATATTTCATAAAAGTGTGAAGCTCATGACATTGACAACCTTTACTTTTTCTGGCCTTGAATACTGGTTTTGGTTTTTTTTTTTAGATAATTTTGATACATTTCTTCTTGAGAAGTTAAATAAAATTTAAGAAATTTCCATAAAATATCTAACAAAATAGGTAAAGGAGATTTCTTCATGCCTAGTTTTTTCTCTGGATTTTCCTATCCTGACTGTCATTATAAGATAAAGTAAATTAAAACAAGAAAAAAAATCCATTTTCTTTCTGTGATGGCTTGCATGAGTTCATCCTGTCAGATTTTGTAATTTATAATAGTGGCCTTAATTTCTGTTATTGTTTTTCTCTCTGTTGCTTTGTTAGAGATGAATAAACATGAGCAAATATGAAACTAAAATCAAACAAAAGATTCAAACTTCTAGAGCAGGACTTCACTTTGGCATCTCAGTCTGAGTTTTAGTACTGACAATCCTGTAGGTTGTACCTAGCACAGGTGGTATATTTCATAGTACCTGAAAACTTTTAAAGTCTACTAATGTCTACAGTTTTATTTATGCAAATATTCAGGCATGAATACTTTTTCAGCATCAGCTCAACTTCCATGTTGTGTTTTTCCCAGTAACGATCATGAGTTAAGGATATCTCTGTTACACCACCTGGGGTTTTGAGTGAATTTGGTTTTTCCTTCTAATTGACAGATACGTGTTTAAAATTAACTACACTTAGTGGAACTTGAAACAGAGATTTTGATTATTTTTCTGGGTTTTTTTTTTTGGTTTTTTTTTGCTTGTGTTTAGAACATGGTTTTCTTGAAAATTAATACAGCAACTATTATATTTTGAAACCTAGTCACAACATTTTACACACAGACTGTTCGTAAACTTATGGAAACTTCAAAAATATATAAAAAATAATGAAAAATTCAGTTTGTCATTCATATGGTTACCTCTAGTAATGCAGGCACATATTTTAAATGGCATATTGGCTTAAGAGAGGCAATACCATGTATTTTGCAATTATAATAGCTAGGGGCAAAATATACTCTCAGATCAATGGAGCAGTCTTTATTTGAATGCATTCACCTCAAAATGTGCTGAGTAAGCACATGAGAAGATGTTACTGTCCACACAGTCTTTAAAGTTATGAAGTGTCCAGAAGCATCTAGTGTTTTTCACAGTAAAGGAGAACAAATTAATGTTTATAAAGCTCTAATCAATCCCTAACTAATGTTAATACACCCTTGAATTGCTTTGATAAACTAATAATGAGACCTCTCTTGATGCAGGCATGAATTGGGACTAAAGTATCATTTTCTTGTGGGTCATTTCATTATGCAGGCTTCGTGTGAACCAATATCTACAGGCAATACAAATCATCTCACCTCTGGCCTGAACCAATGACTTCAAAGCTTAATCATTGATCCAGTATTCCAATTAGCTCTCTAGCTAAGATAATCCTTTAATTGCAATCAGCTCTCAAGGTGGATAATCCTTTATCATCATGACAAGCTTGGACTGTCTCAGCTTGATGCCCATTTTCATCACTGTCAACAGCTGCAGCCAACCCACTGTTCCTGCAGCAAACAGTTCCGGGAGCTATTAGTGTTTTTACAGATCCCAACAGACAGTGTTGCTGCACATTTGCAAACAACTGTTACACATGATTAGTGTCAAACCAACCCACTAAACCAAAATATTCTGAAAGGAAGATTTAACGAATGAGAATTATGGTGCCATTGGAAAGTACTAACTTCCCTTTGAAGGGAATACTGACTTTCACAAAATAACTTTTTGATTTTTATCTTACTATAAAGTGAAAGTTGTTTTGGAAGGAGAAATTATAACAGCCACACACTATTCAGTATTTCTGAACACGGAGGTAAATGTAAGTAGGTCTATAAAATCAAAGAGTGGTAGCAAAATAAATGCTGCTATGCTCACATTTTTACACTGGTACATGACTTCACATTTATCATAAAAGATATTACAAAGGAAAATAAACTCAAGTATATGCAATTTGAGAACATTATGCTATAATCTTGATGTTTTCTAAATCTTTTTTGGATGCATCACACAGTTTAAAGTTGACATTTTCAAAAAATCCTTTTTCATGGTGTTCAAAATGCTATCATGTACAAAGGAGCCCTACAAAGCTGACCTGAAAGAAAACTCTGTAGTGCATTAGCTACATTAGGCTTAATATTAGTATATGACAAAGTGAAAGGAAGGCACCTGTAGGCATTTTATTTTGAGGACGTCATTTAAGCTTGCATTGTTTAAGTCTGAACTTTCACCCCTAAAATGATTTTTGAGTTTGATATAAAATATAAGGATAGTAGGCCTGGATCCTTAGTACCATAGCTCTAACACTTAGGGCTAGATAGAACCATAATTAGGATGCTTTAGGCAAAGGAGAAATTGAAAGTCACAGTGCACCTCACCAGAGATTAGGTTCCCTCTCACCCACAGTTATTCTGAACTGTTGTCTTATTCTGTTCCTCACTCCCTCTTTTCCCCCTGGAAGAATTGATCTTTTGTTGCTTTGCACAGAGATGAGGTCTGGCATGTCATTTTCAGTCATGCATCTGGTTCTGTCCTCTTGCTGTCCACTTATGGAAAGAGGTGAAATAAGCCCAGGTGCTGTTTTTCTTTCTCCATGCACTCTGAACCAGTCTGAGCCTGCAAATAAGATGATCTTTGATTGCTTTAGGAATGGTACTACTGAGCTCAGTGACTGCTAATGCTAGTCTTCAGTATGTTCAGTCTCTGTTTGATTATATGAATGCATATATCCTGCTATCAGTCAGGATGTTTTCCTTAAACATTAAATATTTTTTAGCTGAATGTTACTTGCCTCCTCTACTCCATAATATCATTTTCATTATTTACTATGATATCAACTTTTTAGTTGTCCTAAGGTATTGTATTTAAGGAAAATATTGCAGTTATTAAACTATGGGGTTTACATCATAATAATTCAGCAAAAAAGAA
Source organism: Pseudopipra pipra (assembly GCF_036250125.1). Classification (NCBI taxonomy): domain Eukaryota; kingdom Metazoa; phylum Chordata; class Aves; order Passeriformes; family Pipridae; genus Pseudopipra; species Pseudopipra pipra. The sequence continues at coordinate 10,233,023 of NC_087552.1, forward strand.
GTGAATTTAACTAACAGTGTGGCTGTGCCGCAAGGGAAAAACAATCTGTAGCAAGACATCAAATTGGTTTCAGGAAAATAGCTGAAGAGCCCGTGCCAAAGAATGCTGCTGCTGCATTGTGTTTGCATTTCTGTGATGGGCTTTACATAACTCAACATGACATTATATTGGCTAAGACACAAATCTAGTCTTTAATCCAACAAGATGCACAGAGCTTGCTGCGTTGTGTCACCAAGATCCCCTCTGCCAGGCGCCTGTGTCTCACCCAGCCAAATACAATCTTTAGGCATATTTATCCATTTAATACCTGCTGCACGTTCCCCACTGCCTGTGTGCCCACAAAGTTACAGTATACACATACAAAATGCTCTCCTTGCACACAAGTTGTTTGCCATCAATACATAGGAGTCGAAAGGGCAATTGCGATTTTGTTTACACAGTGAATGAAAATACGTGTTTCCTCTATTGAATCATCATTGCCTCTTTAATATCTCTGCTTTCTTTCATTTCCCTCATATTTACTGGCACTTAATGAGTTTTTAGCTAGAACACAGTTAGAATTGCAAGCTGTCCATTAAGCATACCCCCAATGATCTTCTTTTGTAAAATGTTAATGAACAATGCAATTGCAAATCTATGTTGTAGATTTGTAGGTTCCAGCTCTGTGGGCTGTGGAATAATTTTGAGAGAAAATACTAACTTGAGACTTACTTAAATTGCTCAAGTTTTGCCTAAATCTTCACTTCTCAATTACTATTGCAGTCCTTCCTCAGTTCTTTGAGGAAAAGCAAAACTGCAGTCTTCCCGAGGAAAGGTAGACACAGAAATTTATTTCTGAGTGTCATGAATAGCAATATCAATAATACCATCGGGCTGGTTTGGTGTCAGCTTACAACAAATATAGGAGCAAAATAGAATTTTAGTAGTTTAATATTTAATCTTAAATTCATGTTTACATTCAAGTGTTACCTTTCATAGACATAATTATCATTTAAAATGACATTATAGAGATGTTTCCTATGACTCTGAGTACATGAAATACTTATGAACTGTCCCTCAAGACAAACTACCTTGACTTAAAAAGTTTAAAGGCAGTTAATTCTCAGTTCTCCCATTGGAGTTTCTTAAAAAAAAGTAAGCTTCATTTCGTCTGATAATATCAACTCTCATCACCCCAGATTCATATTTTTGTGAGTGTTGTTAGTTTTTTCATTTTTTTATGACTATTCTTTATATTATAAAAAATGAGTTTCTTTCCACATTGCCATTTTAGTCATAAATTTGAACGTGTTTGCTATTTTCAGTCCCACAAAATTACCTGATCTTCCCCTTCAATCCATCAAATCCTATGATGCCTATATAGACCATCTTAAGACTCTGTTTCCCATTTGCAGCCCACAAAGATTCTGAGACAGTTCCTTTGTCTTCCTTTCCTTAGAAACCCATCTTCAATTTCTCAGGGCAAATCTAACAGTCAGAAAATCCTTTCCCACTTCAGACACTTATACCTTTCTCTTTAAAGTGGGGGCTCTTTTAGCTGCTATCTGCAATTCCCAGAGCTTAGCTGAATTGAAAAATGCAGAGAATACAGTGCTTGACATGTAATCCACTTACTTGCCTTAAGAATTCTCTCAAGAGTCTCAGTTGGCAATGCCACTTGGGCAACTGGATCAGAGTGATCTAGCAATCCCTAGGTTAGAGTGGAAAATATTAAACTGCTTTGAAAAAAAACCAAAACAAAATCCAAAAATCACTGTTATAATCCATTCCTACAACTAGCTTGCTTTCATTTTTTCCAAGTTTTCTGCAAAGAGTTCCCTGTTTAGTCTGTTTTGATGAAACAACTGGCTGTTGACTAGGCATAATTGGATTCAGGCAAAAATAAACTGCAAGAAATGCATCATCTTCCTGTGCACTTATAGGTTCAGTTCCACTTGGTTGGGGAAATCCCTTAAAAGCTTCCCTCTGCTATGAGAAAAAGGCTGAGGTCAGCAGGAGCACTCCGGTGAACACTGCCTGGATTTAAATTGCTTTGGTTAACAGGTTCATTCTCAGCAAAGATTTGTCAGTTAAGGATTCTCTTTTCCATATGCTCTGGCAGACTTCATACCTGGTACAGATTTCCATTCTCTCGCATTTTTCTCATCTTTGGAACCCTTCTGACTGTTGCCTTTAGACACATATTTTTCTTTCTATAGGAATAAAAATACATATATATATATAAAATTATTTATTTCTGTACTCAAATGCTTGTTAGAAATGGCAAATTTAAATAATAGACTTGTTGAAAACCTAGGAACATCCAAGAATCTCTGTGAAGCAAAAATTCAACACACAAACTGGAACGATAGCAAAACAGGATTATGTTGCTTCAAACTACATGAAATGTACTATAAAGCTACAATAAAGAAAATACAAAAAAGACTAAACTCATAAGCTCTTACTAACATCTGTCACTACACAGTATCCCACTAACTTCATAGTACCTCTTCACTCTAAACCACCATCTGTTCTGATCCATAAAACTGCATTTGTAGTATGGAAGAAAAGGCTGTGGTTTTTTTAAAGTCAGAAAATTAATTTTTATATATGAGTTGTGATAAAAAAAGTGTGTATTTAAAGTATTGTCGTAGCTTATAAGCAAAATAATCTTATTAGCTGAAAAGATTCTAAAATTACTTTTGATTGTCGCAGCAACTCCTGGTTCAGGAGCTTCTCAGCAATAAGCTGATGACGACTCACAGACACTTCCATAAATTTGAAGTCTAGGCTTGTCTCAAACGTTACCAAATGCAAATGTGTTTATGCTTCAGAAATTTCATTTTTTGACAAACCCATAACTGAAGTGAATTCTTTAAAACACAGTATTCAAAACATAACTTCGGTCTGCAACCAGTTCTACCTAATACCTCTACTTACCAGTACCCTTCCCACAGAATGACTGATGAAAAAAAAACTAAGAATGCAGATGGAAATTTATCTGTCTGCAGAACATTTCTTGCTCTTTGTTGCCTGTAATTATCATATTGGTTATGTCACACTCAAAAGCCAGGTTTGTTTGTGTTTTTAAGATTTGCCATGAAGAATTACTTAATTACTAGGAAACTCTGTGATAATATAAACACTTTGCAAGAGATTAACATTTTCTTCTATTTCAGTAAACCTGAGTGTGTTACATTGTAAGTGTTGCCTTGATTCGTGGGCTGGAAAAAAAATATTAGGGTTTATACACTCGTGCACTAAAAAGATAAGGAAGCCAAGGGGAACTATTAACATTTGGAATTAAAGGGGAATTAGAATTGTCATATGAAATGTGCTTTAAAAATTATAGCTCTGGTCAATGGGAACTTTTTCTGTCTGGGAAAATAGTGTTTCAGCCTTTGGACTTGTTAGAGCACCTGCAGAAGAAGACTCAAATGTTCAGCAAGAAAATCTTTCAACAAGAATATGGCTGAAACATCAGCATTGAAAGTGTGCACTCGAGAGTCAGTATCTGCCAATATTACTCACCCTGAACAACAATAATGGGGGAGGGGGGTGCACATAAGGAATATTTTGGCCACCCTACATTCAAAGCTATCGAATTTGGCAGAACTGACTAAACTCCGAAGTATTTCTCATCACTTTACTGTAACAATCCCTGCACTATCAACAGTTTCATCAACTTCCAAGACTACTTTTGTTGTGCATGCAAGCAACCCTTCATAAAACAGAGAACAACCTGTGTATGTGTGACTTTGTCCTGGGCACAGCCTTGGACTACGTGGATTATAAGTCAACGGGTGCTTTATTTCTACAATGACATTTAGGGGGAAAAAATATTCCTCAGAATATTTCTGAGACATTTGAGTTTTGGCAGGAGATTTTCATTACAGGAGCTTTTCTTAGTCCTAGATAGAATGCTGAATCAAAACTAGAGCATCAATAAATTACCAGAGTCTTTCCCTTGTATGAGAGGCTCACAGACCAAGGATAACATCTAAGGTTTGATGTGCTCATACAGTCAACAGTATGCTAGCAGTTATTTTATTGTTTGGGAATTTCCCATTCTACCATTTTCACAGAAGACGAAAGAAGATTTACTTTTTAAAGAAGTATTGAATGGAATGCATATATCTAAATATGTATATACATGCAGAGAGAGAGATATATATACATGTATATTTATACAGAGATGCATATATTTATGAATCCAGTAGAAAGGTCACTATGGGAAAAATATTTTCTTCATCAGTCTTTTTATTAAAAAAATTCAAAACTCAGCAGAATCATGACAGAAATTACACAGTTGATTATGAAAACTGATATAAAATGTTTGCAGGACTTGTTTGAATTATAGCTATTAGAGATTGGCAAAGAGCTTGATATTGCTATGAATATCTTTAACCAGAAAATATCCAAGAATAACTGCGAGAAATCAAGATGCTTTAATGGTTTTCATCAGCGAGATCCAATACTGAAGTAACTTTTCTATGGTTAATAGTCACAACAAACTTGTGAGCAGGTGCTGGAGAAAATAGCTTATTGATGTTATTCTGGGAAAGAACATGAGTCTTGCAATCTGTGCAGCAACCAAATACAATAAGAACTGTAGATTTGATTTTGGGCGAAATACTCATTTAAAATGTTTAAAATTGTATTACAGTCTTTATTCAATATTTCGTTCATTGCTCTAACTTTGTAGAAACAACTCTTGAGCAGTGGGTAAGCTTCCAAAATAAAATAAATGATAGAGTAAGAGAGAAAAATTATAATGCATAAAAGATGAAAGAACAGTGCATCAGAAAGTTTTATATTTTTGACAGATTGAGATATTTGGATGCAACTGGGTTATGAAGTCTGCAAGGTGAGGCAATGCAAGGAAACAGAAGTAAAGCAAACTGTTCTGTATTTGATAAGTACTATGGTTCTGACTTGAAATATTAGACAATTTTTAGAAACATTTGGGTGGGAGGGTGGATGTCTGAAAATAAATATAGGGAAACCTCCCTCATTAACTATTTTTACTCTTACTTCTGTGCTTTTTTTTGGTTAATATTAGCAAAGATACATTACCCTTTGTCATGAAAAATTGTACTTCTAAATGCACTTACACCAAGACAACAAAGCTTCCTTATATTTAAATTAAAGTACCTGAATGAAAAAGATGTTATTTATCCCAGCCAAAGTTTAAACTCTGGTAAAGGTTAATAATTGATATACAGTTGTTGTAAATTGTTAACACTTGAAATCAAGTATCTTTCAGGCCCTTGTCATCTGCGACTCCCCTGTTTCTCCTTTAGCTTTTCAAAACTCTTCAAAGCATCCATCTAACGTTCAGTGCCCAATTTTTGATCCTCAGCAGATTTACTGTCCTAGTTGGGTAACTCAGGAGGTTCATGGCAATGCAGGAGTGGTCATCGTAAAGTCAGGATTTCAGCTCAACGAGGCAGGAAGCTTTGAGTCAGATATTCAGCTGTAATAGAGTAATATTTCAGAGATAGAAAACACATCCATGTACATCAAGACATCTCTAAAGTTCCCGTGCTATTCGTCCTTCCAAAAGTTTTTGTACTGCCTAGGCATGCTGTGACAGTAGCTGGAAACTGCCAGAGCACTCCCTACACATTTCTTGCTTAGTGTGCAAACACACAGATATACATAGGATGCATTCCTGTGGTCCCTTAAACTGCCACAATCAGTTTCTTCTTTTAAAAAGGCTTTTGCAAGGCAAAAGAAGCAATATTTTTAACTGTCTTAATCCCATGAACGGATTGAAATTGCTAAACATCTTTAAAAGTTATTGGTTTAGTAAGAGGGGAAGACACTAGGAAAGTTACAGTGACTGTTCAGCAACTGGAAGTATCTCTAAAATAAAGCAGGTAGGCATGCCAGGGAACTTTCTTACAAAAACTGATCTTCGTATCATCTGAAACCTATTTTCCTTCTGCTCAAGACCTATGATATTTCAGTATGTATACCACTCTGCTCATGGCTTCCTCACTCACATCCTTCACCTCACCAGCTTAATGAATTTTGGTCACCCACCAGTGCTATTTCTCCCTGCACTGCCTGCTTAAATTCCTGTCAATATTGTGGGAAAAGATCATCCTACATATATAAGTAGTATGTGTTTGCACACATAGACCTTTTCTTGACATTTCAAGTCAATTAACTTGAAGGATTTACAAAGTCTTAAATGTGTAGGTATCCTAAGTCACACTTACGATTTTTAAATCCCGTACTTTCATTGTAACAGTCTGTGTTTTCCTTGCTGTGTGCTATGTGTGAGTCTCATCAGAGTGCTGTGTAATGTCTTGGGATAGCCTTGCAGCATGTGACACATTTACTAATTAGAACAGTGGAGCAAATTTACTTGACTCATTCTTTAATCAAGAGAAATACTCCTGATAATGTGAGTTTTGCAGCAGTAAAGACTAGCGAGGGACTTGAGGATTTGACCTGCAATAAATAGAAAAACAAACAAACAAACTAATAAAAACAAAAGAGAGAAAAAATTTTTCCCTTCCCACTGGTGAGAATCAAGTCTGGTTTACAATGTACAACCTTACACTGAACCACACACCTTACACCTATCCAAGAACTATACTTTGTATATTTATTTAACTGCATACAAATATATGTTGTAACACAAGTTTTTTTGAATATGTTTTATTTTTAAGGATATTTTCATTCATTTTATTCGTGATTAACCTGGCTCTAAATGCTGTGAGGTTTAGTCTATTTTAAATTTTCCTCATCTTCTGTCACAAGGTCTTAAATTTTTTTGACATTTTAAAAGCATGGTATTTTTAGTTATGTACTAAGAATGTAAGGTCAACACTTAAGTACTAATGCCAAATAAAAGTGTAAGTCAAATATTTCTTAGTTGGTTTAAGCATAAGTAAAGGATGAAGAAAAAGTTCTTTGAATTGAGTAGTGGCTTGAACTCATTTTCTAGGTTATACAGATTGCCAGAGACCCTTCTACTGTATTCTCAGTGTTAAATTTTAAGTAAAAAAAGCTAATATATTAACTCTTAACAGACTGCAAAATTGAGTTACCCTTTAAAAAAATCTTTATTTATAGAAAATCACTAATTTCATATATTTTTACAGTACAAAGATAAATCATAAAAGTAAATTACCAAAATTTGTCTTGTAAAAGTATGTATTACTATAAGACATTGAAGAGGGAGAAACAAATGGAATAAGTTTTATTTAGTGTATACATTCATTTACACCTGAACTTTTTTATGTTTTGTAAGACTTATTAGACATTACTCACCACTTTGAATTTCTAAATTAGAAATCATTAAAACAAATTACCACAGAAAAATTTGCAGATTTTACCTCTGTTAATGAATTAAATGGTGCCCAACAAAACTCCCAATCAACTGGAAGGTAAGAGCTTTTCCAGTATTCTTATGATCTTTGCCAACTAGTGGTTTTCCAATCAATTCACAGACAGGATGTGTTAGCCAAAATGTTCTAGGGACCATGCTTAATAGTTTGAATGCAGTCACTCCACTTTGGTGGCCAAGAGAATTCAGATAACTCCCATAAATGAGATTGTCCATGTCAGGTGATTTCTGTTTCCCAGGAGTTCTTCAAGACATGTCTAATTTACTAGTATAAACATATCTGTACATTAAGCTAAAGAAACAGAGAATCAGACTGTAAATAATTTTGTACATCCTAAATAGCAAAGGCTTTAAAGGGATCAAAAACTCAACACTTCAAAATTATACATTACTGAGCATTTGTCCTTTGAACTATTATTATGCCACATGGCACATACCGTGTTTAAATGTTGTTGTTGATATTACACTGGAATCTGGCTTGGAATATTTAGTCCTTCATTCCTAATATCCCTTTTACAGTAATTATAAAGGAAGTATTTGTCCCTCCTTCATTGAAAGAAAACCTACAAATTTAAAATTTTGATTTGCAATATGATTCATTGCACTGGTAGAGCAAAATAGAAGAGCCGAAAGAAACATTTGGTTTAGATTTTTACTTTCTATTTCATTACAATACAGTACTGTTCTGCGATCACTACTTCAGTGGATTTTAATTAGAGTTTGACAGATTACTACTTACAAACACAGTCTGATGAATTTGATCCAACTTTCTGCCCAAGACCAGATGTGAACAGATTTTGGATTTTATTAATATTTGCTTAAATCATGTAGACAAACATATTTCAGCCAGTGAGTTCCTGATGAATTGTTCATTTTCCTGTTCACTCTTTATTATTTCTCTCTGTACTGTGAGGTTGGATATCAAAATTAAAATATTTCTGAAGCAGAGCAAGAAGCACTTAAATAAAAAATATTACTTATTTTTTTGAGAAAGATTAAAAAATAATTAATATTGATCATTCATTCACATACAAATATTACTTTCCCAATAAAATTTATTATTGGTAATAGTCTCTTACATTTCACAGAAACATTTGTACAAAAGAATCTGGAATATTATTGTATGCATTATGCAATAATATCAGTCATTTGAGCAACTATGGTAAATGCTTGTCTATTCTTGTGGAACGTGATTATCAGATTTATATGATTCTGTAGATATTTTTTAATTGTCTCGAATGTTGAAAAGTCATTCTTTACCTTTAGAAATAGTGTATGACATCCCTCCAGTGTTAAAACTTTCTACAAACCCTGAGATTCAAAACAGTTTGATGTGGTGGCATGGTATCTAAAACTGATTTGTTCTTTGTTTGCTATGTGACTGTTTCTGTCTGGATTTGTTTTCTCTCAGAAATTATTCCCATCTTAGATTCACAACAAACCTACAGAGTGGGTGCTGCCACAGCTCATTTGTTCACAAAGCACCATAACCTGTCTGTAATTTAAAATCATCATCTTTTTTCCTCACATTTAATGAACTCACTAAACAGTACCTAGCCAAACAGAATTGCATGCATACTTTCAATTCTCTGGTCTTCTAATTATGTTTTCTTTAAGAGATGGTGTTCCCTAAACTTCATTTTTCTCTCCTAAACAAAAAGTCCAAACTTCTTGCTTGACATTTGCTTTTCCACCGCAAATCTTCTGAGCTCTCTGATGCCAAAATACAGTTTTCATTTAGGTCTATATTTTTGCAATATCATTACATATTGTCATATTAACTGTATGTCAGATTTAATAAAAATAGGTAATACAATATCTTCAGGAGAGATATTGTCACCTGGGATTTCCAACAAGTTGAGATACCTCCCTACAATCTTGAGTGAGACACAGATATTGCTGTCGTTGTTATATACAGTAAAATCTAAGCTTTAAAGCAGATTAAAATATTTGTACCTAAAGTACCACCAAGACAAATGTTTTTATAGAGTCTGCACTTTGTACTAAGTAAAAAGCTAAGATTCCTAAATTCATTATTCCTGATTTCAAGCAGTGGTGTCTTCATAATCCATTGTTTTAACCCTGTGTTTTTTAGTTCCTCTACATCAAGTAAAACATTGCAACTCAGGATAACTGGAGCATAGGAGAAGTTTAAAAAAAGGAGTAATTAGCATAAAATTTAGAAGTGTTTCTGGACAGAAATCATTAAAAGTGAAGATTTTAAGAATCACACAGTTTTTTCTGACAAGCTTTTAAAATCACTGAAAGCAGACCTCTGCTCCAATAAATCACAACATTAGAAGTCCTCTTTCTGAATTCCTGTCTGAAGAAGCACTTTTCTAACTTTGATTACCATGGCAACTCCTATTAGATACTTTATTATCTAAGTTACAGGCAGGGAACAGATTACCCTATTTCGTATAATCATGTCTCGGGTAAGTGAGGTTGAATAATCAATGCAGTGCAATTTTTAACTGATTTAATTAAAAGGTTTCACAGCATATTTTTGCCTGAAAAGTATAAATGGACTTTTCAGTAATATTAAGGGCAACAAAAAGTCACCGTGCTATTTTTCTAGCATTACCAAATGCAAATTAATGATTTTAGTAATGGTCCTAAATTAATGGGAAAAAACCCCAAAATATTATAAACCTCCCCCTTTGACAAGATACTGTAAGTTTTTGTTGCCAAAGAACACTGCATTTGTGAAAACAATAAAATTAATTTTCACATAGGAGTTAAGCTAGGCAACAAATGCAGGTCCCACCTGCTTTGACTATTATCACTTTGATCTTGTGAAGCCTTTGAATTTCCTCCCCCATATTGCATAATCCCCAAGAATCTTCCACATTATAGATTTTCAGTTTTCACAGCCAAAGGACTGAACAGGAAAAATTATAGGAAGCGTAAGAATATATGAAAGTTAAAAAAAGAAATACTGTATTTACATGTCATTTGATGGGAATGAGCATCCATTAAAATCCCATTCTTCTTTGAAGTTTCACTGTCTGATGTCCTAAAGACCATGGAAAGAACTTGAGTGATGTGTTTCTGAAAGTGCATTAGTCTCAGAAGGAAAAAGAAATAATTATACAGTACTTAGAATGTTTTTTATTTTGATCCTACCACTGCCATACATATTTAAAAACTTCCCAAGTAAGCACCTTTGATAGTATTTAGATTTAAATTTTCATTCAGTAAATACATAACAAAGTACTTTTGTATTTTATTTTAAAGATGAGAGAGCTATTTAAGGACTCAATTACTTCAAAAAGCAGTATAACAATCTGGCTTTAGAGTCCATTTTGAATTTTAAACTATAAATAATTTAAATAGTTTTGGAAATAAATTTAATGTGTGTTTCAACTGAATTCATGTACCAACTGAAATTCCTACTTTGAATTGAAACTATACTCAAAAGGCATTAAAAAATACAGAAAAGAAACTACCAAGAAGAATCGATGTTATTCAGATATGGTTTATATGTACTTAACTGATTTCTCTGAGAAGCATTGAAAAGCCTTCTAAATGTCATTCATATTTTCTGTCCAGGCTATGTAGGGAATTGAGGGAAAACAGTGAGAAACCATGTAACAAAAGATGATTTTAAAATAATTTGCCTGTACTAAATCTCTAGGTTCTGTCCAACACTAAGTAACTCTCCTTGACTGTTTTTTTCCAAGTATTTATAGCGAAATTGATACATGGGGGAAAGGTCGTATAGATCATAGAATCATAGAATCATAGAATCATAGAATCATAGAATCATAGAATCAGCTGGGTTGGAAGAGACCTCAGAGACCACCAAGTCCAACCCTTGATCCATTACTGCTGCAGTTGTTAGACCATGGCACGGAGTGCCACATCCAGTCTCTTTTTAAAAATCTCCAGGGACGGAGAATCTACCACCTCCCTGGGCAGCCCATTCCAATGTCTGACCATCCGCTCTGTAAAGAAATTCATTCTAATATCTAACCTAAACCTCTCCTGGCACAGCTGAAGACCATGCCCTCTTGTCTTACTGAGAGCTGCCTGGGAGAAGAGACCAACCCCCACCTGGCTACAACCTCCTGTCAGGGAGTTGTAGAGAGTGATGAGGTCTCCCCTGAGCCTCCTCTTCTCCAGGCTGAACAGCCCCAGCTCCCTCAGCCTCTCCTCACAGGACTTGTGCTCCAGTCCCTTCACCAACCTCATTGCTCTTCTCTGCACCTGCTCCAGCACCTCAATGTCCTTCCTGAACTGAGGGGCCCAGAACTGGACACAGCACTCCAGGTGTGGCCTCACCAGCACTGAGTCCAGGGGAAGAATCACTTCCTTGGACCTGTTGGCCACACTGTTCCTGATCCAGGCCAGGATGCCATTGGCCCTCTTGGCCACCTGGGCACACTGCTGGCTCATGTTCAGCTTCCTGTCAATCCAAAGATATAACTGCTAGAAAGAGTAAGAGGCAACACTAAAGAACGTGAACTCTATTTGATGAAGCATAGAGATCAAGACTAGCAAAATTAAGCTCGCTAGGAACAAATAACCCTGATATGCTCCCAATTTATTAGTCTAGAGAATATAAAGAGTCTTTCTTCCAACGGGCATCAATGACACGCCTAAACACAGAGCTAGGTGAATTTTCATGTTCTGTTGCAAGCAGTTGGGGAGAAAAATACAAAGCACCAGTACTTAGTGGGTATTTTAAAGAGATCAAAAATGTAATCAGAAGAGATCCGATTTCCTCCTCTTTAAAAAGACAAACACACACTGCAGAACAAAAATTAAGAAGCACTGTGTGAAGGTACCTTCATTCTTCTAAACTATACACTTTAAAACATTACTTTAATTAAGCTAGATCATAATAATTTCTAAAATGTGAACTTCTGATCTGGTTGCATCATAACACCTACAAACATTGCTGGAGACACAGCTGGAGATTACAGACATCTCTACCTTTTCCTCTGGAGCAGGAACCTCAGGTACCCCCTATAATAGACCATATACAGTCCATACAGTCTCAAGGCAACACTTTTTGGTGAACTAGTTTATGATCAAACTAACCACTTTAATTACTTATGCAGAAAAGTGGAATAAATACTTTCAGAGAAAAGTGTTAAGATAGAGAGTACTGAGATGGCTCAGGAATTAAGCATGTAGTGGAAGTTAGCAATAGGCATTTTACATAACTGAGTGGTTATGTGAATTTAGAAACAGAAAATGGGACCTAATGTAGCAATTTGGTTGTCTGATGGATATTTTTATTTGTATCTCTACATGCATTTTAGTTATGCTTTTTCTTTTCAGAGCTTTCCTAATAAAAGAACATCTAAAAATAGATGTTCTCAGTTTTGACTGGTTATCAAGCTTTAAAATCTGGACCTTGCAATGTGGAATTTCTCATGCCCTTAGAGCACATTATTATAATCATTTTTACCAAAGAATGTATGAAAATAAGTTCCTTAAAATCACCTGATTCTGTTAATAAGAAAGAGAAAAACCCAAGGTTTTTTCAGTGTTTTATAATTCTGAATCATTAATAGGAAAAAATGGATCTTGTCATGAGGCAATTTATTATTTTCTGGATATTTAAATAGATTAATTAAATTAGTAATGAATACATTGGAAGACTTCCCAGTGACAACTTGAACACAAAGTTGTGGCAGCTTTTCATATTAAAGTATTGCGTACTTTACTTTTTAATCATGGAATGAGCAAAAGCTCCATAAGTACAGATATATCTGAGTAGAAATATATATTTAGGCTGATGGAAGTTGGAATCTCAGGTATGAGTTGCCTTTAATATGTGATCCAAAGTATCCACAAATCAGAGCCCAGCACCCAGCAGTATAGATCTTAATACTGAAAAAGAAAGTATAAACAAGTGCAAATATATGAATCATCATATCTTGTTCATCAGGTTCCTAAAGTCATTTTAGTTACAGACTGTAGAAGTATTTCTCATGCAATACTAAAAAAAAACCCCAATAAAATACCCAAGCATAAATCCTATAATGTATTTTTATGTCCCCAAAGATATTTAAATGAATCATTGCCTTTGTTACAAGGACTTCTCTCTCTTTTTTCTTTCTTTTTTATTTATTTTTATAAAGTATATGATAAGTATATAAACAAGCTCATGAAATTAGGAAAGAAATATTTGTCAGAAACAGCAGGATGCAAAAAATGTGATAAATCTTGGTAATAAAAGCTTGGAGTCAGGATATTTTTCAGTAGTTAAAAAGAACATGACAACAGCCTTTTTGTTTTTCTTTTCTGTGCAAATACTGATCAATTTAAACTCTGATTGTATACTTGCTGTTTATTCATTGGTTTAAGAGAGTAAGATGGCTGCCCTCCAGGCATTCACTAATGGTATTATTCTTGATGAATTTCTCTTTCTTCAGGATATTCTGAGGATATAAAGTACTGTGAGGGTTGATTTATGCCTGACATGAAGCTAAAGTCTAGAATACTCCTCCAGTAGACAAAAAAGATATTTTACTTACTTCATTAGTCTGCACAAAGGAAAGCTGAAGACAGAAATTTATACTAGTCATTGGGGCTCAGAGATCCTAATTACATTTAGTATTGAGATTCAATGAAGGGAAGAAACTATCAGTCTAGCGAAATTGTTTATTGTTCTTGTTTTTCTTCTAATAATAAGATACCAGATGGAAACCTCTCTCTATATTAGCCACCTAATTTTAATTGTGTTGCTGAAGATCTCATTGCTTTTATTAACTGATAGACTCATTTGCAGAAAATAAGTTATTCTCTCCCCAAAATATTTAACAACTTGTTCTTAACTTGGAAATTCTACGATGTTGAAAAGGCTCTTAAAGGTCTTTTTTCTTAGTCAGACTGCTGTACTGGAGCAAACATCTCCTCTCCTTAAACATCTGAGATGTTTTATATTAACTAATCCTTGAAAGCACAATTTACAATGAAAGATATTCCACCAATATGTTGGAACAGAGGAAGACATAGGCAATTTTAGAGCACACCATGACTGCATGAGCTAGAAAAAGGAACGAAAAGACTGAGAAGTCAGCTAAAGGAAAATATATTTTTTTTTTCTTATATTTCTTACATACACAATCTACATTTCCTAAACAAAAAGTTAGTCTTGCAGACACAGATACAGCCTGACACTAGCAATAATTAATCCTTACAGTAGATGGGAAAAAACCTAGGAAGACAGAACTCTTTGTAAAACGGTCCCATTGAGATTAGAATGGACTGTGTTAAAGAGGAGCCTACCACACCCTCTGCGGCAGCATAGACTCACCCTGACAAGACCTAAAATCCAATCAAGCTAACAGGCAGGCTATCATGCAAGATCAACTGCTGGAGCCAGGGTGTTGTCTTGGTGTTAACTATGCCAAAACCATCCCGGTTGACCAGATTTTGAATACACACCCTGCTTTTTGAAGTCTGATTTGACAGGTAAGCTGATAGTCAGCCTGTAAATGTGTGACTAGCAATCAATCACTTTATACTGTAAAAGTCCTGTCCCCTCTCATGCAGTCAGGTTCTTCTGACATAACTCTTCTTAGGGTGTGTGTGTGTGGAGATTCCTCCCTTGTCTGGGGAGACCCACCAAGGTTACTCTTCCAGGCTGAGAGAAAGAGACCTCCCCAGGAGTGTTGGTATGGGTGAGGTACATCAAATCTCCACTTAATAATAATTTCTTTTTTGCAAACTTTAGTATAACTGCTTTAATAATTGCTTTGTTAAAGTGCACTATACTACTTTCTGCTATATTATACTCTACTAGTAGATTTCAGTGTTTATATTGTGTAGTAAATAATTCTGATTAAGATCTTTCCTCTGCTTACATGTCTGTTAATTTTTAATAATAAAATATTCATATTATATAGATATTCTCATTTTGCCATCATTAAAACCTGCGGGACAAAAGTGGTTTAATCACACCTCAATAATTCCTTTAAATTTAAACCATTAAGACAGTCCAGGACTAAGATAGGATTCAGCTGCATTTAAGCCCTTCTCTGAGAAGGAGTTTAGAAAGCAAGGGAGTCCTTTCTGAACCTCGAGACTCACTGGCAAGGCTTTGATTTTTTGATAACTTTGTCTATGCCTTCCACTCCCACTCGTGACACTCTCCAGCCTAAAACTGGAAAACCTAAGGGAGAAAGCAGCAATGAAGGCAGTGAAATTTCCCTGTCCGAGTATTCACAATGAGTAGATGCACAGACTTTGTAGGAGCTCAGAGGACAACTCAAGCAGAAGCACTGCAGAAAACTCTCTGTCTCATACTGTTGTCCCTGACTGAATTTGGATAGGGAAGGAGGAACTTTCAAAACAATCCTACAGAGCTATCTTTGAACCCTTTTTATATCACAGAAGAGGCAAGGCTATTAGATCTCTCTGCTCTTGCTTCTCTCAGGAATACTACAGTCCACATTTATAAAGGTTTCTGTACTACTGTGTCATTTGCCATCTTTCAACTGATACATGTGGAAGTTCATTAAGCAGTTTTTTTTGTTGTTATTTTCAGGGAAAAAGCAATATTCTCCTTCCTTCACAGGTTTTCATATTTTACAGTACACAGCAAGCCTTCATGGACAGACAGATTTCCTCCCAATCTTTAGCTCTGTTCTTTTTATAAAATATAGGATATAAAACATTGCTATATGACATTGTGAATTGGCTGTAGCATCCATTCAAGAATGTAATCTGTGCTTGGATTTTATGAGAAACCTAGCTGAAAGGAATAACAACAAAGTAATGTTTGTTACCACATTGTAACAAATTTTAACAAAGCAAGTAAGCATATTTTTAATTGTGTCATGTTTATAGATTCACTTGACATATCAGAATTACCTTGTAGCTAGGGATCTGTGATTATTTACCAGGGCTTCTTATTTTTAATGATTAAAATAGAAATTAAAAAAATTAAATTTGAAGAGACAAAAAATCTTATAGTTGATACAGTGAAGGTACCTAGTAGAACATATTCTTTTGTCAGAAATATTACTTATGCACACTCAAAAGTTAATCATGTAGGCATATTATTAAGCAATTAAAGTTTTATTATACTTCTCATTTAATATAACCCTGTCTGATTAGCAGTATATTGTGGTGATTACTGTACATAACTGATGGTTGGAACGTGTAACGTTGATAAAAGTCAAACGTTTCAGAGTCATTTCAGATATATTGGATGAAGCTAAAACATAAAAGTGTGTTATTTTATTGTTCATTAAATATGAACAATATTTAATGTTCATATTTTTCATTAAATATGAATTAATATTTTCATTACATTCATTTAACTTAATAAACTTATGGAAAGTGTATAATTTTGGGCAGAATTTAAAGCACCAAGGTGTTTATAGAGAGTTCTATATTTGAAAAGAAATTATGTGATCATCTCTCTACACAAAAAAAGATAAGGGTAGTTTTGAACACGTACATTTTTCTGCTCAAAAATAGGAATTTACAGAAATGCTGAAGTTGTTGACCTAACTGGCTCCAAATTCCCCAATGATTTCAACAGATCTTGTCAGACAAGAGGCCAGCCACACAGACTGATAAAACAGCTGAGGGAAAGGACCAGGTAGTCAAGCAGCTCTGTATGTCATGACTTTCAGAGTCAACATGTGAAATGTGTCTACTCATGCGAAATGACAGAAGAGCTCTTCAATGTTTGCTTTGAGATTTCTCATCTTTGATGATATATTTAACTTTTACTATTAAATGCTTCTGATACAAACTTATGTGTCTTTCAATGGTTTTTTATTACTATGAAAGTTACTAGTCTGTCTCAGTTTCAAAATCTTGCTGAAGATGCAGAAAACATGCTTGCTACAAATAGATGCTCCCAAAAATGCTTTAAATCCCTCTAGGGAATACTCCAAAGCAGACACAACACTTATAATGGCATCCTGTGGCCCCTGTACTTGTTCCTGCATTCATGAAAATTGTCACTTTTTTTTTTTTTTTCTCTTTCAAAGCCTGTACAAAAGGTGGAATAGCTCTATTATTTCTAAATATCCAGAGGGATGACTCATATGCTCACCAACAAAGTCTAGGTATTATTGTTCAGTAGGAAAGGATGATACATTTGAAGTGAAGGAAAACCATTCTACCCTCTTCCCTAATTCATTTTTCAGGCCAAAAGTTCTCTTTCTGGTAAATAAACACCACCTGGCTTTTTAGGAGGAACCTATCTCGGACACAACAAAAGAATAGCTCAATACTGTGCATGAAATAAAACCTTTTGAACATTGCTCTTGAAATGGAGATTAAGACAGATCCTTTTCTTGAAGAAGAAGGGGGCAGCAAATTGACTCAAAGGTCCTCTATTCTAATGACTATTACTGTTTATTACTTTTATGTTTTGATATGCAGCACTGTTAAAGTTGAAATTTATGGTTAATCTTATATTGAAGAGACTTGGTCTCGTGAAGCCCTGCATTCTTAGATTAGAAATCTCACAGGGCAATGCCATGAAGGAGGAAAAATGCATAGCAAATATTGTCTTAAAAATAGTATTTTAAATAAAAACAAGCATTGAGACATGCATACCTAATGACTCATTCATTTCTTGTAATTGAATGACTAAAGATATAAAATGCAGTGAAATTTGTTATCCAATAAGAAACAAAAACACCTTTTGTGACATAATTCTTTTTCTTACGCTTAAAAAACAATAAAGCTGGATGACATAAATGAATACTCTCTCAAAGGTTAAATAAATTGTAATGCCATAGAACTACTGGTGTTTGGAACATTTAAAGGTCAGTTTCATGGTTTTTTTCATAAAGTTTAAGCTTATTTTATTATTTACAAAGATGGCATTTCCCTCAGCTGAGAAAGTTTTGAAAGGTCCACCTTAACGTGGCAACACTGTTGGAAGGGTTCTGAGAGACTGAACAGTGAGGTTGGCACAGAAGCATTCTCTTCCCCATTAATCTATAGCACCAGCACCAACTTGCACATCAAGACAGCAGAGCATCACAGCAAGAACTAGAGTTTCAATCTCCATGAAGCTGTGCCAAAAAACATTATGCTAAAGCTAACATGCACCCACCCCTGGTGTTTCCCACTGGCAGCAAATAAGAATAATATCAATTTTTGCTTTGAGATCAGAACAAAATTGTATTTTGAGTACTTGTACTCCCTTTTATCCACAAAATATCCACACAAAAGCAGATTTTAGAAGATTATGAGAATAAGAATTAATCATTTTTGACTGATGATGTGAATCTACAAACGTTAACCTATAAATTTGTGATAAACTGAGAAATTTCTTCAATGAATATGAGGCAAGCCCCTAGAGAAAGGAGTTTAAAAGGCAAGTGAATCAGAACATTCAGAGAAAAAGCCAACATTGGGAATCTACATTTTTGAAAATCATATGCCTTAATTTCCAATCAATTACTTAAAAAGTTACCCCTCCTTAAAGGAAGAAAAAAGAGGGGGAAAAACCACACCAGTAAGAATATTTGTGTCTTATCAAAATAACAGTTTTTCATCTCATTTGAAATCAATCATCTAGAAGTGAAATAAAAAGTAGCAGTTTTATAAATGAAATAAAACAAATAAATCATCAACCTTATCTGTTCAATTAAAATTAGTAATATCAACACAGAAGTGGTGCTCAACTCAAAGGTGTAGATTAATTAACTAGTTAACATCCAGCCTCTGCTGATGCTTAACACAGTGTTCAATTTCTGTCTTGCTTTCTCTCAATCAAAAGGAGATTATAGTCATTTTGGGGAAAGGGGGATGGGGGGTGCACATCCACAACCACTGTAATCCTGTCCTTTGCCTACCCACTCAGTAAGCTCAGTAATTTTATTGAGCTGAAGCACTTGCAGGATTTGATCATTTTTGAGTCATAGAATCACAGAATGTTCTGATTTGGAAGGGACCCACAAGGATCATCGAGTCCAACACTTAAGTGAATGGCCCAGACGGGGATCAACCCCACAACCTTGGCATTATTAGCACTGTGCTCTAACCAACTGAGCTAATGTCATTTCCATCTACTTTTTAAATCCTTATGCATTGAAAAACTGTCACTCAGCTTCTTTGCATGTTAATATTGGGCCTTGAGCTGGATGGAAATACATTCTTCCCAATACCGTCACCATTGCATATCTTTAATTTTAAGCCTGCAGGCTTTCTCTTCTCAATTATCATATTGGCCAATGGCTGTTGGGTCTTTTTATATTGTTTTTTCCTACACAGCTTCTATATTACAGTTGCTATTCCAAGTCTTCTTTTGCCATTTCAGTATGAAAATATCTCTGAGAACAAACTCATGGCTTGACTAGGCATTTCAGTAATACATTCAAATTTGTTTAATACCTTCAACCCTCTTTCTCATGCTTGAATTTAAATAAAGTCATTGCTTTCCATTTACAACCATATTCTTGTAAATTCTTCATTTTTTATTCCTCTGGAATAAAAATAATGAGTCTGAATCTCAGACTGTAAATCTTCAGTGGATTTGGATATATACAAATATTCAGCTTGATAGATGTCTTTATGAACACATTTACATTGAGAACGCAACATGTTGATACAATGAGATAAATTTCAGTAAAAGTATAAGGAAACTCAGACTCGCTACAAACTTGTATCATTTACAGCTTTAAGAGGAAATTTAACAGAGGGTGAGGACAAAAACTGAGGAAATAGGAGAGAAAATCAAACCACAGGTTTCTCAGATGACCCTTTCTTTCTCAGCTTCCAATAAAGATACTGTTCAATTTTCAGTCTATTTTTCTTTCCTTCAGACTTTAAACTAATCCATTTTTCATTTGCGCTTGCCACGGTTTTTCAAGAATCTGTTACAGTTCCAGGTCATTTTTTTTTTTTTAGTAGATTCAGAGTCAAATTCAGTGGTTGTTGTGGTTTAGGAATGGTATTCCCCAATTTTGTGTTCCAACTGAAACATCCCAGACCCTGTGCTGCTCACTCACACCACCACCACCCCCTCAACAACAACAACAACAATACTTCCTGGCTGCTGTAAAAATTATCTCTGTCCTGGCCAGAACCAGGACAGTAGTGTAATCAGTTCTTTTATGTTCTGCTAAAAACTAAGATGTAAATGACAAAAGTGAAACAAAAAACTTGCTCCATAGGGTTACGTGAAGCAAACCTTGCAAATTTACTCACTTATTACCGCACATGATAAAAAACAGGAATATACACACAGATTTCGGGAGATTACAAAATCAAAATACTAAAGAAAAACTGACAATCAACAGAGCTCTTGTTAACATGTATAGGAAAGAAGGACATTGAACAAATGTATTTTTGCAAACTCCCGATGTGCATGGTTTTTCTGTGTCAGTCTTCCAACTGTTCACATTTTACTTTCTCAGTAATGTTGCCAGAAATTAGGCATTCACTTAGAAGTGGAGCCAAGCAGATTACAGCTCAGGCCTTTGTGGTCTGAGAACAAGCCTGCAAGAAGCAAAGTCTTAAGTTGCCTCATCATTATCACTGTGATTCCTGTCAGCTGTCAAGTGCCTTTTCTACTTATTTTGGAGCTCGAGCTTAAGCTAACCTATCTCACTTGGAATTTGAACAAATTGGAGGGCACTTATACAGTGAAGTATCAGTGTGGGCTGAGAAGTGACAATTAGGAGCAATGCCTCCAAGCAGAATCTGACATTGCCAAGTCTCACCTCAGACCAATATCCGCTGTTCGAGGACTTTTCAGTATTACTCCGCTGAGAGTCAAAGAGGTCAACAGGGAAACAGGGAAAAAAATGTCACACAGGCAGGTGCCAGATTTTGTTTGGGACCTGGTGCTTTCAGGTGAGACTCACGACTGCAAGTGTGGAGAGTTTCTCCTTGCTCAAAGGTGTTTCTGTCTTTATTAAAATATGACAGACTCTGTTGAAAGTGAATCGATGACTTGCTACTGATATTGTTGCTTTCCTGTGCTTTAAGCAAAAATGATACAACTAGAAACCAAAGCAGGACTTACATTCAGCATGACATGTAAGTTATAGACTGTTTCTGATGAGGAAAAACTCAGGTCTAGACTGAAATAGAAGGACTCAAAGCTTAAGAAGCTGCTCATGAAACTTGAACGACCCCTATAGGTAGATATTCAATGTTTCAAAATGTCACTGCTGCCAAGGCAGAGTGAAAAAGGCCAGAACAGGACCCAAAAGGCCTAGATTCTCCAGATTGAGATCTGGGAAACATTTTCTTGCCTGGTACAGTAGGCTATATCCAGAACACAACACACAAGCAGGACAAGGTTCCTCATAAAATGGAACTGCAGCTGCTTTGTTTTGCAATGAATCCCACAGTGCCACTGGCCAATTTTGTACAGATATTAATGGTTAGAAAAGATATTCACGTGGATAAAAGTCCAGGAAGATCTAATGCCTCTCTCAGTCTTTCACCACTGAGCCATGAGCTTTCTTTACCAGGCTCATGGCTCAATCCATCCTAGGTCTCCACAGAAGTATAGAAGTATCCTTCGTCCTCTTACTGAAGCTGTGTCGAAATGAAACAAAGAATGGAAAAAAAAAACTATTGGGCTGGAATGAGAGGAAGTAGAACAATGGGTATGACTCTGTAGTAGGGTGATTAGAGCCCTCATATGGAGCTGGAGAGTTCTGAGTTACAGTTCTTTCTTCCAGGATTATTTATTCTCTTATTTTCACACAAGAAATGAGAAAAGTTTAAATACCCCAAGGAACAAACGTGGAAATTGACTGTGTTTATATCATCGGGGAATTTCACTTTAACTGCAAGCTACTGTACTTCATTTTTATTACTCCTCTCTTTTATAAAATAGACATGATTTTAAGATATTTCAGAATAACCACTTTGGATTAACATTATTTTTAACATAGAGTAGCTACTCTGTATTCCGTTAGCAAACTGTTGTTTTTCTATGGACTACTAAAGACTTCTACATCCACAGATAACAAAACAAAGAAAAGGAGTAAAGAGAACATATCTTTTCATTAAAAAAATACTGAGTTCTAATTTCAGGTTTTTTAATATATACACTTTCTATCTGCATGAAAACAGGTGAGATCTGAGGTGTTAGTCTTGTCAGCCAGGCATTGCTAATGAGCCAAGTCTTTCACCTGTTCTCTTCCCTCGGATCACCTGTCCAGGAGATGGGTGGCATGTGTTTTCACACATTGTTAATGATATAAGACAGCTTTTCTTTCCATGATCCAAAACCTCGTTTGCAATAATTTTGGCACTTAATGACCTTCCACAAATCAGAATATATATTGTTTAGATATTTTTTAGATAATTCGTGATGTTGACTTTTTAGTTGGTAAGGTATTAAATCATTAAAACACTGAAACCCCTAAAACCCTTCTCTTGAGATAACCTACCTCCTTAAACATTATTTTCAGCTAATTATTATAATAGCCTTGAAAATAAAATATTAAATTTTATGTATTTTTTCAGTGGCAGCCACTCAAAATTCATGAATTTTTATTTTGAATTTTTCTAACAGGATCCACTGTCCTCAAAATTTACCTGGGGAAAATTAATTTAGAGATGTTTCTCATGCTAAGGTGATGTTCTACTGAGTGGGTTTGTAAGTGTAAGTTAGTTAAATCTACACAGGGATGTGAATAGCTAAAGGTTCTGCTGGTATGTATTTGCTGAGAAAATAACTTTTCTAATTCATATTGGTTCTGACTTGGAGTTATGGCATCGAAACCTTGTTAATAAAAATAAATTATACGAAGACACCTGATAAAACAATGTAATAAATACTAAGTAAGTGGCCTGAACGGGAAGGAGGGAATGGTTTTCTGTTTGGTTTTTTTATTTAGTTCTATTATTCGAGCAGGAGAAGGGCTGCAGGAGGAGTGAGTAGGTCTCTGTGTAGTCAAACACCTGCAACCTCCCAGGAGCCCAGGTGTGAGGAGTTCTCCTCAGAAGCAGAGTGTGTAGGAACAGAAAACAGCAGGGTTGGACCCCTCTGACAATAGCATGGTGTGAATAACCTTACAGCACAAGCAACAAAGGCCAGAAGGGAACTGGGGAACTCAGCAATGAGAGCATCAATTCCTGGGTGAACACAGCTTTTTTAATATGCACAGCAGGTTTAAATCTAAGGCTTCTCTGTTCAACATTAGATCTTAATCACACAAATAAATGTAGCCTGTTCCTGGCTATCAGCACTACTTATATAAAGAAGATGTAGGTGCATTTTACCAAAGGAGTATTTGAGATTTATTTACTTGTTCAATAGTTTTAGAATAAGTGAAAAATTAAATCCTAAACCACATTGTTTGAGATTATTTCAGTCATTTTGAGCTTTCTTGTGCCACAGAGGCTGAAGAGTCTCTTCCTTAGAGAGTGCTGCACCAAGAAGCCTCAGCCAAACTTTGAACCTTCATAAGTGAGAAGTCAGTTAACACTTGTTTATTTGATTTCTCTAAATTTCTAACAGCACGATTTTCTCTTGTTAATCCACATTAATGGAAAGCTGAGCTTCTACCAGATCATCTTATACCTCCTCTTCCTCCTTGTGAAGGATCATCAATTCTGGAAGGACAAAACCCAAACATGATCTTTTCTCCTTTCCTGTAGATTCTTCCAGTCACTTCAAAGATATTTTCTTGCACATCTCTGTCCCATTCCACTTCTCCCTATAAAAGAAAAAAGAGTTTTTTCTCCCTTAGTACATGCTAAGATAGATGCAGACTGATTTTTTTGTCCACAATATAGGATTTTGTGCTGTTAGAGGTCATGAATTACATATTGAGTTTATACTCACTCAATAAAGGTTATTTTCTCACTGTTCCTTTACATCTCTAAAAAGCACCTTTGATCATAAAATTCTCTTTGATCAAGTAGAGCAAAATCTTCAGAGATGTGTTAAATTGTTCACGTTGTGTAAAATCCTTACTTTACAGAGAGAGAGTGTGTCTTTCCTGCTCCCTAATAGTATTATTACTAGTGAATTCTCTTGTTGATTTATTATTTATTAGCAGAACAGTCACCTTAATCATTATTATTTCCTCCACTATAGAACATAGTCCTCTCTGTTCTCCCTTATACCTGATGTGCTATTGAGAATTCTGTGCTGCATTTTTACTGAAAACTTTAGTCTCCCATGACTGGTTTCACTGACTCACAGCATGTGGTCTTAGATATTATCAGAAGTTACTAGTTTAGATTCCAGCTTCTCCATACACAAAGAACAAACAGAGTTTCCATCTGAATAACCTTTTTGCACCCAAATGACACCAAGGAAAGAAAAAAAGCACAATGGCAATATATAGAGAGTGTAACAAAGGGTGACTGTGCTAAAGCTGACTGCTTGGTTAAACCTGCAACAGCAATGCTGAGAGTGATACTTTGCTTAAATTACTGAACTAGGCTTTCTAGCAGCCCCTCTGTTCATCAAGTAGAGAGGGCACAAGCACAATACGTTGCCCCACAGTAGTTCAGGTTATTCAAACCTCCATTTATAGGATGATCACAGTGAATATCTGAAAAGACTGAGCTGTAGACCTCCACAGTGCCCACAGTTTACATTATATTGTCAGAGTTTTCTATCAGCCTCACGTTCTTTTGGACTGGCTTTCAGGGAGTCCTAGAAGGTTCTGTGTAAAATACGTTTTTCTGTTTACTATGTAAAAAAAATATTGTATCCAAAGTTTTCTTTTAATTTTGCAATGTCGGTATGAAAAGGAGTTGGATAGAATTAACTGCAGAGTATTAATTTCAGCTATTTTGTTTCTTATTTATTTATTACAAGTTCTGTTAGGGATAGCATTCTTCCTGAGGACTTACTGATTCTTAACACATAGAAATACAAATATCGTCATATTTTGTATTTATTAAATGTTCTCCTTCTAAAAACTGCAGTACTTTGAATTCAATAACACATATTCAAAGTTAAATGCAATGAACATTGTTCGAGGGAAAATTAAGTCATCAGTCTAATTATCAAAAACATAATTAGAAGATCTGATGCTTTTTTTGCTCCCCTCTGTCAGGCCTTTTTCAGGTCAAAGAACTATATTTGCTGTAAAAAACACCTTATATAAAGCAACTTAAAGTGCAATAAATCATGCACTGAAAATTTCTATCACATAGGTCAACAGCTGGAAATATCTATAACTTTTTCACCAGATGGTTAAAAGCTGAATTCTGCAGTGAAGCTTGAGTTTGTCAGTTAAGATTTTATGAAACTCCTTCAGATAATATGGTTCTCTGCCTTCTAAGATTTGCTTTAAATGACATCCTTAGGCAAGTAAGAATCTTCCCAATGCTCAGAAATCCAAAGTGTAAACTGCTTGATGCGAAAGTTAATGATTTATAATCTAGTTTTAAACTCACTGCAATGGATGAGTTCAAAGAAATGAACACAGTATGGGGGTATCTAACTCAAAAAGTACTTCAGAGAACAGCGTATTTTCTGAAAATGTATAAAATATATTTTTTTTTTCTTTATAGTAGAAGTTTATGAATTCACATCTTACATTCTAAAATCATGCAGTAACAAATGGTAAACTCAGAAGCAGAAACAGAATCTCATCAAATGCATCCTGTCACTTCTTTAGGAAGCTTCCATTTAAAACCAAAGATTATTTTATGTAGTCCAATATATGTAACATCATACCACAAATTGCTAAATAAAACTGATTATGAATGCAGTCATTGCCTTTTTTTATATTGTCAGTCTATGCATGGACTATTACTATTTTTTGTAGTTCCAGTCTTTCAGAAGTGAGGTGTTAACTGTGCACCATGGTGCATATTTACTTTATCTTTGCACGGACAGAGAGAAAGTCTTTCTACTAATGGGCCAATAGAGCTTGTGCTGAAGTGGAAAATGTGCCACTGATCATAAATATATGGTCAACAGTCTCATGACACACATGAAGCATTTGAGTTTTGCAATTCAAGATTAGTTTGAGAAAAATTAGTTTCAAAATAATTAGAGGGTGAAGAACTTTGTAGCAACTATAGAAATACAATTTCCTTCAGTTTTATCATTCCATAACAGACATAATTTATTTTTCCTTGATGCATAAACAATTAATATTACTCAAGCAGTTAGTCTAGCTGGGACTGGAATACTGCTTGTGCAATATACTGACTGTAGCAGAAATTCCAGGAGACTTGTGATGGAATTGGTAGTCTAAGTTACATGTTTTTGCAAATAAAATCTTTTTGTACATATGAAGTTCCTACCACAACAATGAAATACTGGATTTCAATCCTCAGCATGAAATGTGTGTATCAAGGAATTGTGGCATAGGAAGATCACATCCACATAGATAAGAGACTACACTGCATGAGTCTCCAAATGCTTTTGTGCTGTGGAGACAGAAGCAGGAAGAACAAAGTTGTGCCCTGAAATGATGAGACTGAAGGAAATAGAGGTCAATAGAAACTTATGCCAGAGAAATCACGACAAGTCCTTACCCCCAGAATTGTAGTTAGAAAAGCCTGCAGATACCTGCAAAGTTGCTCTCCTCTGTGTCAGCAATGCTCATTTACAGTTAGGCTGCAGCTGGATCATTCTGAACCATCAGAAAAAACACAGGATGGTTATCCACTCCCTTTAAAATCACCAGATTGGTTTCTCTTCCCATCTTGCACCATCTTTGGAACAGAACCTGCAAATTCCACCACAGCTGTGCAGCTGCTCAAAGGGATAAATGTAATAAGACATTTTGTTATACATTTACCAAATCTTCTAGACTACTTACTAAATTAATGACTCTTACCTGTACAAACAGTTTTTCCTGATATTTCATAAATAACTTTCACGTCCCTGCAAACATTTTGTTTTATTTCTTTTTTGAATAAATTTTGAAATGAAATATTTATTTTTTCTCTTAAGTTTTTGACTAGAGATTTTAAGCCTTCAAAAGTCAACTTCAGCTCCTACAGCTGTTGAAAATAATCTCCCCTACCTCTTCTACTCATATCCTCAGACCTTTTGAACTATGTGAACATATCTCTTTATATGCATATTTTATGGCTGCTCCAAATGCACTGGTCAAAACATAATTTTTTATCCCACTTTTCTTCCATGAAGATAACTTATATTCACTAATTTTACAAGTAGGTACATAGTCCCATGGTTGGGGGGTTTTTTGTTTCTTTTGGTTTAGTCGTTTGGTTTTTTTTAATTATCCTATGCAACTTGCAAACACTCTCACAGAGAGAAAAGTAATAAAAAATTCCTAGGAATCCCTGAAAAAGTTAGTTTTTTCATGTCTTGTCCCCCTGCCACCTCCTGTAGAATGGTAAAATATCTCTTGTAAAAAGGGATATGAAAAGCTAATATGAAATATCATTCTTACATATATCTGGTTTACTGTGTTGCCTTAGACACCATGAAAGCCCCTTTAAAAAAGAGATATTCCATTCAGATAATATTTAGGTATTTGAATTGAGACGTTTACAACCGGGGGGTGAATTTCACGCGAGTTTTATGGAGAAGCTCAACTGCAACTCAACTCCAAATCGCTCTCAAGACAGAAAGGACAAATCTGCCTCTCCTTTCTTAGGAGTTCCACTGGTCAGGGTCAGATTTAATTTTTACTGGAGCCTCAACAGCAACCCTTGAGGCAAAGGCTGTCAAAAGGTATGCACTGACTGAGTACAAGCCCAAACTACTCCTGCTTTCTGTACAGTGCTGCCTTCTGCAATTTTTCTCTAGGTAGAAAAGTGTGTTGCTTTTGACTGTTTCAATCTTCCCCAGAGTACTTTGTGCTGGACCTTCCTATAATCAGATTTATGTCAGTATAGGGAAATTACAGAAAGAATATGAAGCATCTTACAGCAAGAGATGCTCCCAAATTAACAATAAATATTTCAATTAAAGATTAGAGATGTCATGAAACCACTCAGCCAGCACCTTAATAGGACAGTATGTGACCTAAATAGAAATGGTTATGGTTTATAGTTATTATCTGTGACCTATTTTTCAACTGCTAAGGCAAAGTTAATGCTGAGCTACCAATCCATACTGAAAAATTCTAAAATGCTGAGTGCAGACTCCTTGCGTACTCCTCAGAAACAACTTGCATTGACTCCTCTTGGAAATTGGATATAAATCCAGGTCAAGGAGCTAAAACACGTGACAGAAATAAACGAGAAATTATTATCTACTGTGGAATTTGAGATTTTAAGTGTTCCCATTACAGCAGATTCAAACCACTTCAAGTACAACCACGGAATAATGGTTCGATGCTTGAATGTGCTGAGACTGGAAGGACTGGCTGGCCAAGCCCTGCCTCCAGCTCCTGTGCCAATGGCAGCAACGCTCACCTTGCCAGCCCACCTCACTCTCTGAGGTGTCCTGTCAGCACAACTGACACTGTAGTCACACACCATATATATACACATATATGCTGCTTATGTATATATAAACAATCCAAATCCATTCCATTCCAGGTGACCAGGCAGCCTTTCTGATGGTGTAACATTAGAAGTAGGAGAGGTGTACAAAGTGGCAGATGATGTCAGGATGAGCTATGGTTTAATATCTAGATGTGAATCAGCTGAAGAAAAAAACCACTTTTATCTTCTATACAACTGATTCCTTTCCAATTACTGAACTATTAGATGTGTTACAGGCTTATGCTGCTACAGCTAAAAAATTTAGAAAAAATGAGTGTGTTTACAGGAAATTATTCTGTTCTAGCAAATAGACACTTCCCAGAAAAAAAACAACTTATGAATTAGCAAATCTGATCTTTGTCTGGAGAGGAATTTCTGCTTGTTTTGAGCTTTTCCAGGTTTTTTTGCAATATAATCTGAGAATTCAGATTAAATAATTTTCTCTGAAACAACGTTATACATGAATGCCCAGATTAAACAACTTAAAACAGTGCCTTCTTACGTGTGCTTACAACTGAAATTCAGCTTTATAGAACAATATAGACAGCAAAAGCATTTCTTTTGGGATTGAGGATATTGCAAAGAGATATTCAAAAGCTTTGCAACAGCACTGGTGGGGTCCTTGGCAACATTAGAAAAACTCTGCAACAGTAGAATGAGATTTAAAAACTCTCCCTAATCCCTAATATTTTCAATATAACTAAAATGATATACCAGAGAGGTATCGAGAAACTCTAACCATAGAACTGACACAAAAGTAAAACTTCAACAAAACCAAATTTTCATCTCTTTCTTGTCATTTCAACATTTTTTAACAATGTAGATTATGCAAATTTCTATGTGATTATGAATATAACAGTGTGAAAATAGCTGAGGAGATATTTAAGAATTTGTCTATACACTATAAGATTAATCCATTCATGGAAGTGCACTTTATTATCTATGAAAAAAAATTAATGTAGCCACATAAAAGAAGCTGTACATAATAAAAGGCTAACAACCTTCAGGGTCTCCATTTACTATAAAACTAATTTCACATCTAGTCTATTATGTAATGTGCTAAGAAAGTATTATTTGTTTCAATATAGATTTATATGTATTTGGACCATATAAAGTTGTGTTCAATGGTATACAGATTACCCCTAGAATAATTTTATAAACAGTTTCACAAACTGAATTGTGAAACATTGAATTCTTTATACCAACATGGTTGGTATAAAGAAAAGAAAGATCATCATAGCTTTTTTCTCAAATGTCCAAATATTTACTGTAATTGCTAATAGGCATTGAAAATATTTTTACTCCTGATTACTTTTATGGTTTCTATGCTTAGATGGGTCTTTCTAAAACTGATGGACTTAAGTATTTTTGAACATTTTATTATTACAGGTAATCAAAAGAAAACAGAAGGAAATGTTACTTGTTGAAGCTGACTGAAAAAAATAGATTGTCTAAAGTATCTTTTTCTTTTAAAACTCTGGTTTGCCTCAACTGGCAAAATGGCAAATAAGTTAAATGCTAATGGATGACAAATGCCAGGATTCAACGGATCCTGAGTATAACGGAAATATTTCTCCTGAACCACACTTTAAAATCCAGACCATACCTGTGAGCTGGAAAGGGTGAGGACAAACTGGGATTTTTTTAATCTGTCTTCAGAAAGACATGGAAATCAAACACAGGCTCTAACACAATCTAATACTCATCTAAATCAAAAGGAAGCTTTCTGTTGGTTTGATAAGGAAACCAATGATTTCTTCAACAATATTCAATGAAGTCCAAAAGGGAGTAAACTGCTGAAGAAAATGTTCAACCACATGTAGTCATTCAACATTTCTGAATTTTAAGTGTTTGCTCTTCTTACTGATGGCTATTTCAGTCCATTTCAACTGATTCTAAAACTATGATTCACCCTTCCTTTTGCTCAAAGTCTTCATCATCAGTTATCTGGTCATGCAGAAAAGTTCAGGATACACACAAATATCTGTTATCATGACTTGATGCTTATTTTCTCAGTAATTCCATTTGATTATGAGGGGATACTTTAGAAGAAAGTATAATTTAGAATATAAGATATCCATTTCCCAGCTAAAAAGCATTTTTCCATGCCAATAACAGTATCTCTTAAAACATAATCCAAAGAAAATAAGGATTTCTTTGCAACGACTTAACCAATATAAAAAGCAAACAGATGGAGAATATATTTATAACACATTAAAAATCTACAATGGGTGTCTCAACCAGTATCAATTTTTCTTCTGTCTGCCTAAAAGCCTGATATTACCCCACCTGAAAAAACTTTGTTATTCTTTCTTTCTACTTCAATTGTCCACTATTGAAGTACTTGCAGTATGTACAGAAAGGAAATAATTCAATTGCAAATTTTTTCCAACAGCATCTAGTGGATAACAACAGCATACATGGATAATAGAATGAGCTTTTAATTTTTAAGAATTGATTTTTATACACTCATGCCATAAAAGAAAAGAGCTTGTTATGACTGCCATGGAACCATTATGCCAACTTTGCCTATCTAAGGCAAATATCCAAATGTTCTATGTCTGAAATATATAAAGAACACAACAGACATTAGCTCCTCTAAGTTCTTCTACTTTAGGGAAGAAACCTGCAGCATATTACAAATTTTAGAGTTTATATCACATTTCACTATCTTGCAACAAAACCCTACTTCTATAAGATTAAGAATCCTATACCTTATCGTAAATAACTTTTCAAAAGTTCCAGTAATACATATGGGACTCAAGTTATCTGGAATTGGGAACTATACAGGTTTTTTGCGATCTATGATAAGATAAAACGTACTGTAAAAGGTAAGTCTTCTTTCTCAAATGTCTCAAAAACCCCTTTACTATACATAAAACTATACATATTAGAAAGTTACTCTATTTGGGGTGGAATAAAAAAAGAAGAATAATTTTAGCATTTTTAGCCATCAGCTTTATTTTAACAACCCTAACATATTTATGACAACATACACAGAAGACACACTGAATACAAATGTGTCTGGTGATTAATATACTGTAATTCTGAAGTTATAATGTTATCAGATTTTACAAAGGAAAATAGTTTGATAGCAATCTCTATTCAGCAAGCTTTCAACAAGCCGTTGTTGTAGATGCTGCCTCAGCTACGTGTCCTCTTTGAAGGTCATATCAAAATTACAAAGAATAAGCTCAAAGAGAATCAGAATTCTTACATGAAATAGTAATAATAGAAAAAGTAAACACACTATAAGAAACATCACATGAACAGAATACAATGAAGAAATCTCTGCTTGACTGAGAACTGCAATTCTAAGCAAGGGCAAAGAATAAGCTCTTCTCAGCAAAGTCTATAGAAAATGCAAGATAATCATACACTATGCCTGAGATAGATTTTTATCACTGTAGCTGGTCCCATGGCAGAGTTTTAGAGAGGAATATAAGTGTGAGGGATATCTAGCAACAGTAACATTTATCAAAATCAATTCCAAAGTTTTCTTGGCACTGCCCGTTGACCTTCAGCATAGCTTTGTACTATTACAAGCAAAGAACAGGACTAGGAATTTGTGAGTGGATAATAATGATTAGGGAAGAAAGCTCCAAGGATGCCTCCATCTGTGATTTGTCAGTTACACTGGGAGCTCTCCCAGCAAATGAAAGTTTCTGACTTCATTAACGTCAGCTTTTTCGTGATGTCATCACAGTGCAATCAAGACCAACCTTGAGCTTATAGTTTGGTCATCTGACTTTCATCTGAACTAGTCTGATACTTTAAATCTTTTAATTATTCAGATAGTGCAACAAAAAAAAAAAAAAAAAAAAAAAAAAACCAAAAAAAAACAAACACAAAAAAAAACAAAAAAAAGAAAAAACAAACAAACAAACAAACAAACAAAAAAAAACAAACAAAAAAAATGAGAAGTAACCAAGTGCAATAGAAATTTCACTAGTAAATCTCTATAAAACCTATAAAAGTGATTGGCATTTCTAGTGTACAATTAAATTAAACATAAACACACAAACTGATCCAACATATTTGCTAACATCAAAAAAGAAAAAAAAATGTTGTTGACAATTTGTGAAAGATGCAATATAGTCTCTCAGTGTTAATCTTGTTATTCTTGACTGATTCATTAATTAATTTCTTTCTGCTAATCACTAATTTTCTGGGAATACTAAGCTAAAATACTCAGATTCTATTCAGTTTTGCTTTTTTTTCCAAACCTGAATATTTCAACGTCTCAGAGATTTCTTTAAAGTGTCGTAATAAACCATTGCAAAACAAAGAGATCAGACTGTTTAAAAGTGGTTCGTACTGGATACTCAAAATACAAGTTCTGGTTATTGTTGTTTTAAATGTCGGCCTTTGACTAACAGGTTGTTATAAATATATCTCTTTTTAATTTACATACTTTCATTGTGGTTCTTCAATATCATATTTAAAAATTCTGAAAGATTAAATAATTCCATTTCACTGGTATCTCCCATGTGGTAAATCAAATTATCTACATATTTTGAAAAAAAATTTCATACATTGCTGCATAAGGTTTACAATTATAATGTGCCTTTCGTCACTGTGCATTTTAGCTTTTATATTTTATATGGGTTTCCATCTTTTGACTTAATACTGACTGTATTATCTTTTGAAACATTTAACTCTGTTTTTCTATGAGTCTTTCTTAATTTTTCAGTGTTTCCAAAGGTGTTTCACTGATTCAGTTACAATACTCCATAGTAGAAACAGTTGATCTCTCAGAATTACTGACAGGTCTCTGTTTACAGTGAGATTAAAAGGCAATAGAAGACTGGATTTCTCATCAAGTTTCACTTTCAGGTGAAGGCAAAAGTTTTGAAAACTGATTTTCTTGCAGTGAATATAATTTGTCCTTGACAAATTATAGACTCTTATTTAATTTCATCAGCAGTGCAGTGAAGCAATTTTTCCCTCAAATTTTGGGGAAAAAAAAATGAATTGAGGCTAAGAGCTCAATCTAATGCTATAAACTCATTGACTTCTTGATTGGGCACATACAGAAGTCAGTTTTTCACTGAATTACCCAATGAGTCATTAATGCAAAAGCTCTGAATTCTGATATTACTTTCTTCTAGACAAGGCTGACATCTTCTATGGAGTACAGCAAAAGTAGTCTTTAAAAGTATTCCCACATATAAAAGAAGGCATGGGAAAGAAAATCGACACCAGTTTGAAATAATTTTTGCTGTAGAAAACATGATGAAGATATTTAAGATCCTAAAGATACATGGAGGAAACATATTTTTACTCCTATATTGTTTTGTCATTCGCTGGTTCTGACAGGAATGAAAACTTATTTTGAAATGCAAGAAGTTCTGTTGTTGTCTTTGCTGTAGTCAAACTCTATTGTATTTCTGTGCCTATCATATAGACAAAGACACAAGCCATCTCCAGCTAGCAATGATGACAACATGCTCATCAAAATTTATGAAACACTTCTGGAAAAAATGTACAACACTACAGTCTTACTGATTAAGGAGTGACAGTTCTGCTGTCTCACAAAGATACCACAACTTAGGATACTGGGTTCCTTTGCAACATGATAATAATCATTGCAAACCAACATACAAAAAAAATTTATAATATATTTTATTGTATTTATAAATATTTTATATTTTTATATTACACTTGAAGAATGAATACTCCCTTAGAAAAGAAACTGTGCTGAGACACAAAACTATTTTAACTGCTATTCTTTCAAAAAAAGGAAAGACAAAGTTCAAAGTGTTTTCAACTTTATGCACTACCAGCAGACATTTAGAAATATCCTCTTACTTGAGAAGCAAAATCCACCTGCATTGTCTTGCTCATTCATCAGTAGCAGAACAAATCTTATTGTAATTATGCTAAAAAGGACATGACAAAAAGAAAATTTAAGCTGTTTATGAAAAAGAAGAACCCTAACAGGACAAATTCTAGCTATTGAATGCAGTGATCTGGTTGGTAGCTGCTGAGACAGAAACTCACACAAGCTGTGCAAGTTCCTAGGATACAGCAATTTCTTCACAAGGAAAATGCTCTTGCCTGAACTATATGACTTTAGTCACATGATACTGCATAAGAAAGCACCACAACATTCATATCCCTTCTTCAAAGAGTCTGACACCACATCTAAATGCCAGCAGTGATCTGAACATGCCTTTAGGTTTTGAGGACTTCAGCAAAAGAAACCTCCTTGCTGGGGTTAGGACTGACCTTCAGGCTAAGGAGTCTAGACTAGACACAGCAGGACCAGAAGAAAAAGAATAGGGCAATGAGTTTTCAACTTAGTTATATGTTGCCTAAGAAGAGTGCTTTGAAGCAGGTAGAGGTTTTCAAGACAGTTTTGGCTCTAAGGTGATATACGTGCTTTATATACATTCATCACCTGTTAGTCCTTATCTCCTCTGCTAAGTCCTTGATGCAAGGACAGGCCAACAGATGCTTAGCATCTGGTTTTCAAAATCTTTCTAGGACCACATACATGGGCACATTATCTCCCTTCTGCAGCTTGGTTTACACACAGCAAATTTCAAGTGGGGGTTTACTGGGTGTTCTGGGGTATTCTGTTATCTGATCCAATAGACCTGGATCCAAAGGCTCACCACCAAACATCCTGGGCACAAAATTGGCTCTTATTGCTCTGTTCTTAAAAAGGATATAACTATTTTTACATCACAACAGTATTTTGAGGGAAATTTGAGTGCATTAGGCACTCTGAGTTTCTTAGTTAATATGGTACGAAGTATCAGAAATTAATAGGCAACTTAGTTTCTTAATGCAATTACTTAGCAAGCACAGTTACTGCAATGTCAGAGAACAAAATGTTTTGGAATATCAAGGAACAACATCATGCCTTCTGTTTTGGGTATTTCCCCTTCTCACTGTTTTATGAACATTTACAACTTCTGTCGCTGATAATGTCGGAACGGCCAAAGCGACACGAAAAAAGGTTCCAGCAAAGTTTATTCCAAGAAAAAAGCAGGGACAGCCGGGGCTGCTGCGCAGCCCCTTAAGTACAGTTTTTGAACACACGTAATGCACATGGATAGGACAGTTCAAACTTTCACACCAGAATTCTTACAGCTAATAGGTGCATTTTCTAAACTCTACTTTCTCACAACAACTTTGCTCTTTCTCAAAACAGCCCAGTTCTTTCCCACAACAGTCCCGAGCACCTGCTCTTATTTTTCTCTCATGTTGATGTTCTTCCCAACTACTCTCATTCAAAACAGGTCCTTGTTCTCATGAGACAGTGCTCCTGTTCTCATGAGACAGTATTCTCTGTTCCCACAGGACAGCTTCTTCAGGATGCATCAGTATGTTGTCAGGATCAGGGCCTCCATTTTCAGTCCTCTCTTTCAGTCCATCTCAGGGGTATACTTTGATCTGGTCAACATCTATTGCTTCGTCAGTATGTGCCAAGGTGCTGACAGACCCACTGTCACCCGTGACAAACTTCAAGAACACTTTAAAAGCAATGGGATTAATATGAATTTTTTAGTATTCTGAACAGATTAGAAAAGTTCCTTAAATCACTATTTCTAAAATTAAAGGCTATAAAATTAGTAAAATATGTTAGTTTTTCTTTTATAAAATGCAACATAAAGTACCTACTTTTTACTCTATAAAGAAGTTAAACCATGTGTATCAAGGTACATAACTAGCTGATGCCTACAAAAATAATATATTCTCCACTGCCAACTGTAATACCAAGAAAGCAGAAATTTCCATGACTTGTGGCAAATCAATCATTTCTATGATAGATTCTACTGTTAGGACACGTTTTAATTGAAATACTGCCTTAGAATTTGACCTTTATCAATGAAGTAAACAAAATCCAATAAAAGTAATAGTGGCATGACAGACTACAAAGCAAAAAAGTTCACAGAAAGTTAAAAATCAGAACTCTGAGCATCAAAATGCCAAAAATAGAAGTATAAAATCCATTCTAAATATTAAAACTGTATTTATTCACATTGGAGCTATACAAGTAGGTGATATGTGACATAATGTTCTTTTTTATAATTATTAAAAAACTTGTATTTCAATGTATTATAAGAAACTTTTCCACACCTATTAACAGGTGTTATAACAGCCAGCTGGAATCAATACAATAAAATTTTCATTTCCTCTTTCTGCATCTGTCTTTTTATGTTTCTGTATTTTCCTTTTTTATGCTTTTGTAATGTTTTATCTTATAATTTGAGAACTTTTTCTTTTCATTTATCCATTATATTCAACGTAATTGGTTATAGACCAGGCAAAATTTGTACTAACCTAAATCTGCTGTGTCTGCTTTTCAACATACAAAGAAAACATTGTTTTTCAAGCAATGATTTCATACAACACTAATGTTCTCCAGTGGCCAATTAGTTATAAGCTTGATTCTGCTAACAGGCTTTTGCTGAAGAGTGACTTGAATAGTTATTTTAATTGTAATGATGTCTACTTAATAAAAATTCAATAGTAGCAAACACAATTCAAGAGCTTAGAGATGAGCACATGGGGAAGACCCGTCTATAAGGACATGCTGAAAAAATGAGTTGCTCCCGCAATCAGGTCCAAGCAAGACAATGTGCTAATAGACACATCACTACCACTCTCCACTGACAGCTGGTAACTCACCACAATTTTTGAAGTAATGGAATAAGTGTGCCTGATGCATAATGAGTAAAATAGCAGCTGATACTTAAGTCTGTAGAGTGAGAAATGGATATTCCAGGCTAAAGGGAGAGTAGTAGAGCAACAGCCATCAGGGCACTTGCAAATGGGTCTCACATATATGAACACTAGTATGGGTGGAAGAGACATAATAACACCTGAACAGCTAAGTCCCTTAGAGCATAATGGTCCTATCTTTACAACCACACCTTTTAAATCCAAGGGTAATGGAAATCTTAGCCATTAAAACTACATCAGATGTTGCAAAAGGCAAAAAAAGAGCTGGAAAAAGGCACCTGCAACTGAAGAATCTCTAACAGGGTTGCTATTTATGAAAGTGAAGTTATAGGTTCTGAAAGCTTAAGATAAAATCAAAGACCAAAAAACAAGAAACTCAAGTAGTTTCTCCAGAGCTACAGGAATCCCAAATTGTTACAGGCCACACATGACTAGGCAGACAGGCCTTCCAGCCTTCCTTTAGGTTGTGACTGTTGCCTTGAAAGGTAAATGTTTCTTCAGGATTTCTGATGGAGCTAACCTTAATACCCAAGATTTTTCTCTTTGTGCTTGGGATGCAGATTAATCAACTGGAGTCCAGGTGTAACTAACAAGCACAATGTTAGTGATGTTGGTTTTACTTGTAACTTTTTGCTTTCAATTCTGTGACTTGATCTTTGGCTTCAAATCCCATAAATTTCTTCCACTTTTTCGATAAACCTGCTATTTTGCAAACAGATGAGATCAGCAACATAGACACCTTAGTTTTCCATAGAGGGGAAAAGCTCAAGAAAGGTGTATGTCACTCTGAGGGATACATTTCATGACCAGAATACTGTACAGAATACTTTAGGTCAGACTGCACATAGACATGATGATGTTAATGCTGCCAATATGATGCTAATGCTGCTAATATGATGTGCAAATAGCACACATCTACAAAAGGCTGCAGAGGCAGATCCACAAAATATAATATGCCCCTTGCTCATTTGAGACTCACAATGATTTGTATGTGATTAAAACTCCATTATTGATTGTGTTGCATTCACGTCTGTTTTAGGTACTTTTTATATCCCTCTCTCTCTTTGCTTTTTCCTTTTGTAATAACCCTGCATTCTGTGTGTATTCAACGTTATCCTCCTTTATTATGAATAAAGGTGGAAAAGAAATCATAGAATAATTTAGGTTGGAAAAGACCTTTAAGTTCATTGAGTCCATCCATCTTGGTTTTGATTATTTTTTTTCAGATGAAGCAAAGCAGATGAATGATGAGTTAACATCTGCTGTTCCTGTTCATTGGCAGGAAGCTTTGCAAATAACTTGTCCTCCCATTCTAGGTTGTCCTATTATCAGTCTCTGAGAGATGGGTCAGTCAATACAATAAATATTTGGAGGTGACAGGCAGAAATGTTACAGGAACAACATAACATATCATATGCAAATGTTCTTCAAAGTAAAGCTCTCAAACAGAGCTATGAGCTTCATATATTCAACACTTCAGCTTTCTCAGCTTTCAAGGTATTTTCACCAAAACAATAGGATTCTGCTTACTGTTGTTTGAATTGCAGAACAAATTGATCACTCTTAAAAAAATGTTTCATGGGAATATGAACACCACGTATATGAAAATTTTATTTTTTCTTTCTTCTCACAAGTAGTTATTTGTTCTAACATGTACTTATCAATGATTTTTTTTTTCTGATCCACCAATTTAAAACTGAGGTGGTAAGTAGAGACCTTTGATTTCACTGCAAATTAGTGGGGGGCTGAAAAAGCAAAAAATATTTCTTCTGAAACCAGAGATATAAGGGTGTGAAAGCATGAGTCACACAATCTACTTCCTAATTATATTGCAGGACTGACTACTACTACTATTTCTGAAAGATCTTTGTCTATCAATTTCTATAGCCCTTTTTAAGCAAGTGAAAACTCCACCTTTGTGTGTGGCAACAACTATCCTGCTATCAACCTGAACACAGGTATGTGGTGGTCAAGTTAGCTTGATCATTCTTCCTTTCCTGCCTCTGGGGGGAATTGATCACTGGCTTTACAACAACTTCCTGAATATTTGAAGAATTCTAATTGTTAAATTAGAACTATTGTATCTTCTGCCTTTGCCATTCACTGAGCCAGTTCTATCATGGCTTATAGACCTGGCTGTTTCTTATCAACTCGAATTTATTCCCCTCAAGGTGTTAACAAACTGAATGTTTCTCGGTTTGCTTTGGAACCTTTCTCATTAGCAAAATGTGTCTTACAGGCCTGTAACTCCCTGTGGCCTCTCTTCCTTTCTAAGGTAGCAATTTATCTTTTTCCATCTTCACTCTTCTGGGACTCTCCTTTTGTCCTGTAAAACTCTTGGAGATAATTGCTAATGGCCCAGTCATTACGTCAATTAAATGTTTATGTACTGTGGGAAGAATGTCATGAAGCCCTGCCTATGTAAGACCCAACTCACATAACACTTTACTTGCTAATTGTGCTTGGTTATCCTTGTAAAAAAACCCCTTGTGTTGTGAGAAAGTAAGAATACATTTGCATCTCCAATGGCAATGAAGCCCTACAAAACAGTCCATTGGAAATCCAGTAACCTGATTTATACTCTGCCATCTGTGTATACTATTCGATCCCAGGGTTTTTTGATAGCTTTGCTAAGGTGTTGAGTCATGATGATGTACTACTTATTCACTAACAGCGTGATAACTAATCTTGACTTCACAAGTCCTATCAAAGATGACTGGTTTGGGTTTTTTTGGGTTTTTGGGAGTTTTTTCTGGGTTTTGGGAGTCTTTTTTCCCTCTCTGCAGTACTTGCTGCAGAAAACATTAGGCAGCTTACCAAGGTATAGTAACTCTTTCTGTATTCTGCTGATGTGGGAAAGCTAGGGGGAAAAAAAAGATACAGACTTTGTACAGGGCAGTCAGCAATTACAGTAATATTACCTACAATTATGATTAATATATAAACAGAGAATAGAGCCTTGATATTTCCCGAGTCACTTATATTTTGAATTATGATATATTTGTATAAGGGTGGTTAAATAAATTTATTTTTTTCATTTGTATGTCTTCTTGTTTATACAACTCTTAAGGCTTCTTAGTATTTACTCACTTGGAACAAAATGTTTAAAAGATTTTCTTTCAGGCTTGGTTTTTCCTTTCTTTTCATTGTTCTCTAATTGCTGTTATGGTATCACCAGCACTGAAAACAAACAGTGTGTTTTAGTTTTTTTTTCAAAACATCTCTACCAACCTACTGATTTTCTTTTGGTGCTGAATATTTAAGGACACGTTTCATCTCCACTGTTTTCCAGTAAATGTTTCAAAATTTCCTGCCTAATGTTTATACTGTTGTCTTTCAAGGCACTCCAAAGCAACCCAAGCTGACCTTAGGGTGTATTACAATGGAAGTAATGATAAGACTGAAAAGGAATTGTATGTAGGGTGAATATTAAAACGTCATAACTTTGACCAAATCCCTTCAGGGCAGCATGCCTTAATTCATAACTACAGAGCAAGCACAGATGAAGCAGAGCAGATTGTTAGAGACATGAAAATTTGGAAATTGAAGTTCACAAAGCTTTGCATATATGAATGACAGGCTATAAAAGCAAAGCCAATGTAAACATGTCCCATTGCAATGGTGTCTTTCTGCCTTGCTGAGAAGCAAAACAAACTGTAATAAAAGCAGAAAGGTCACAGAGAGAGCAGCCCTATACTGACTCTAATATGAACAACATGAACCTTTGTGAGAATTCAGGACACTGACTCTCTCTGTTCTTCACACACTACATCATCTGGAAGGAACAGAATAAATAACCAACAGAGAAAGGTTAATAATAGGTTTCAAAACCCCATCAAGTCAAAAATCGAAAGTTGAGCAAAGTACACATGGAAAACATAGATAAAGTCAAGCATATTTAGGAACTAGTACAATAGCAGTGTATTATTGAAAATTATTCAGATAAGAAAATGCTAACTTTATTGCTATCTGAAACATTTATATTCACTCTAGGGTTGTTTTATCTTTCAAAGGACTATGAAATAAAGAAACCATGTGTATGGACATTTACAGTCAAAGAAAAAGATGATTCCTTGATATACTTGACCTTCAGAATGTGAGCTGCCTCTTTTACCATTTCCCATCAAGGTTAATTTTTTCAACTGATTTGAATGTTTAAAAAATCTTCATTTATTTTTCTCAGGTATATAACAAAATGTAGTTCTACAATGCTATGGTATTATCTTCTTTTGCAAATTAATTCACAAGAAAGAATTCAAACTATTACTCCAACTTGTATCAGCACTATAACTCTGTCATCTTTTTCAGTTATGGTTGTTTTAAAAGGGGAGACAAAGGGAGGAGACAGAAGGGGAGGGGAGAGGAGATTTTCTCTTTGGTCTCAAATGATTGGTCTCATAATGAAAAATTATGATTATCAGATATGAAAACTTGACTTCTTAAGTTCTGGTAGGATTATTAAGCATATTGATCATAGTGAATAGGAAAAAAAATTCTATATCAAACCAGTCTAAATTCACTTTCTAATATACTGGGGAACATAGAATAATAAGACAACTCTTAAACAAGGTGTCATACCAAAGATTTTTAAAGAAACTAAGACTTACAGGACTGGGAGAAAGGCTCTTTTGGAGAACCAGTTAAAGAATATGGTTAAAGGCTAAAATGCAATAGGCAGAGTTAGTGGACATGTTCCAGAATGGAGAAGAGTCAGCTGTGATGTCCAGAAGAGGTTGGTCTTGGGACTAGTTTTATTCAATGTCTAATCAATGACCTGGAAGAGAAAGTAAATGAAAAATTCTGCCTCACAGAAAAGGACCTGGGGGGGCTAGTCAACAGCAGCTGAACATGAACCAGTGTGTGGCCAAGAAAGCCAATGCCATCCTGACCTGTATCAGAAAATGTGTGGTCAGCAGGACCAGGGAAGTGATTGTCCCCCGTATAAATCTCAGGATTTGTGAATGGATTATCAAATGCCATTGAAATGAGGAATAATGTCACAAAATTGAATAAGCAGAAAAAAAAGTAATACATCAGCTTCAATTGTGAAAAATAA
The DNA here is from genome assembly GCF_036250125.1 of Pseudopipra pipra. Taxonomy (NCBI): domain Eukaryota; kingdom Metazoa; phylum Chordata; class Aves; order Passeriformes; family Pipridae; genus Pseudopipra; species Pseudopipra pipra. Next base: position 10,275,457 of record NC_087552.1, read on the forward strand.
ACTGAGCCACACCTCTGCAATGCTGGCCTCAGAACTAGCTGTTATAATTCAGGAGAGATTTTTTTAAGCACTTTTTAGAGTTCTTGGAAATCGCCAGCTTAGTGTTCAGCATTTTGCTAAGAAGCCAGTGACATATGGTACACCAACACATTAGATACCGAGAAAACCACAAAGATTTTCATTCTGTTATCACATAAAAATATGATGAATCCACATATGAACACTCCATGTGGTCCTGGTTTTTGCATTTCTGGAAGAGAGTGTTGGCATTGGAGAAGGAGATCAAAGGCATGGAGCAGCTGCTGTACAAGGCTAATATGTTTGGGCCTCCTATGTTTGGAGAGGAAATGCTGACCAATGTTTATAAAATCACGATGACAAGAGGCATTTTATGCACAGCTGGTGCTTGCATACAAGATCTAACGTGTCCTTGATAAAAGTAGTAGAGGATCAGATGAAAAAAGATAAAAGCTATTTCTTTACATAGTGGGTGGTAGTATTTGTAGACACCAAGACATATGGAGGCAGACACTGTCAGCAGGTTAACATATGAATTAGATTATTGGAGGACAGGCATACCAAAAGGATTAGTCAGTGACAGTCCCTCAAATATCCATAACACAACTGCAGTCGGTGCTGGCAGAGTGTGAGGGCAAGTGAATCCCTGTGTTCTGGGCACAGAATACTGTGCTAGATGGGTGAGTGGTCTGGCTAAGCAGGGCATTCTCAGTATGTCCATATTAAACAAAAGAAAAGTATAAACACGATGAGCACTAGTACGGACTTTTAAAATAATATAAATGGCACAGTCCTTTCAGAATATTACTTTTGGCCTTAGAAGAGAACAAGAAATAAACCAGAAATCAAAATCTTTTGTGCAAGTTGCAGCAGTTCCAAGGAATTAATTAAAATACCTTGAATTTCCTTGGAAGAGCTACTGACTAAAAATTAAATGGGAAGATGTTGGTCTCAAAAAGTCTGATTTCCTTTACCACTCAAGTTTCTGCACAGCCAGAGCAATCCAAGAACTGTAGTCTGGAGAGATATTTCTATCTGTTTTACTTTTCTCTTCGACTTCTGAGAGAAGCACTTTAAAGTTGTGCTAACATTTCTACAGTTACCACAGTGTGAACCCTAGATACTAAATCTTGTCTATCACTAAATAATTGGAAACACCATTGACAGGAATTTGTCTTAAATTCTAGACAAAATTAAGCACTTTGCTACTGTCTTGAATTTAGGACTCGTAGCAATAAACCCTCTACTAAAAATAAACTTTGAAAGAATAGTTGCATGTTGGAACTGCAACACTTTAAAAATATATCTGAAAGTAGAACATTCATTTCCCCTCAGGCTGATGTACTCATCTGGAAAGCAGGAGAAACACAGATTCCTTTACAGCCTTAGGGAAGACTTTTAGATATGCATATCTTCTTTCTAGGAATTTTTATAAGATGCTAGCACAGGATGTAGATGACAAGGTGTTTGTAGTGGGGGTGTTGCAAGGGTGGCCTCTGTGAGGAGCTAACCCCAAATGTATTATTGTATCCTTCCTATAGACATATTTGGAAACACTCCTGAGGACTGCAAGATCCAGTTTGTCTTCTAAAAGTAGAAGGATGTGATCAGTGTAGTGATAACATGACTTCCTTTTACACAGGAGGTAGTGGGTGATTACTTTAAACATCAGCTAGGATTTGAAAAAAGAGTAGACAGCACAAGAATTCTGGAAGAACATATTAAAAACCTAAAAAATAAACCCAATTATCTTTCTATCTCCTAGATGAATCAGTTGTTTGAAACCAACAAAATTCCATGAGCATGGAATTCTGCAGATGTACTAAATGCTGTTTCAGAGAAGACTGGAAAACTGTCTTGAATGAATTTAAATCCCTTGTAGAAAATAATTTCTACTACTTGTGTGAATAAAGTTATACATATACTTACAAAGTCTCTAGTAACACCCTAAAGTGAAAGTTCTTTATGATCTCCTGAACAAATTGTTTGATCATATTTTTTCTTAGACAGAGGAAATAACCCATACAAAAGTTAACTTCGAAAGAAACTGAAGGGTTACAGGGAATATGAAAGGTTATAACCATCTAAAATTTGGACAAGCATCTGTTAGTACAAACTGATATTATAGGTGAAGAGAATACTCCTATGCCTCTTTGTAACAATAAAGCAGATGCTCTGGTTAATAATCACTTTGCTCCTTCCTATTGTGGTCCTGGTTGCTATTACAAAAAGCTACTATGAATCTCTAACTTTTTTTAGGAGATAAGTAAAAAAACTTCAGATAGCTTCAATTAGAAAGGAACTAAAAAAACAGTGGTTGTAATTTGTTTGTGCAAAGACTAGTTTGTCTTCATTTAGAGAAACTCCTTTTAATCACAAGAAATGCTGACACTACACCAAGTTTCACAAGTCCACAAAAACCTTATGTCAGTATAAAATCATTTATAACTTAATTAACCTGAATTTCAAGATCACTCAGCTGGTTTAGTTGAATCAGGTGAAAAAGTACTGCATATATTCTTTGTAAATGAGGATGATATATCTCCATAAAATCATGGTAGAGACCATCTTACCTTACTGTAAAACATCTAAAGATCATAAAGTATTGACTACTCCATCAGAGCAGTGATTAATTGCACCTGGATTTTTAAGGGGATTCTACCTGTTATTAAGTGCTATCAGGTCTTATTTAAAATTAGTTTTAGGATACTCATTTAGTAATTCTAAAATGCATATGTTCAGAATGCTGTGGTTGGGGATTAAACTTATTTAAAATGAATTGCTGCTGTTGAGAAACTTAGTGAAAAAGTATTGAGAGAGAGGTTTTGTATGAATTTTGACTCCATAGGCTGGGAGAAGTTACCTCTCAGATTTTTATTACTACGCATCTTTTACCTTACAGTACCAGAAAAGATATTATAATGTATTTGTGATATTTTAGCAAGATAAATCTCTATGGCTGAGGCAAATATTCCTAATATTCTGGAGCTACTAGTGAGAAAATGAGATAGTCAATAATTTGGCAAATTGGAAGTTAGGAATCTGCTCTTTATTTATCATTATGTGGTCTTGTCAGGGTATCTGTATTAGGCATTTAGTTGCTGCAATTGAAGAGAACTTCAATTGAGATTCAAGTTCAACTCTAAATACTTGAATGGAAATATTAATTTGAAATTCCACAAAATAAATCAGTAAGAAAGATTAAATCACTTTGTCTTATTGAATCTGCTTCAGTAAATGGAAACTGTTTCTCTTTCACATTATCCAGAAAGTGTCAGAGAAAGTGAAAATGAGCTGATCGTGGAGCTGTGCATTCCACTGTATAAGCAATCTATCAGGTGCAAAATAATTTAGCTGGTTGTCTAACATATTCATGTACCTAGATCAGAGCACCTGAGCTACTAGTGCAACTCTGCTTTAATTTACTTTTCAATAAATTATGCCACCAAATGGCTCAAGACCACACAGTATTTCTGCAACACGTTCAAACTTTTTCTTCTTTTTTCAAGAAGAAAAATTGTACACTGTTTGGAGAACACATCATCACCCATGCATGCAAGATTTGAAGAATTTATGTTTGCAAAAGGATGACTTATGATGCCAGTTTATGTCAAGATTTTCCCTATCAGAGGAGCAAAGAACCTCATTGCAAAGTCAAAGCAACAGATACAAAACACGGGCAACGGTAAAGTCTGAGGTCAGAATTGAATCTAAGTTAATGGAACAGGATAGATTTAACATGTCACTCAATTTTTTATATTATTTTATATAAAATAATATGTTTATAATTATATTGAGATAATTAATAAAAATATAAAATAATTTGTGATGTGTACAGTTTTCATAAATTGATGGAAGCACAACTCAGCAACTGAGTTGGAGATTGGAGTTTGGAGATAGGACTGAAGAGAGAGAAAATATTCCAAGATATTATGCTATTTCCATTCAGACACTGATTTTTTCTCCACGATACTCTTTGATTTAAAAGAAAACAATCCAAAAAAATCAGAAAACTAACACCCTTATGATGACTACGTAATATATGAGTGTGAAATGAAATGAAAATATGTAAGGCTAATCAAGTTGGGGTAAAAGGGCTTTGACTTCTGGCTCTGAATTTTAAGCTTTTCATTCAGGGCTTTCTTCAATGCTGTCCTCCTTGGAATGCTTCACTCTCTCTACCAAGCAGGTCTTTGAGAAAAGCAAAGTTTTCCCTCCTCTCCCTTTATTGCTGAAAGCTACATCTTGCCTTATCATTAAGCCCTTTATTCCCCCATATCTTTCTGACCTGTGCTTATGAGTTCTGATCTCCTGGAGCTGGTTTAAGTGTTTTTGAGGAAACTGCCTTCTATAAGAGGGGACGAGCTGATTTACCTTTGTGCTTGCTTCCTTTCTCCTGTGTTCTTGCCACAGAAATCAGTTCTATTGAAATTTGTCAACTGTACCAAGGCTGAGGGCCAAGTTTTGGGAAGGATTGTAGGCTGTCTTTTGTGAATAACCTGTGCAATGTTTGTATTTGCTGTTCTGGATATCTAGGATTCATTTAGCTAAATGTATCTTACCTAATGGGATCACTGAGGCTACCCCCTGCTTTACTATGGTATTTCATCAGATTGGATAACAGGAACAAGTTCTTCGCTGAGAGGGTGGTCAAGCACAGGAACAAGCTCCCCAAGTGGTCATGGCCCCACTCCTGGAGTGTTTGCACAACACTAGAATCAAGAGTTGGATTCAATGATTGTCATGAGTCCCTCCAAATTGAAGGTATTCCATGATTATATAGCCACAAATACACATAAAAAACAGATAACTCCTCCCTTTTTCCTTTTAGGTGAACCAGATACAAAACAGCTGTAAATTGTAAGGTTTGAGCTCAGAGTGAAAACAGAGGTTTTCTGTCAGCTGATACTGTCACCATCACAGTTGTCATGGTTTGAGAGCTCCAAAATCCAATTCCCTAGTCCAAACCCCCTCCCACATCTCAACCTAGTGTGAGATGGATTTCCAGACACCTCACAAGACTCAAAATGGGGGAAAGGGAATATATTACAATGACTGTACAAATAAATACTACAATACATTATATACAGTCTTAATTATCTCTACCATGACATAAAAGTATTTACAATGGATCAAATCTCTTCTCCCCTCCAAATAAAAGTCCAGGAGGGAAAAAGGAAATGATCTTTTCCACTTTCAGAGCAGTAGTCTCTAAGGCAGAAGGCTCTCTTCCTCTCCTGCAGCATCTGGATCTGGATCTCTGCCAGTACACACGAGGGGTATCCAAGCCCCTCAGCCCGTCTTCTCCAAGCGAGGGTCTTCTCTTCTGTGGACTGTGTAGCAGGGACCAAACTCGCTTCACCATGGTCGTATCATGGGGTGTAAAACCCCCATGAAGGTCCTTTCCTCAGGGGATTCATCCCTGAGTCAGAACATCTCGGGCAGCTTTCAGTTGGAAGCCTTTGCCTCAAGAGTTCTACCAGAGCTCCTGTTCTCTGTCTCAGGTTGCTAGCTTAGCTTGGCAGCAACGGCGAGGGTCACCCCCCCTGCATTCCGCCTGGTCATCCCCTCTGGCTCCGGGACGTCTTTGAGCTTTTCAGCTCCTCTCTCTCTGGTGCTGCATTTTAGGACTTCCTTCCAGTAGGAGTCCACCACCCCAACTTAAGAGGGGTCTCAAAAGGGTTTTGGGGGGTCTGGTTCAGTTCTTACCCCCAAAACTCTGTGTAGAGCTTAGTCCTGCTCTCTCTCTCTCTCTCTCTCTCTCTCTCTCTCTCTCTCTCTCTCTCTCTCTCTCTTCATTAGACATCTCTGCTGCCTCTGCTGCTTTCTTATATCTTCTGGCTCTCTGCCACTGTTTCTTCGGTCAGTGCAGTTCTGCCCCTGCTGCTGCTGCTGCTGCTGCTCACAGTGAAGAAACATCCCCCAGCTCTTAGCTACAGATACTTAGCCCAGTCTAACACTGTTCCAAGTCTCTGCAGCCTCCAGTTGGGGGGCTGGGGGGAGGGGGGCAGAGCCCCCAAGAGGCTCTGGGCCCCTCAGCTCGTGGCTTTCACAACACGGCCACTTCTCCAACAACAACTACTACAACTACCTTCTCTTCCATTCTGCTTGTGATATGTTTATATTTTGCAGAAGCGCTCATTGGGTAAAACCTCAAAACTTCAAGGGTCACCACCCCCTGGGGTTTTACAATTTTATAACTGCAGGGGGAAAACTGTTTCCCCTCACTACAACAGTGTACTGGTTTAAATCACTTTTAAGTGCTTCATTTCAGCTATTCATCCCTGCCATATCAAATTTGACTCTGATGGATCCCATTGGAAAAGTTACCATGTTATAAGGATATACAAAGAGCAAAGCCTAAGATGTTGTTCACATGCTTCAGGGAATACTTTTTTTACTCTCCAACCACTGATAATTCAAGTTAGAAAGAAGAGATAATTACTTGCTTATTGGATCATTGATGCCTTATCATCTCATCACATCAATCACAGCACATCATTCTACATCCAAAAAAACCCCAAAACTTATGTTCAATTCCATATTCAATATTGCTTCCCAGATCTCAGTTCATCATTCATGCAAAAGAAATGCACCTTTTTTTTTTTTTTTTTTTAAGCTGGAGTAGTTGTCTCTGTTATTTCTTTGGAAATAAGTCATCACTGGCATTAAGACTTTCCTCTTGTTTGAGTAGAGGGACTCAAATCTGGACTACAGATGATTCATTGGGATTTTGTATTATCTCTTCCAGCTCTCATATCGCTTTCAGAAAATGTTATCTCTATAATTTAAGTCTGACAGTTTAAATAGACAGTTTCTTTCTGGTCCAGGGTTCCCATGTATCTTATGTGAAATAAATACTGATCCTTTTCCATGTGTATATCTAACTCTAATCAATGGTCATTTCCCCATATCTGCAAGTACAAATATTTAATTTTTGCAGAAGATATTGGTTTTGTGGCATGGAATCTTATTTTCTCTTAACAGTTTAAGATGTCAGGAAGGCTTAAAATTATATTTAGTATTATACTTCCTTTTGTTTTACATTTATTCTGTTCATTTATTGTCCCTTCACACTGAACAGCAACTGGTTCTGTTTTATGTATTGCGCATTTTGCAGTGTCACTAAAATATCTTTTTATTGTGGAAGCTGAAATATGTACTTATAAATGTGTATATATATATATAGCATGTTAACACATATAATTGTTAAAGCTGATAAGTTACATGTCATTCAAGAATAACAAAAATCAGAATATTTCTTTGATATAGTAACAAGAGCACAATAAATTTTAAATAGAAGTACTCTGTATCAAAAGTACCGAAGACACATTAAACTTGAGAGCCTTACCAAATGACCTGTCAGAAAACCCTGGTCTCTTAGTTCAAGTTTCAGTGAGTCTTCCTTCTCCCTAGCACTGTTCAACTCACATAACCTTGTCAAACCAGAAGCTGGTTATTCCATATTCATATTTCATATCTCATAATCATATTACTTGCTTGTAATATGAAAGTTAGATGTACAGAAACTACATATATATTTTGATGAAGCATGCAATGCTCACTGAAGGACCATAACAGTTACTGCAAAAAAACCCTCCACACAAACAAAAACCCAGCCTAACTTTGACATTTGGATGCCCTAACTTGGAACAGTAGTGCCATAACTTTTCTGTAGTCATATCATCCTCAGTCTTATTCCTCATAGAGCCCCCAGTCACTTCTTAAGAAAAGAAACCTGGTTTTGAAGGGAATGTTCAAATATGCCATACATCTCTCTAAAAGCACACCAGTGCTAGTAGGGCTAAAAAAAAGTCATATTCACCTCTCAGCTACTGTTGAGCTTTTGCTTCTGTTTCTAGATGTGAGAGGAGAAAGAAGCCTCTTACTGCTTATCCAAGTAAGCATCAGTGATACAGACAAGTAAAATGATGGAGATTTGCAGCAGAAAAAATCAGGTGATTCATTCAGAAGTTTTCCTCAACTGTGGGCTAATGAGGAATTTTTCAGATGACCTGGATGACAGACAAAATGTTAGTCATACCACTTGTTGAAACAATAGCTCTGGAAGAGTACTCAGCATATTTTGCTTATCCCTTTACTGAGATAGATCTCACTATTCACTATCCAATTCAATGACTCCAGTTCCTTACTGTTGTAGTACTCCTCCTTTTATTAACCTGTATATATTCCTAAAATCTCTAATCATATTAAGTTTATCAGTTCCTGAACAACTCAAGTTGCCCTTCAGAAAATAGTTTCAGTCTCAGTTTAGATAAAAGAGATAGACTAAACAGATAAGGTTACATGATCTTCAAAACTGCTCCCCATATTTACTAATAAAAAACTGAATTCTGAAGCTACTAACTTGAAAGTATGTTGTAAAAGAAGGCATGATTCAAGTACAACCAGTTTGCCTCATAAGCAAAAGAGAAAACAAGTGTATATACATGTGTGTGAATGTTACACAAAAAATGCACATGATCCTAATGAAAAGTGAAGCGAGTTGGTGATGGCTCAGATGATCAATACCAACATTGCCATAACAATATGAGTGAAGGATGAAACAAAAAAACAGACTTCCCCCATCAATGGAGTAATGGGCATTGTGAAGACTATAGAACCATATTAATACTGAAAGAGGATCTAGGAAGACACAGCTGGACTAATCGTCTCTGGAACCCAGACACAGAGACCATGTCCAGGCAATGCCAATAACCTTGCACAATTTGCAATTACAAAGTTATGCAATCTAGCAAAAAAAATCCAAACCAAAACCAAACATGACCAGGCAGGACTTTCAGGCCAGTGCTGCTACCTTTACGTGGCAAGTTCAGCATTGCTGACACTAGAACTTGCAAAAAAAACCCCAAATACTGTAAGGGAAATAAAGAGTTCAACATCCTTCACTGCAACACTGGCACAGATCCTGTGGCAGCAAACTGCTCATCACAGATGACTTCAATGTGTTGCTTTGGCAGATGACATCTGGTATACAGCAATTGATCACAACAAAGCTGGCAAGATAAACAACAGTGAATTTATGTTGTTCAATAATTTGCTGGATTATAAGAAAGGGCTTGTACTCATCACCAGTCTGACAAGTCATGTTGGGAACATCAATATTTATAAGCAGGTGGATTTCACTGTGAGTGACTTTGTGTCTCAGATCGAGACATGGCACCATATAGTAAAATCTACAGTATAATTATCTAAAATCCTAATCTTGACATGACTGTCAACACGCATTGTTGCTGTCACAAAAGTCTTGCCAAATTTAATTTGCATAACTATGGGGAAAGCTCACCAACTGGAAAGCAGTTTTACATAGGGAATCCATGTTGAGTTTTTATTTTCTTTTGTTTCTGTTGTGTCGTTTTTTTTACAAGCACACATCTCCACCGAGCAGAACATGTTGTTTATAAAGATGCATGACATACTTTCCCAGAGAGATCAAACTGACTGGAAAAAAGGAAGTGTAATGGATTTACAGTGGTGAATTCTGAAGCTGCACAGTGTTGACTTCAAGAACAGCTATTTTCAAGATAACATTTGAAATTGATATAAAATCTAAAAGTGTCAATGTAAAAATTGTACAGCCCCCATATAAAAAGAAACAAGGTCATCAATAATGCTCTCACTAATGACATGTTGTAAATGTAGGAGCTGCAGATGCTTGTAATGGAAATTATAGTTGATCCATATGAAAAATAAAATCCAATGAATTTTTCTACCCAAGATAATTTGTGTACTGGAGAGTAATCTCTCTCCCTTACCTGTCAAGCTCACTGCCTCATAAATCATTTTACTTATGTGGGTCAATAATATTTTTATATATATGTATGCATGTGTGTGTGTATGTTAGTTGCTTTATATCCTGTTACACAGTTTGCTATGTTTGAAATATTTGGTGACTTGGTCAGCTCATTCTCACTAATCTAACCAATTTGCTCATCAAAGATTATTTTTCCATGCTACAAAAATGTCATCTACAAAAATTCTACTTTACTGTGTGAAACAAGAATGCTTCAGAATAAAAGGTCTTCATGGCAGGTTTAATTTTGACCAATTCAGTTGTCTTCCAAGTTTCAGCACAGCTGGTTCAGTTTGCTAAATTCCTGTTATTATTAAAACAAATTTACCCATAAAGAAAGAATAAAAAAAACTGTTTCTATTACCTAAAGAAATAATGCATGTGCAAAGTCATTTAAGTGATCTCAAAATATAGATTTAAACCATCTTTATTATGCAGTGATTCAATGTCACATATATCTGAAAGAACTGTGGAAATAAAAAGATCTTGAGATAAAATTTCTTAATCAGTCACTACCCGAAACCAGCATTAGGTTCATCATCTCCTTTTTTACAATAGTATTTTCATAATTGAAAAAAATTATGAAATATTTGGAGAAAATCTCATATAATATCAGGTATAAGGTGACAAATTAGAATCTTTTAAACATGGTGTTAATTTTTAGCCTTTTATATTATTCCCATCATATATTTTTAAAAGAAAAGTATTGTCAAGGATTCAAAGATGAAATGACAGTGTGCTAAGTAACAAATTTAAACTTAGATGAGTAGTCCTAATTAACTGTTTAAAAGTGAATGTCATGGCCACCTGAGTTAGAAGAGGCTAAACTTTCATGGTCTGTTAGATCATTCTTTATTCAGACTCATAACCATCATGGAAAAAACCTCTTGTATAGAGAGTCACCAATAACATCTTTTGCAAGTCCATAGTTCACATTAAGACATCCTTTTTTTTTGCTATTCATTACTCTTGTGCACCAGCACCTTTCAACAGAAAAAAGATTCCAAGAATTAATACAGACTTACCTTGTAATAAAAAGATTGGGTCAATTTTGCCCCATTTTTGCTGTAATAGTGTTGAAAAAACAATATAATGCAGAAGCAATTGCTACTTGCTTAAAAAAACCCTAAATACTGTTAATTTTCTTTGTGTGTAAGTTAAGACAAGTATCTGAACAAGTCCATCTTCTACAGAAAAGGGGGAAAAAATACATAGAGAAGTTTGACATTAACTCAAGATAGGATTTTCCACTTGAAACTTTTTTCCCATTTCTGACATCTGTAAGTCAAAGTCTGTAGTCCAGTCACGTTCTTGTTTTAATTGACTGACAGAATATGAAGCAACTCCTCGGCTTCCAAAAGGTGGATCAGACCTACAGATATTTTCCAGTCAGACTACTGCAGAACCTTCAACATGTATTTCCAGCGGTCAGAAATGACAGATCTTTTATTACAGGATTACAGTACAGTCTTTAATTATGCTTTTACTCTAGGAAAGACATTAAGTGTTTAATAGTACTTTAGAGACACTATTTCCAGTGGACTCTTTATTGCTAAAGTGTCATCAGTCATATACTCATAGTAAAGTAATAATCAAATCACATAACTGTTTGGACAATAAACTACTGTCAGAAGATTTGGCAACACTGTATGTCACAATCCTCCTGTATGATTGCTCAGTGCATATTATCTTATCTGCAAATGCAAGGAAGCTGAGACTAATATTTTTTAAACTATCAATCAAAGGGAGGATTGGAAAACAGTTTAATAAAAACCTGTATAAATCTCCATGGTTTATCTTCTTGACACTATTACTGTTGAATGAAAAATGAATATGATTTTTTTTGTTAATCTTACAAAAAATACTTCAATTTGAAAACCATCTGGGATTTATTGAGCTCGTAAAAAAGGTATTCTCCAAATGTAAAGAGGAATTTGGTAACAATGTCATAATTGCCCCATGGCTAACGAAGTAACAACAGATGTAAGAAGGAACAAGATTTAATGCAATTTGTGACAGAGTCTGAATTCTGTTCTACTGGTCTATACTCGATGAGTAGTTTAAATGAATAAATTTCAGTGAATTAATTATAAAAAGTGCCATACATTTCTGCTTTATCCCCCATCTTATGAAAGCAGGTAGAGTTATAAGTCAGACTTGCTTAGATCTCTTTCAAGCTCTGCGAATCTTTACTGAACACTCATTAAAAAGCCCTCTTATTGGGCCATGTTGAAGCTGTGTACTTGAAACTGGAATTTTCTGTGCAGTGCATGTTGTTCTGAGCATTCATCTAGCCACTGAAGTCTTGAGGAAATCTGATGAAAGACTGTATTGCACTGAGAAATGTTGCACTGAAACATATTCAGCATTAGCTGACTGAAAGAGGAGCGTTCACACTTTCAGAGTAGACAAATTGTAGGGGAGATGTGAACCAATAAGGCAACTCTGTGATTCCTTTTGCTCCTGCAAATCCTCCATGTGAGGAAGTCCACCACAACGCTGGCTGAGGTGCCGTGCACACAGCTTTAAGCAGCTAAATCCCATTGAGATCCAGAAATTATACAAACAATTATCTGAATCCCTGAGGTTAGACCGTGCCCAAAACATCTGCCCAGGCATACATCATCCCCAAAAGACATTGTCATTGCCTTTTATCTTTTAACACAGGTACAAAGAGAGATGCTGTCATTTCGTCTCATTCAATTATCTCAGAAGTAAACTGACTCATCCAGAAAATAGAACACATGCTGTCTCAGTCAGTGAGTATTTAAAGTCTTTGAATATACCCTGCTAGGGAATTTACTCACGGGCAGGTTAGAGGTTGGAACCAGTGTACAGCTTTCTGTTCAACCTGACTCATTGTATAACAAAGGATGCAAAATTCCTGCTGGTAGAAAAGGAGTATGGAAAAGGTAGCACAGGCCATATAGGGGAAAAAAGGGATCTTAAATTCAAGATTTTTATCTAGAGGCAGTTTAATGTGAACCACACACAAGTTGGGCAAATGCTTCTAGATTTTTAAACAGTCAAGTAGTAAAAATCATCTCCTTCTTCTACACAGGAATTTTATAGTCCATGAGTTATCACATCTGACAAAAGTTATTACTGACATGAACTCTTAGGCATAGACTGGACACAGATGCAGGCTTAACTCAGATGCCTAAATCTCAGAGTACTGTAGAAATGTGACATATCTGTGTCGAGAAACAGTGCAAATCTCTACCAGATCATGGCATTTCCTTCCTTGCACCACTTCATGTGTCCATGCATAAATTAAGGAAACTGGACTGTTGAGTTTTAAGATCTTTCCCAGGAACCGGGCATCAAAAATGTTGACAACAATTGAACTTCTATGTGTTAATAGGCCTTTCTGGATTGTGCAGTTAATAATCAGTTCATATTGTGCTTATTTAAAGAATCCATCCTTTTCAATTGGCACAAAAAAAAAAAAAAAGGACATAAACTGTAGAAATATTTTTCAGATGTGTCTATCGCATATCACAAAATCAGAATTTTATATTAAGAATTGGATCTGAAACTATTTTTATATCTTGCTAATCACAATTACCTTTGTTGTTTGGAGTACTACAAAAGAACATACAATGATTCAACTCGGGCTTTATGCCACAATGCGTACATGATTTTTGATGTGAGTTTACCTCACAGCCTGTCAGTCCATAGCCATTTTCAAATGCATGTGACGATATACACCAAGATTAATTGTTGAAAGGGAAAAGAATAACAAAGGAAACCAAAAGCATGAAGAGTAGAAGAAAAGCAGCTTCTTTACAATAATGCGTTTACCTTTCCTGTAGGAACAAACTTCTTTGAAAATATGCCTCCCTTTCTAACATTTCTGGGTCAAAAGCGTGAAGAACATGGCAGAATGCCAGGAATGTCAGAGCCCTGAAAATAACATGCCAATGATAACAAAGCAGGATGAATAATAATGCAAGAAAAGTGAAAGGTCATATATTTTGTCATAAGGATAAGCAAAGAATTTTAATACTTTATATCAAGAGAAGCGGGGCTATCCAATCAAAATCAAATTGATATGAAAAAGGCACATGTAGTACAGTCCACTTGTGTTTCTAAAGTTTAGCAGAAAACTTGAAAGAATGATGTAAGATTTTAACTGCCAGAGAAAATATGGACGTGTTCATAGGTAGAGAAAACTCAGTATTCAGAATTTTAGAATTAGAAAACTCATTCAGAAAAAGAAAATACTAGAAAAGTTATTTCTCCCAAAAATCCCCTTGAAGTTAAAGACAAAACCTCGAGTTCGTGTATCTGTTATAAGAGAAGGAACACTATTGACCTCAGTGTACCAAACTGAATTATCCTTCAAGAAAATAGATTTCTTAACTATACTCAGGGGAAAAGTAAGAATATTAAAACCTCAAACCAATTTTGACTAAATTAAAAAGTGACAAGTCAGGTAATAAATGTATATATTCAGATTGCTTTATCTTTTCAAACAACTAAAGTCAAGTCTCAGGAGTTAAATGCCTTTCATTTCTTCAGCCTCTCCCCAGCAGGATATATTAATTTGGAAGCTCTTTCAGCATATAACTAATTTGGTACAGTACCTAATTTAGCTTGGAAAACGGAAATTATAATATCATCCCCATTCCTCAAGTTTTGTATAACCAAAATTCAAAAATATATGAAACATAAGTAAAATAAATAAAAAACAAATTTTTAAGATTTCTTTTTTTCTGTATTTTCAGGTGAAACTATCTTGAGTGTAGGCAAAATTTCAATTCAAAACAGTGTCAAAAGTGTATATATGCACATCTGTCCTTCTAAAGGAAAATTAGGAATTCTGTTTACTCTGCAGCAGATTTTAAATTTGGCAGAGTTAGAGAATCAGTCATGCTTTCATGCTCTATTCACCAGAACAGTCGATGATTTTCCGGAAACTCACCATGCAAAATCATGATCTGAAAAGTTTTATCTGTAACACCATTTTATAAGCTAATTTCATAAACATCTTGGAAATCTTCCCTAAAATGATGAAATTCACAATTTTAAGTGAAAATAATATTTTAAATAAGAAATTAAAAAGCCATTTTAACATTCAAAGAATGACTTACAGGAATTAATAGGAAAACAGGGGAGAAACTATTTGCTTACTGACAACATGAAGTATTCATTCCTGTAATAAGAGCCATGAATTTCAAAACTAATTCACTTGTTTCTACAAAAGATAATGAAGACTTTAATGTAAAATGCCCTTTTCAGTTCTAATCCTTTTTAATTTTAGAATGCTAAAGATATCAGAGAAAGCACTGTTATTCTGGTAATGTTGTACTATTAAATGTAACTTACAGAAAGACTAAAATTAATTGACTAAGAATATGGTACAGCAAAAGAAACAGCTGAAAAATGCTCCCAGCCCCTTCTGCCAAAATGTTTTTCCAGCTATTTAGCAAATAAAGAATAACGGCTAATTACAATGAAGACAGCTTGATGTAACACTTCTCAAGCTGTGGTGTTTTGAGCATCAGCCTAAAAACAATCGAGAAGTGCAATATTTCTTTTCCTCCTTATTTCTTCTGCCTCCATACATGAAAGGGTCCAAGTTCACTGCTGTTTGTGATCACAGCCAAACTCTTTAGCCCAATCCCTTGGTTATTTTCTGACGCCTATGTAATTTTTGATGTGTGAGTGATGTGCTGAGGGTTTGAATGAGGGTGTCATTTTTCTGCAAGCTGAGGGCTACTCAGCTCCAACATTTTGAATTCCCCTGATGCTGCAGGATAATAGGACACCTTGAGGGCACTGCAAATATTTTGCAAGAAAACCCAGGTGCAAAAGATATTTTGCCACCATTTACCTTGTTCTCAGGGGCTCATCCAGCTGCAGAGCAGCTTTCTCCTCAGACACTTTTTCAGGCAGGAAACAGTTAAGTGGCTGTTGACAGAAACCAAGACCTGCACTCCTTGCACCAAAATTCTGGGCTTCCCTGAGGTGCTGTGACCACTTGGTAGGACACCCACAGCATGCCAGACCCAGGATCCAGGCAGCCCCATGACGGAGGTGACTGAGCCCACAACTTCTGGGCTGAGAGGGACAGAGTCGGGGTAGCAGCAGAAGCCATGCCCAGGTTCCCCAAGGCGTCAGAGATGTGTCCATTTTCCAGGGACAGCACCTGGGGCAGCACAATCTGCCTGTCTCATAGGTCTCTCTGCAAAGGCACAGTGAGGTGGCAACACCTAGGTGATGCTTTTGACCTTGCCCAGTTGACACCCCACAAACTAGGTGCTCTTTCAGGCACCTATGTATGAACATGTTGGCAGGAACCACCCAGGGCCCTGCAAACTCTCCTTCCCCTCCACAGGGTTTGGAGCCCTCTACCCCATCCTCAGCATACCTCTCCTACACCCCACCAGCCAAAAAGCACTGCCTGTATCATCTAAACTGGGAAGAACCTGTCCTTGGCACACCTCTGGAGGCCCATTTCAAGCTGCAGTGTAATGAATTCTCCCTGTTTCACACTATTGATCCCAGGCTGCTTAATATGAGTTGCTCTGACTCAAGACAGTGCTGTTGATCATCAAGATGTTATGTGGAATAAGCATCATGGCAAAGTCGACTGTGTGAAAGTAGTTATGCCTGTCTTTTAAAGCCATGGTTGTGTAAAGAAATACCTTTGGGCAAGATATATTTTCTGGAGAGCCAGAGAATTATAGTGCTATTATCCCTTGCTTACTTGCATAGGTCCTTGAGCTGAGGCCATTGAACAGTTGGACACTGAGGCCCCTCATGGAGAAAGCTGAACAGAGGGCAGAATCCACTCATTGAGAGCTAGATGGCCTGGCAAAGGGCAAATTCAACACTGCCAACCATACCCCCCTCAAAAAAACTGAATCTCGAAGGCACCAAGGCAGGTTTCCAATAGTGAGCACATTATTCACAATGAAAAACTCTATCTGACAATAAGAAACAGTGCCACCCAGTGAACCTCCCCAAAGCCATGTCAGGTACATCTCCATTTTAATGACTTTTCCTGTTCCCCCTTCCTTTCAGCTATTATCCTCCAGAATTTGAAGTGTCCTTGCTGAGAAAAGAAAGGTGGCATTTTTACTCCTGTTACTACAGTTTAGTCCAATCTTCTATTGAGACGGACTACGTATAAAGGGGGAAAGTGAATAAAAATGTGGAAGATAAAAAGAAATGTGGCTTTCTCAGTTACAGCCTGGAAAGTCACAGTTGCTGATAGCAAAGACTCTATTAGCTATTCTAGGAGCCTTATGTCCTAGCCCAGGTAAAATATTTGGTTTTCCTCCCCATTTCAGCCTTTGAAGGAAAATTCTACATTACTAATATCAAGATATCAGTATCAGTTGACTTTACTTTTCTACCTACTATTGTTATACAAAATTCCTGTAAACAGTGAATATTTGTGTGTCTCAGAAGGAAAGGAATTAAAGAAATATATCTGGACAGAATCAGGTTACCCACAGAAAAACAGGTATTTTGCATAGCTGTAAGAAGACTTTTTTCTCCCTTCCTCCTCTCTTTCAGTTTTTGTTTCCTTCTTTTCTTTCTGTCTTTTTAGGGCACAAAGGGTATGAGAATAAAGAGACAAAGAGGGTATTAAAAGCTCCTTGAGGATCTGATAGAAAAGGTTGAGCATACCTAATAAGGAACTATTCAATAGAGTTATTTTACTCTTTATTCTACTGCAATTATCACTTTTGTAATCAAAGACTTAGATGTTTTAATTAACCTTGATTTCATCCTTTAGTGTATTCAGTATTTATCCTGTATTTAGGTTAATCTAAAAAAATTAATGGTTCTCTGGAAGGAAAATCCTAATGAAGTAAAGCCCACATCAAATTCTGCAGGCCTTTATATCCCAAGATTATTTTCAAACTTCCAGTGCTGTCTTTATTTTCAGCTATATGAGTAATTTCTCCTTCCCCACAAAACCCAATACACAAGTCCCTCCACTCTTTCTACTGCCCCACTCCAAGCTCTGTCCAGGAGAGACACACAGTGTTCACCAGTGTTCCCTCTAGTCAGAATTATGCACAGGATAGTCTGAAATTTCTAAAAAACTCAGATTGTCAATCAGAACTACATGGTTTTCCTCTTTTTCTTTTCCTACTTTCTTTTAAGAAAAGACCTATAGAGATTGAAATCATACAAATTCAAAGAGGATTGGTAGGCTAGATGACTGAAGTGATGTGATGTTTATGCAGAAATAAATACAGAATGTTTTCTTTGTTTGAGTTATTGTTCTGAAGAGCTTGGCTCTTGTTACACCCTTGTTCACAGTAGAAGTGAAATTAATTAGGAAAAATTTGGCAAGATGTTTATTTTTAGGCCTTTTTGGGGTGGAAATTTTGGAAAGGGAAAAAAAATTCCCCCTGTTTAAATTAAAGGAAAAGAAACTTCAGTCTCAAGAGTGCCTTTCTAAACTTAAATAATGCAGATCTGATATATGATTAAAACCACCTTCTATTGGAAAACATGACTTTATAACACTATGATAAAAAAAGATCTATGCCTGTGGGAAATGATTCCATTGAGGGGCTACAGGTGACCTCTGGCAATGTTAGAAAAAAACATACAGAAAAATTTGTCTTTTATTTTTTGAGGTGTAAAATAGGTGGAGAATGCTAAGACCATTAAAGAGAGAAGAACTTCCTGTATATGCCCTCTACCCCAACCTTCTTTAGAGCTCAGTCCCACTTGTGATACTTGAAAGTCAGTCACAAAAAAGTGTTTATGAAACTCTTCAACTATTTTAAATGTAAGAAATGATTTTTTCACCCTACTCTGCCCTTTGTTGCCTTAATCTTTCTTCTAATGCAAAATTTATCAGATTTGGGATTTTGTTGATCTCTGCAGAATATTATCCGTATCATTTATATTACTCTGGTAAGCTCATGCCTCTATTCTGGGTATTTATTCTCGTATCCATAGTGAGCTTCATAAGGCATGTATCTTTTTTGCTGTTCCTGCTAACTGTAAAGAATATTTTTTTTTTTAGTGGTATAAATATCTAAAGTGTTATAACAAGTTAATTTTCCAGAAAAATAGAAGTAATCTTTCATAGCTTTCTTAAAATAGCTTAGCTATCCAGTGATTGACTGCTTTGAGAAGGAAGGGAAGGGAGGGAGAGATTAAATATTGTAGATACTGCATATATTCTTCAAATCTCAAAAGGCATTGGCTTCTATCTAAAAGCCCTGATTTTATTTAAAAGGCACAGACTTTAAATATCTGCAGCATTAAGGTGACTGTATTTTCAAATAAACAACACCAACACTAAGATACTTTGTGCTTGACATTTTTAGGGTCATAAAGTAGTCACATTAAATTTTAAAAAAGCGTATTCTAAAAAGTCATTGCTCCTGGCTTGTGACTCAGCAGTGTGTGAATCTGTGGAATTGGATTACTGTTTCCATTCTTTTACTCCCTCTAGGAGAAGGAATATTGCAGCCCTGCAATGCATCCATACTAATGAATTCCTCTATTATCAACTTATGACAGAGATGTAAAGAAAGAGTCAAGCAGGTGGGATCACAGCACACTCTGTAGGGTTCAGAAGTCCTCTCTCTGATCCAAGTTGTGAAACAACGAATTGGTGATGAACAAAAGAGAGCTAAATTTCAATATTCACCTGATTTAGTGCTCACATTGAAGATGACAGTGTTTACTTCAACAGTTTACTTATCCTTGTATAAAAAAGAAGTCTAGCTAAATCAGAGGGTTAGAGCTAACATGCTGGCAACACATACAAAAAACCCCAGAGAAACCCTCTGGCTATCCCAAAGGATATCCCAAAGGATAGCCGGTGTACTAAAGTTTACAACTTTGACATAGCTCTTACCTTCACAGTATTTGAACATCAATATATTTATGCTTCAGAGCAAAGTAGAGTTGTGTAGATACTAAGCGGTAGAAATATTAAAAATCTAATTCTTAAAAGACATCATTTTCTATTGAAAATTGCTATTATCATGCCGTATCTCCACAAAAGCAACATATTACCAATACAGGATAATATATTGCCAGATGAATGCACAATAAACGCATAAGTAATCTTCAAATTACCTCCTCGGCATTTCACCCATAAGTTTGAGTCAGAACAGTTGTGGATTTTTTCTCACTAGTTGTCAAATATGACAATACAATTTGACTGAAAAAATTTGTCTCTGAGGAAATAATTTTACATTTTGGGAAGATTTGCCTACTCTTCTAGCAGCTTACATGTCACTTTGCATGGTTTTTTTCCACGGTTCATACCAGACAGCATGGCAGCTTGCCATGAAATTAGGACTTACCAGTCTCCAACAAACCAGTTCCCCAGAAATTTTGGCAATGCTGCCGTAGGCACAGAGCTCAGCTCCCTAGCAACTAGGAAAATCATCACAAAGTGTCTGCTCTCAAGTTCCCTGAAACCTAACACTTTTAATTTGGGTTTTAAGTGGGAACTAAGGACTACTGAAATTATCTCAGCAATTAAATTCAATGCACATGCTCTGGTCTGGGCTTTTGGAATTTTTATTTCCTCTCACTGATAAGCCATCTAGCGAATAAATGTATTACAAGATAATTTTGAAATGAAAGGAAAGAAAATAGAATTCCAACTGTAGGAAGAGGCATCTGTATTTCCTCAAGCTCCCTCTGTCTGGCATACTGCTTACTGTTTACCGTTGTTCAGGCCTAAGTGCCCTGAGACTGGAAGTACAATGCCTAAATAGTATAGATGAAACCTACTCAAAAATAGAACTTGCAGAAGCGTCATAATAAAATTCTCATTTGTCTCATGAGGTTCTCAAGCAAGTTCTGCAGAAAAGGAACAAGCAAAATTGTGAAATGTTTATATTTCAAGATAATAAGAACCAATAAAGTCACTACCAAGCATGCACTAAGTCATCCCCCTCCCATTTTCATGCTACAGTTTTGCAGCTCTGAAGCCTATTTCAGCCAAGATTTGGGGGGACTTTCACTTGCATATATGCAAGGTGAGTAACTCCATCTGTTCCTGACGGCATAACCCGCAAATTTCATAAGTACCAAAGGAGTTAGAGGAACAAATTACCTAGTAGACATATTGTTACTAATAAATGAGTGGGGGGTATTTTTTACCAAAGTCTTTTAATAATTGGGTTTCACTACTATTTTCTTGTGGGCTTCACAATTAACAACTTCAGTTTCTAGGATTAATAATCAAAAACTCTCTGAGATGTGTTTCAGAAAAAGAAAAAACAAATACCCCCCTCCCCCCCCAAGCAGTGAACATCTCCTGAACTGCAACAGCTGGATTGCCTATTTATATCCAGCAATCACTAAGGTGTGCACTACTATAAGAGCATCCCAGGAAAGAAACTGCTCCTCAGATATTTACCCTGGGCAAGGCGCAACCACAGGCTCCCTAAAAAGCGTGTCAGAACTCATTAAGAAGGAGGCTCATAAATACCAACATATTATTCCAGCCATAAAGTTACAATACTAAAAGCAAATTATTTCTATGGGCTTCGAATCAGGTACTAATGGTGTGTATCCAGATCCTCAGGAGGTGTAACCCAGTGTAGCTCCATTGACTTCAACAGAGAAAGACACTGATTTGCTTGAAAGAATCTCCCTTTGGGGAGCTGTTTCTGAGTTGTGAGATTTATATCCAGATCTTTCTTTTTATTCTTTTACATTCCTCCGCGCATTCATCAAATTTTACACAGACCCAAATTAAACCCTTTGAGAATGAGTTCCATACAGAAATAATTTAAAAGCCCAGAAATGTTAATTAAAATAAGGTAAAACATCCATAAGTTGAAACCAAAACTACCATTATTGACCAATAAATTAGACTATGTAAAATTAAACCACAAAGGATTTAAGTTAAAAATCCCAGAAAAGTAAACAAGTAGTTCAATGAGACTGTAGAACTGGAACTAATGAAACTTGTCCTCTGATTTGTGTCCTGTAGTAAGATGTCTTCCAAGTCAAGAAATGTGTGAGCTCAAACAGAAACTTTTCCTGAAGTAGACTCATTTATAATATCTATATTTAAGGATCTGTTGAAGTATCTAATAACAGGGGATTGCTGGTTTTTTGTTCTCCTGGGGCACTTTTATCAGGTGTATTCCAAGCACCTATTTTCATTAACCTGTTTGCATTAATCTCTATTTCTATCAGTCAAGAGGGCTCAGCAGACATATATAAAAGCAGGATAGTTCTCTGAGCGTTTTTTCACAGGAAATCAGCCACCTAATTCCAAATATATGTGAATTTGAGTACGTGAAAATGCAAAGAACTAATATCTTCTTTATACTCTTACAGAAGTTATATCTTATTTATTTTTATCATTGCATATCTGTTCATCAAAAAGGATATTATTCAAATCTGGATCATAGGATCATAGAATGGTTGAAAGAAGGGACCTTAAAGATCTCATGGCAGAGGCACCTCTCCCTAGACCATGTTGCTCCAAGCCCTGTCCAACCTGGCCTTGAACACGTCCAGGGATGGGGCATCCATAACTTCTCCGGGCAACCTGATCGAATGCCTCACCTTCCTCACAGTAAAGAATTTCTCCCATATATCTAACTTAAATTGCCCTCTTTCTGTTTATCCTATCTCTAATTCCTGATGAATAATATTTTATAGGCAAAGCCCCTACTCAGTTCACTAGAGGTTGAAGTCTGATCTAGACAGCAGGATTTTGATCAAAAGGTATAAAAATTGAACTATCATGTACTCATATCACTTTGGCTGTTAATTTCTAAGATGCTCATTCATTTATAGTACATGACAGCTGGATGAAGCTATAAGGATATGTCATTAATTATTCATTTCTAATTAATTATACTGAATATTTTGCTTCTTGCACTGCTGCTCATTATATAAACTAACTATGGTACAGTTACCTGACTGATGCAAAATCCCAAATGAAGTTGGTTAATACATGTTACTAATAAGAGCAGTACACCTCAGTTGAAAGGAAGAGCACTTTGATAGGTGTAGTGTGTTGGCTGGTAATAAGTCTCTGATGATTCTACACTTTTGATTGCTTTTGTGAATATAACTATGGGAGTTTTAAATGCTTAAATGGTGTTCATAATGCTCACTGACAAAAATCCAGCAATTTCAAAAACAGCTTCCTACTTTTTTAATAAAATACAGTAAGTATAGGAAGTATTATACCACCTTGGTTACTTCCTGTGAACATGGATTTATTCATATAACAATTGTCTAATTCTATTACTAATCTAAAATTACACATAATGCTACAATAGTTATTAGCATATATTAATTATTCCTATGGTAACATGAACATAATAAAAAGCAGTTCTATCATAAAATAAAATCCAATATAATGTATACAATATAATATAGAATATATAGTACAATATATATCATATATATTATATATTATATATTATATATTATATATTATATATTATATATTATATATTATATATTATATATTATATATTATATAATATATAATATTATATATTATATATTATTATATATTATATATTATATATAGTATCAAGTTAATATGACTCTTTTCCGAAGTGAGTAGGTGGAGATACTAGACAGAATGTGGACATGTTACATAATTTAAACTACTACATTCCTCTGTACATCAACTGAAAGATTTAAGCATACTTCCAGCAACTTACCTTTATTGTAAATTAGAAGAGGATTATCTCAGTGCAGAACAGTGAACACTTACCAGTGTAATAGCACACCAGTCCTTCAGTAAAGACTACATGTGAAATGGCAAAAAACCCTGCTATCTGGTATGCACAAAAATAATACAAGTGATTTGACAAGGAATTGTTTCTTACCTTTCATTTGTACTTTTATTAAGTAAAAGGACATCTGAAACAGTTGTTCACAGGAAAAAGGTGAAGAGAGCAGGTTGACTGCTTTCCCTATTTTGTGGGCTGTCCCTAGAGGGCTGTTCTGGAGTCACTGTGAGCCCAAGCAGACATCCTTGGCTCCAGTACTGTGAAGTGCCTTGATGCAAAGGAGTTGGGATCCTCAAGAGATTCAGACCCAAGAGAAACAGGGGGTATTTCACAGTTTGTCTTCTTTTCTTTTTTTAACTTATCCTTCCATGTCTGTTCCTAACAGTACAGTGCAAAAAGAAATCCAGGAAGATAAATGCAAATCAAGAGAAGGCAGAATTCAAATAGTAATAAAGCAAACCTCTCTCTAGCCTCCTTTTTAATTCCCTTCAAAATAAAGCAAAACAAGAAAAAAACCTGTTTGATTTCTGTAGCGTTTGAAAATATTTTGTATGCTTTTTACAACTCAATGAATTTTTGGTTCCCAAGTGCTTTATTAGTTCAGTAAATCGTGAATTTACTTAGCATGTTTTGATAACTCATCCTTGGTATTGTGTCTTTTTCTCTCCCAAATATTCTGAAATTTATCTTGCAACCAACACTTCCAAGTAAATGATGATTGTAGAGCATTGTACTTCTATCATAGGACGCTTTGCCTGTAAGAAAAACCAACTTTTTGTTCTTCCCAAAGATGTAGAATTTTTTGAGAAGCCCATTTATTTCCTAGGGATGAAAATAGCTTGTTTTATCATCTGCCATGGATATTTTCATAATCTCCTGGTCTTTTTGTGTTGACCTTATCAAAATTGAACACCAATAAGGGGCTAGAAAAACACAATTCAGTGGCATTCCCCCACCCAACTCCTCCCTCAAATATTCCCCTGGCAACCCCAAGATACCCTTCGTCATGTACCCAATCCAAACACACCCACAATACCCTGCCCAAATTTTCTCACCCTTCAATCATCTAAATAATTTTCTTTGGGAAAGAAAAATCTAATTTTTAAAAAAATAATACTTCACCTTTCCTGTTTATAACTAAGACAGTGATTATGTTTTTTTTTAAGAAAGTAAGTAAAGTACAATATTTTTTGTTATATTTATGAGCAAAGGTTTTCATTTTGTCTATTACAAAGGCAACAATTAATATCTATCAATAATCTGTACTTTGTTAAAAAAATAATTAATGTTACAGTCTTTAGCTACTGTCAGGGAGAGCTGTATCTCAAGCCTAAATCAGTACAGGGACTGTTAACATGGTTAGTTTACATAATGAGCAGCTATAGAGGATGCAAAAATCATCAGCGTAATTACAAATGAATAATTAATAGCTTGTATGCAAGCTAAGAGGTTCATCAGATTGACACAAATTCATGAACATTTATGAGCGATTAATAACCAGAAAGTGATTGATAGATGGGTCACGTAGTGTATACAAGTATATCTTCAAGTGGGAAAAAAAGCACTTTTCTGAGCCATGAGGTTGCCAACGGTCTGCATCAGAGTGGTGGAAGGCTGAGCTTCAGGGATGAAGTGCCTGCTGTGGGGGAGTGAAGAATTCTGGTACCTGCACATTAATAGTTCATTTGTAAGGATTCAGCAGTGGCATAAACATTCAAGGAGCAAAATTGCCTTCATGATTGACATGCTTTAGAGAACGAAGTAGAAATGGAGGAGAGGGAAGAAGAGGGAGAACTGCAAAACATGGCTTTCTTGGAATCCATGCTTGTTTAAAACTAACAAGTTCTGAACCAGAGCACTGTAAATATCCTCTCTAATAGGTACAAGTAATAAAGGATTTTATGGTGTTTTCATTTCTATCCAAAGGTGACTCATCACAGTAAGAACAAGCAGATCTCCTGGAGTGCTATATAAGATTTTCCACAAATGTTCCTCTTTCCCACATGTTCCTAATGTCCTACTGGGGGCACCTGAAGAATGAAGTCCTGCTGACTGTAATAAAATTCTGTAAAATTATTAGATATCTAATGACAATATTATGTATAAGGCAATGTCAGCAGTTTAGCATTAACAATAGTGTAGACCCTACCCACAAAACTCTACTATAGCAGCTTTTGGATAATATTCCTACTAAGTTGAATCTATTATTAGACTTAGTAATGAAGTGAACTTTTATTGAGTTTTAAGTGCAGCCTTCTAGGGATTCAAAATTCCCATTATTTTTTAATCATTTTTAATAACAAAACCCAAAACCACCAAACAGTCACCGGGTAGTGAAGTTGTTTTAGCAAAGTTTTAATGAACTATATTTTCTCAGGGTTGGTGAATCACAGAAGCATAGCACACGAACTGCTGGGGTGGGGGTGTGTCTGTGCATAATGGCTGTAAAGAGGTGGTTGAGAGACCAACTACTTCTGAAAAAGGGGAGACTTAGGAATGCCCTAATTTGTATTTTAGCAAGGTAAAAGTTAAACACAAGGATAGAGATGGAATATTTCCAAATTAAAAGGTTAAAAGAACCTTTGTTTAAGCTCTTGTGGCCATGATTGTATTTTTTTAAGTAGCTTGAGTTTCGTCTCACATATTAAATAATAGTAGTTATCAATTAAAACCAGGTGCTTGCCCTTTACTGCAAATACACATCTTCTCTCTCGAATCCCTCTTCTTCTTTAACTATTTTTTGTATGACTTCTTTACCAACCTAAAATTTCTTATCATTTCTGAGTAGCTTTCAAAAGATAATTAGCACAGCCTGTTTACCTGTTCTATGCCAACACAAAAGGTACCTTTCCTGAGTAAAGTACATCTCCAGAATCTCTACCAGTTTGTTTAAAGATAGCATAGGTTAGCACTGATTTTCCCATAGCAGTCATTCCTTAACATGATTGGAAAACACAGGCCATGAATACCCTCTGCCTGAAAGAAGATTGGGTTTGGGGCAGATATCTGCACAGCCATACAACAGGAAAATCAAGCATATTCTTGGTTTTGGTATCTAGCTCGTATTATATTAGATTTATGTGTCCTTCAGAATCCACTACTCTCTCTCCTAGAAAGTACTTGTGCAGAATAATCAAGTTGTCTCTAAATCTTTTGAGACTGAATTCTCTAAAGCTCTCACACTAAGACATATCTACTACCCACTGAATAACTCATAGATCTTTTATGAAACCTTCTCCAACTTTTTAACAGCCTTTAAAAATTTAGTTGGCAGGAGCAAGTCCAGTGTATTGGACTCCTTAACACTGTTAGAAATGCCACTAACAGCACATAATTACAACCAATTCAATTCTTAAAGAGGAAAGATACTGAAAAAAAAACCATTTCTACTCACTACCACCCTGATAAAACACCTCAGGATTGCTTCATCCCTTTCTGTGATGTCATTTCAGGAGTCCAGGATAAGGCACAAAACTGCACTGCCTTCAATTATCTTTTGGCTCTGTCTGCACTGCCAAACAGCACAGGTCACAGAATCACAGAATATAGTGAGCTGGAAGGGACCCACAAGGATCGAGTTGAACCCTTAGCCCTGCACAGGACAATCCCCAAGAGTCACACCATGGGCCTGGGAATATCATCCAAACAGCTCTTGAGTTCTGTCAGGCTTGGTGCTGTGACCACTGCCCTGGGGAGCCTGTTGCAGTGCCCAGCCACCCTCTGGGGGAGGAACATTTTTCTAATATCCAACCTAAACCTCCCCTGACACAACTTCAGCCCATTCCCTCAGGTCCTGTCACTGGTCACCAGAGAGCAGAGTCAGTGCCTGCCCCTCCTCTTCCCTTCATGAGGAAGTTGTAACTGCAGTGAGGTCTCCCCTCAGTCTCCTCTTCTCCAACTGAACAGACCAACTCTGAACCAAAGCACAAACACAGGAGAGTCACATCAGGTTCACTCTGCACATGAATAAATTGATAACATGGATGCATTTAATTTCAGCCATTCTTAAGTCATGGCCTGAAGTCTTTCTGGCTGTATATAAAAAGTATTTTGTTTCAGAAGATTTAAATGAGTCAGAGATATACGATAGTCAACTCCAATTCCTATCATTTCACCAACTTGGCATCACAACAGATTTAATTGTAGTGAAATTTATGCATAATTTAATATTAATTTCCCCATCAATTATGAAAACATTGAGTCTTACAGATTCTCATGCAGATTCCTGCAGCACCCCTCACTCTAGATAGTTGCTATTGCTGATTTTTTTTGTCTTTTTAATAAATGTTTTACTTAATATTTGTTTGGCTTTCTTAATCATCCTCCTTTTGCCTGCATAAGTGGCAAAATAATAGGTCCCCCAAGTTGCTTTAGCCAAATTCCAAAAACACAGTAAATTCATCTTGTTGTGACCCATTTTCCATTTAATAAAATACATTTCTGAAACTAACAATATAATTTAATTTAACTGTTTTCAAACAGTATTTTATCTGAATTTTTATCATTATTTTACCTTGGTTGAGAGCAACATGACCAACTTATCAAAACTATGGACATTTTATCCATTTTTATTTGCATGTCTTCTACTAAAGGACTCCTTATTCCTACTCACATTTTCTGTCTTCTTCCCTTCAGCTGTGCTTATAAATTCATGTAGAAATAGCACATCAAGTTACCAGATAAACACCTCAGTGTAAATGTATATATGTATATAAAATATATATATATTTTTGCTGATGCCTGCATGTGTTATCCAAAACAGAACTTTCATTAAAATATAGTTTTGCTTGATGCATTTCAGAAGTTTTTAAACCATGGCTCAGGTATTTCTCTTGCTTAACTCAGTGATCTTTAACAAACCTACACCTGTGCAGTCTCTTTGATTTCTGTATCCCACTACAGGTACCTGAAATTATGTAGCTCTTAATTAACCAAACCTCTCATCTATTAATTATGTATTTAGCCAAAAATCTTATGTAGTAACCACTAGAAAATTAAAGAGACAACACCTTTAGTTAATTCAGTAACAGCTGGATACATTCGAGTCTTTGATTTCTGACAAACAGGTGACATTTTTCTGTGGAAGCAGTATAGTGCAATAGTAAATTATTGTACATTTGGAAAGTGTAAGATAGATTGGAATTAAATGTACTGTGGTGAAAAAAAAATGTTCCAGTTGTATTCTTCATAGAAAATCCAGGTGGATGATAAATATTCTGACATTCTCATGCTAAAAAATCCATAGAACATTTAAACTTGCAGCTTTTTTATTTTTTTCTCGTTTATTTTTTTTAACTTAAATATCATTTTGTTAAAATTGCACTTCTTAAAACTCCATTTGAATCAACATTCATAGAAATGTAATAAAACCTAAAATCTCAGAACAATGACAGCAAAATGTAGGAAAATGACAGAGGTGGAAAAAAGAAATCATATTTTGTGAAAGTTGTTGAAAATGGTACTGTTATACTACCACTTAAGGACTACACATCTTTTAAAGTACTACTTAAAATACTTGGAAGAAGCAACTTTTTCCCCTGAACTTTTATAGTTTTGCCCAACTGTGCACTAGTAATACAAGCAGTGATTGGCAAATCTGTCGTGGCTAAATTTCATAGTTTATAGATATAAAGTAGTTTAGCTTCATCTTGTACAGTCATGTCAGTTGTTTTCTCAAGAAAAGCCATATTTCCTTATTTGGTGAGTACACCTGCAGCCACTTCAGAACCAAATTCAAACACCCACCTCCAAAAAAACCACATTTAAATCCTAGTAGTAACGCTCTGATAAGAATTTAAACATTTAAGCCTACATCTGAATTCTCTTCAAGGCACACCTTTAGGCATTTTCACTGGTAAAAGTGACATGACAGACTCAGCTATTAAAAAGCACCGAGATAATACCTTTGAAACCAGGTCCTCTTTACCACTTTGTTGTCCCAGGGAGGAAAGAGGGACAGAAGGTCAGGGAATTGGGTGACAAGTTTGTTTTGGCTCTATGCTATTCTCGACCCTGCAGATAAAGTAGTGCTAAGGGTTGTGTAATTTGACTCTGAATGAGTTGTCCAGAGGAGCCATACAGAAACACAGAGATTCCATGTAGTCTTCCTCAAGTTTTCCCTTGGACAACTGACACTGTGTTTTGTAGATGGAGGCTATAGGTGAGTCTTGTATGCACTGAAAGAGTCGATATCCTTTCAGAATGACCACTCCTATGGGGACAGTAAAGCTTCAGGTGTAATCATCTTTCACTCCATTTACTTTTAATATGACAACAGAACTGACTAAGGTGAAATGTTTAATCCTTCTTAAAGGTCAGAAGATCTAAACACAAAGCACTGCTTACTTGTAACAGAAAAAAACTAAAGAACTGAACATGAAGGGTCAGGCTTTACACTAGAGCCAACCTGATAACATGAAGCATTGATTTGCCAGTTTTAGGGTATTTCAGTTACCCTATATAATTCATATGAAAAAAATATAGTTTCTCTAATGAGTTAAAGCAGTCTCTATGCTAAAAAGAAGCTCACTTCTGAAGCAGTTATGCTAAAACTCTTTTCAACAGAGGTGTCAGAATATGGATGCAAAGGATGGACATCTATAATCAGTAAGCATTACCCCAAATCCTTCCCAGGCTCTGAGGCTGCTTCTTTTAAAACACAGCTGAAAGGGAAGGTGGAAACAGTTTTCCTGCCAAGCTATTTGATAAAGTAGCTATACATGTGAATCAAAGTACATTTAGATACGTGAAAATAAAGGGTTGTAATTATTTTCAGAACATTTTATTTTGCCATGAAATTTTTTATATCTGCTAAGTCAGGGTACCACGGAATTTTTCTGTCAAAGATATCTGTTTAAAGTTGACAGACAGCACATTTTTGTTTCTTCTTATAATTAAAAATGTAATATGCAATTTGTTATGTTTCAGTCAGAAAAAGATATAGTTTCACAGATGCTCTGTCTCCTCAGTATTTAAGCTTTCTTGTTATTTGAGGAGCTCTTTTCTCATAGTCACATTAAATATACTTTGTTGAATGTATTAATATAATCCTATTTCCAACCAGTCTTTTCTTTCATCCTCAGTTTTTCACATAAAGGACAGAAAGAAGGAGAAAAGGACGGACAGAGTTTAAGTAAACTAGAAAATCCTTATGTAAAATAAGGAATCCTTAAAAGCAAATGTGGGTGACTAATTGCATTTTCTACTCTTTTGATCATCTTTCTCAGATTGAAAATCTAATTTTTGTGTCCTCACTAAGACTGGTTTGACAGCACCTTTCCGGTGCAATCCGTGACGTGCATATGACTGATAAAAACAATGTGTAGCTCTCACTTTCTTCAAACCTTTGATAAGTACTCATCATACTGCCATTTCCTTTCTACTCATACACCTTGACAAGCTGTGAAAGATATATGAGTTAACAGAAACAGTATGTTTTCTTGTTACATTAATTTTTACATACCTGGACTAGCCACTTTCCTTACAGGAGTTTGTCGCTTTGAAATTACCAACATGACTATCAAACTTCTCCGTAGCAAACTGTGCCTGTTACAGAATTATGTGTTAACAGTTTGCTTTTATGATAAATGCCTAGTTTATATTCGAAAATATTATCACTGATGCTTGCTTTGGTTGTTTTTACTTTTTCTTTCTGACCTACCAAAGCAACTAAAGTAGGAGTAGCAACCAATGTAGGCACTGAAAAATTGTTTAAATTACGTGTCTCCTTTAAGCACAAATGTTAAAATCAAACTGATGTTCTGGTACACAGTACATCCAGAAAGCTCTTTATTTGGGGTTTTGCACAGTCTCAGTATTTGAGATCTAAGGACCCAGATCCCCTCAGAAGCTGTAGCTACAGAGAAACCAGGGAAGAAAGACCTCAGTTACACTGAGCACATGGCTCCCTGATCCTTGGAAGCAGCCAGCTGTGACTGCCCCATGGATGAACTGCATCAATTGCCAAGACTTTAAGCCAAAGTTTAAAACTGGCAGATTTTTCTGCAGCTGTGAGAGTTCTTCAGTTTTCAGCTTTTCACTAGATTCAGTTAATCAAGACAAAAGTGCTTCGAAAAATCTATTAACTTGATATAATTGTGAATGTTTGGGAGATTTTATTTGCTTTTAACCAAAGAGTTTTCTGAAAAATTTCTCAACAGAAGCCCTGCAAGTTCCCATGAAAATGCTGTGTTTTTTGTTTTCTGTCATATCCAGTACACTCAGGATTTTAGTGGAAGCACGGAGTATACTGAGGCCTGTATTTGGACTTTGATTTCACATTCACTTCTCTGTAAAACTGTGGAAAGATGTGTTTCTGAGCTATGAAATCACGACAAACTTCTCTAATGAAAAGTTATGTTTCCTGCTTTCTGCCTTTCTGTGTCTTCTTTCTATTCTTTCTATTCTATACTTATTCTGATTTTAAACTCTCTTTGACACCATGGTTGATAAAACAGTGACAAGCATATTAACTTTTAATTTTAATTTTTTGATGTTTTGGGGGGATGCCAGAAGCCACCACAAAATCTATTCTAGAAGGGATCAACTTATAGTTCTTTCCTAGAACAAGTAACTAGTGGTTAGTGTCCCGTTTCTTTCAATGTTACTACCAAGTTTCAGTGTTGTCATGATTTTAAACTAAATACTACTAAAGAAATATATAATTTCATTCATGTTAGTTTTCTAGTGCCCTTTCATATTTTGACCATATTTACTGTAATAGATAATTTTTATTCTGTGCATTATATTATATGCATTGGGAAATAAACTGTTTAAATACTATTAAAAAGACAAAAGTAAATAAAGTTTTTCCTCTAAATGAGAAAAGAATAATCCATGTATATCAGTCACCATGTGTAGAAACTGGTTTTAGTTGAGAAACAGAGCAAAGTCTTGAAGTAAGTGTAGCAGTCAAGACTGGGAAGCAGCTGCAACAGAGAAATCCACATCTTTTAAAGGATTTAGATCTGCTGCACAGTTTGTTCGGCATGTGGCAAATTAAATTTAATGTTAATTCATGTAAATTTATTAGCCTCCTTCTTTAAAGTCCCCCATGTTTTCGTTGTACATTGTGTTTCAGTACAGATGATAATAAACTCATACAGATGCCACCAGTCATCAGTGCAACATTAATTACTGATTTGCTCAGAAAGTATTTACTGCGAGGGGTGGAACTCGCTGCGCAGAGCTGGCAGTGCTGAGCTACCACGAGCTGGAGAAACAGAAAGTTGTGCAGCAACACACTGCTTCAAATCACTAAGGGAGGGGAAGGAAAAGTAGAGAGCAGGGAAAGTGAGAAGGTCACATTGGAGGTGTTCTCTGGAATTTGAATTACCAACTCTGAACTGCAAAGCTGACAAATGTTATCTGTGGCTTCAAAACTTGCTTTCCAAATGCTAATAGGGCCCAGAGACTTGAAAAAACTATTTT
Organism: Pseudopipra pipra; assembly: GCF_036250125.1. NCBI lineage: Eukaryota > Metazoa > Chordata > Aves > Passeriformes > Pipridae > Pseudopipra > Pseudopipra pipra. Next base: position 10,308,439 of record NC_087552.1, read on the forward strand.
GTGATGTCAGCTCAGAGTCATTCGTATTAACCCACCGCATCAGATCCCACTGGGAAGAGCAAATATAAATCTTTAAGGTTAGAATCCAGGTGAGAAAAGCAGAAGGTAGGAAGAATAAAGGCAGCCAACATAAGACAAAGCTGCCCCAGCTTAGGACTGTATAACAAATGACTAATGGCTTGTGTTTTCAGAGCACACTAAGCAGAGGTGCAGCTTATTTTATAAAGCTGTTGATGGGATCACCATTTTATGGAACAGAAAATCCGCTCAAACGAAAATTGGAGTTCCAGGTTGCAATCAGCCCAAAGGGATTCAAATAGGAAAGAGCATTTGAAGTAGCCATCAGACAGTACAATGTGCTAGATGAGACCACTTTATATCCTTTCATGAAGTTGAAGTGAGGTACTCAAGAATTTTTAGGAACAAATGTACTATTTTTTCCCTATATTATCTCATCCATAGTGAAACATCATTATTATATGCTGTAACTCTCTGCATATATATACATATATACACATAGGAACTACAGAAATTAAATTACCATGTTTATCCCCATTTTATCAGTGAAAAATGTAACCTTACAGAGCAAGGAAATAGCTGAATACAATATTTAGGTCAATAAACTATCCAATTTCCCTTTAGGGTATTTAATAGCAACTGAAATGTTGCAGTTCAATGTCTTCATTCATAACCTAATAAACAGCAGTTCACATCATGAAAGTATATTTTATCTCAAAATTTATTATCAGTTTACTCTGTTTTCTCAGTAGAAGAAAAAACAAATTGGAAATAGATATTGAAGTAACTCAAGTGCAGGAGCCCGAGTTACTCATATTAGGAAACACAAAAATTTACATTTGTCTTACTTTAAGTTTCTCTTGCTTGGACAGAATTTCTGTCTTTATATTGAACCTGTGGAAGCAGTCAGACTGACAATAGATATATATTTTTAACTTGTTTATTTGTTCTATATGAGATACTCATTTGGAATTTTCCTATACTTCAGTTGCAATATGAAGTTATTCTCACATCCATGTGTCTGCCATGTGTCTACTAAGTGATCATGACATCAGTAAGATTGATTTGTAAATACAACATACCGTGTTGTTTCCCTGCTGGAAGAATAAAGGTTAGGGAAAAGAATGGAGGGAATTGGGAGAGAAAGGAACGCAATTGTCTGTTAAAAAAACTCTCTAGATATTATCAATCCCTGTGGTAGCCCAATTACTCATAACATCTGGCAAATCTCTATTTTCAAGTGCAATAGCTTGTATAATGTTGAAATTACAATGACAATACTGATAGTTTTAAATTGTATATTTAAAAAACAAAAACAAACCAACAAACCAACCAAAAAAATCTGTTATCAATTTCTGCCTCATAACAAATCAAAGCATTTGCTGTCACTTTCTTTTGCTGTTGCATATATTCTATGCCTGTCATAGTTTGTAGAGTGGTTCCATTGTGTTCTTTGTGATACACAAAGCTGAAAATACCTTTGAACCTAGTGAATTAAACTCATCTTGAATGCAGTCATAAAGGATTTGCCATTTACTTTGGGAAAGAGAAGCTGTACAGACAAGGTAACTCTTTCAAAATGATAACTGAGAATATCTTACAGTTACAAGCACTCCTCCTCTTCCAGCAGAAATAAAGCCCACAAATCTGCAGCCATACCTGCCTTGAGTAACACAACATAACACAAAGGCACCTGTATAGCACAAAACTTCCTCAGAACTCAAATCCCACTTTGGCATTCTTTTCTTCCATTGGAGCTCTGTGGCAACAGTAAAGTGGAGTCATTAAATTATAAATGGTTTGGAATTTTAAAGTCCTAAAAGTTAGTTAGTATTTTGTAAATACTTATTTAGCTAGTATTTTGTAAAAAGATTAAATGAAAATGAACCAGATATCTCTGACAACATAACCCTGCTGTCCCACCACCAAACCAGGCAGGTTTATGCTATGGAATCACAAAGGATCTGTTTCAGCAACAAACTATGAGTTTACATAATTTTCATTGTGTCACTTCAGTCACGTGTAATTCTATATATATATTCTTATTTGACTTATATGAATGCAATAAGGAATAGGATATTATTTCAATATAATTATGATATAACAAATGTTTTAAGGTAGTTAAATGAGTAGTTAAGATTCAAATTATTAAACAGAACAATTTTTTGTGTTTAAAGGAATAAGTATAAAAGGACTATATGCAAATTTTATACCATTTCATGCAGCTACCTAGAAAGGTAACAAGACTTTCATGTAATTATAATTTGAGTATCTGTTTTCATTTATCATAATACAACAAAACATCTCTTTGGATCTTTTTTACACAAAGAAGACTGTAGGCAGAAAGGTAACATGATTCCCAACTGGTCCTGTATCCTTGTGTCCTAATCAGTGGGCTACTGGCCTTTTTTCAGCTGCTTTTAAGAGCATCACCTTTCTCCACCTTTCTCTCTCCAAATGATGTTCTGCAAACCATGATGCTGCTCTCACTAATTTAACTCAATTTTTTATTTTTTTTTCCTTTTCTATCACTAAACAGATCTGAATTTTACATGCCATGGCTATATGAAGGAAATGAGAAAAATTACAGACATAGTTTATATTATGACATTAGTTTTTAAATCTTGTACATTAGAGACTATAATATATGCTATAAAAATTGTGTTAGACAGTAAGGCTTAGGCAGTGCCAGCTGAAATCTATACAACTTCCTTGTAACCATAGTAATAAAATATTATTTATGTAATTTACCAAATTGCCTAAAAGTGAGGAAGAGCAGGGGGATTACTATATTGCACAAGGCATTTGCTTTCATTACAGTGGCTTCTTATATTCTGTTATGATAAACAAATGTGGATGCTCAAATATCAAATGATTGTAAATAGGACAGTAATCACAACCTAAAGGAGAATGCCTGAGACAGCACATAGCCAATGCTGTTAGAGTTGAATCAATAACTGTTCAGAAAAGCCTCTTCTGTCCACATTCCATATAAACTAAACATGATTCAGTTAAATAATATGATTTTTCTCCGTTGTCACAGAACATGATGAGATATTTCTAATAAAGGTAGGAGCCATTCAAATAAAATCTGATAAGTATGCCTACAGATAATGTCAATATGAGAGCACAAGGTGTAATGAAAACAAGAGGTAATGAAAAAAAATTACATTATATCTACAAGTATCTTTTTTCCCAGATAATTCAAGCAGATGTCCACTCAACAGCTTTATAATGTCTTCAGGAAAAAGTGTGGCAGAAGAGTGGAGATGCTGATCCCTCAGCATTATCATCATTAGCATTAATATGAATAATCTTGGAAATGGGTAATGAATCTGATTTCTAGTGCAAATTTATTGACATAAATAGCTTAAATGAAACTAATGAACCTAAAATTTGATTCATCTCTAAGCTATTTATAAGTAACTTTTGAAAAAACAAAGACAATACAATTCTGCCAATTTACCCCCTAGCGTATAATTTAAATGAATGTTGACAATCAAATCAAAGTTTTGATTTTCATCTGGAGGAAACTCATATTCATAACAAAAGCTAACATTAAAATTTATTTAAAGTATCTCACATTCTGCAAATAAAAGCATGTGCTTTCTCCCTGTTAGAGTCAGTTAGTAGATGGATCATTAGTAACTTCTTGAAGGGATCAAAGTCTCTTTGGTGTGTACTCAGGTTAGGATGTCCAGTTCTGGTAAGCAATTTAGCAGAATCAGACACTGATGACAAAGATATGTCTTAATTCCAAGGGAGAAAGTCCAATAAAATTATCTTTCCTCTAGCTGAAGACATACACCTGAAAGCCTTAAAAAACCCCTACGATATATCACATTTGTATACACTAGGCAACCATGTTCTTTATAATAGGCCCTTAAAATGAGCTGAGTTACCTTTATAGTCTTATCTAAAATAGTCTCCAGATAATCTTTTTTTTTCCTGGGAGCCCCTACCCAAGTCACAGCATTGAGAAACACAAAACAATGTATCTGACATGCCTGGGGTTCACACAAGCAAGAGAGAAAGATATTTTCCAGGAGCCTGTTGCTCCCAGCTGAAGAGGACCAGTCTGGATATGTTTCTGAGCTGTAGAATAACTTCATGAGGCACCATTTTTATCCACCCTTGATAACTCATGTCTTTCTACAGGTGGAGTCAACTCAACAACCTGGCCCTTTGCCACTACTACCCCACTAGTATAGTGGGGTCACCCTTGAATTATTTGATAACCTTGAGAGACTATTATGCACTTTTTCATGCAAAATTCTCACTGATCTCCATTTAAATTTTGCCTAGGGATTGCACAAACAGTCTGCAAACCTCTATGAAGTATTGACATTAAAAAACCACCACTACATAATAGAAGCAGGAAAAAAGAACAGCTCATTTAATCACATAATATAAAAAATTTATTGGGAGTGTAAACTAATTTTTCATGAAAATGGATGGAAAATAAGAAAAGACTGATGTGAGAAAGGAGTCATAGGACTGTCCCTAACTGTGACATTTGCAGAAGACATATATAAAAATAAATAAATATGTTTATATAAATACTAATTTATGTTTTAAAAAGTTTTTTTACATTGAACTTTTCCCACAACTATCCTTCAATATTCTAAGCAAGTAACCTTAACTAGTTCAACTATGGTAATATAGGATATACTGTAATTTGTTCTAATGAGTTCAGTTTCTGTACTCTTTGGGGATTCATACTGTGAAGCAAGAGCTATTTCCATATGCTTCAGCATTATGGCAATGTGTATAAAGTTTTCAATCAGCGCTTCGAATATTTTCAAATATATGACAACCATAGAATACTCATTTACTCCCAAATCATTTTCTCTGATCTACCCAGTTTGATACTTTTTGATCTCTGCTTCCAAATGATCTCTTGTATCACCTGCTCCTCTGTGTATCCTGTTCTTGTCATATTTCTACCCATTACCTGCTCCCCTATTAAAAAGAAGTAGCAACATAATCGGTTATGATGATTTTTATTCCTTGTACTTTACCACATCATGCATTTTTCTATCTCCTATAAAGCTATTTATACTTTTTAGCAGGCTACTCTTTTTTGAGATACTCTTTATTTTGCAAGGTATTTTGTTTTGTTGTTATTGTTTCTACGTTATGTTATTTGAATGTCATTAATCCTCAGCACTCAGTGAGGAAAATATTTTTAATGAAGGAATTTTAAAAACCTAGCATAGTCTCTATCAATTTCCATATTTCTAATCAATTTCAGAATTTCTAAAAGAAATAATATTTTTCTAAAACTAAGGTTATGATTTAAAATTGCTTAGAGCAATACAGAGTTTATGATCAGAACTGTGATCATTTAATGGTAAAATGGTAAAAATATAGACCATTTCATCTGTAATTCTTAGCATCAAGCAGTTTCCAGTGATTGCTAAAGGGAAAGATCAGAAAATATAAAAATAATTTAAAAAAAAAATAATAAAAAACCAAACAAACAAAAAAGCAAAAACACAAAACAAAAATTCACATGTAAGACATTTTCAAAATAATAATTAAAAAATAGATATAAACTTCTGGATTTTGACTGTCTTCACTAGGCAAGTACAGATAACAAGCTCTGAAAGTCAATTCGTTGACTGAATCAAATATGCATCTGTTCCATTAAAGGACACTTGTAGGTGCAAACAGAAAGTTACTCTTCCATGTATGAGCAGCAGATGTTACAAAGTCAGCATAAGGATGAAAGCTCTGGACTGGGTTAAAGTTAAGAATCAAAGGCATGACTCTGTCCAAGACCAAAATTTTACAGGGAGTCATAGACAGAATATTTATTTTCTGTTTCTCACATCTATATGGAAGTTAATACTTCTCCTTCATGAAAAGGATCACATTATTCAGAGACTGAGAGAAGAGGGAATAATGATTCTAGCAAATGATTCATAACCTGGGGTTAAGGATGGCCAGCAGTACATTTTTCAGAGGAGACACCTTCTTTCATGGTGGATATGCATTGCAGATGGCATAAAAGTCTCTGATAATAATGAAAGATATTATAATACAAAAGATCTAAAAAAGAAGTCAAATGCAATGCAAATTTAATTGCTAGCAACGAGGCCAACTCACCAGTCCAACATTAGACATGCTAAACCTTGCTCAGCAGCTGCTTAAACCTGGACATAGAAGTAAAGTTTTCAATATTCAGAGCTCTTTATGCAGCACAGTTCTGATCATGATGCATACAGCGGGTCACTGGGATGGCCCAGGAGGCCTTTGGGAATGCACAGACCGTGTCTTTTACCTTCCTTGTCTGACAGGATTCATTAATGGTAGAAGGGCTCTGTTTCATTCCTCTCTTGTTTCTGCATATGCTTACATCCTATTTGCACCAGCTATACCACAGGCTAGTCAGTGTGCTGTAGGATCAGGGAAAGTCTCACTCTCTCATTTTGTCTTGCACTTTTAAAACAGACTGGAAAAACAGGACTTGGTGGCCTTGCAGTTAAGGCACTTTTCCAGGAGCTGGACTGTGTTTTGGTTTCTACTCCAAGGACCATAAATGTCTTTTTTAGCCAATGACTGCTTAATGTAAATGCTGTAAGTCATTGTGCAACGCACTCTGATGTGCCCAGCTCCCTGAGCTTCACACATGGTATGCACAAGGAAATCAGCAGGAAATGCTGCAGGAGCCCAGGGAGAACACTGTGAATCCCCAAAACCTTTTATGGATCTGTGCCCCAGATTTTTAAGGTGTATCAGCTAGGTCTTGTAACTGAATCAATATTTGAGAAATAGTTTAGAAGGTTGTGTCCAGAAGTACTGACAATGTCAAGACATGAACTGCACTAATGATATTTCTTCTATTCTGTTTGATTCTCTCAGTAACTTTTCTGCATTCAAAGTAAAATTGGAAAGCAACAGCAAAGTGTGGTGATATAGTTATGATGGGAAAGGAAGGCACGAAGCCAAGTAGATCCAGTGTGGTCCAGTTTGGAAGCATTTGTGTTTTCTTTATCCAGTTTTTTATTTAAAGTGTGCTTATTCATTGCCAAACTTATATTTTTAAAAGCGTCTTCTGGGAGCATCCAAGTTAAATGATTCTATGAAATCTATTTGTTTAATAGGGAAAAATAAGTTGATTACATTTTCTCTGGAAATTTCTGTTTTATTGAATGACTACTTAAAAAAATTATTTGATATAAAACATTTTTCCTCTGTCTAGATAGGCTCTGCTGAACTGTAAAAATAGTAGCTTATTCACCTGTTTAGGTTTGGCTCAGTGCAGAGCTCTCAAGCTGAGAAAGGGATGTGCACAGCCTTTTCAAGCCATGCAGAAATCTGTTATGCACAATGTGTGTCAAGCTGCAGACATTTCTTCTCCTGTCTCTTTGTACAGAGCATCTGATTGCTGATGACAACTGACATTTTTTATCATAAGTTCAACAGTTTAGTCTGAAAACATTCACCATGACTTAGGGAATTTATTTTGATAAGAGAACACTGGTAGGCTGAGCCTGGCTTTGTCCTTTGAAAATGAATGTATTGAAAAAGAGGAGGAAGGAGCAGGAGGGAAAGGGGAAAAAAAAAAAAGGCCTGTTTACCTTACAGACAAACAGTTTTGCTGTCTTGCTGACCAGATTGCTTCTTGCAGCTGATCTTCAATGTAGGCAAGCTTCCTTTAGAGCAAGAAAGCTTTTGCTGTGAAATCTTTGTGATGTTCTCTTCAAAAAAAAATTTTATGGAGAGAGGACATGCAAAGCTGTCATTGTGCAACCTTGGAAAGTTATTTTCCATAATTTTAGTTATGTATTTTTTGAGATAGTAGCGTTACGTGCCAGGAAACCCACTCATGTTTCAGAAATCCTGCTTGATTCACTGTTCAATATTTGGTTTACATAGCCTTTGTTTTCAATTAATCTTTTTTAATAACTACATACTATTTTTGAAATATGATATATCCTCATAATCCAATTCACACAAAGATTGAATTAGCATTCATTTTAAAATGTGTTTTACGGGGCTTCATTCATTCATGAGGAGGCAAAGGTTATGCTAAGAATGAATAACATTTGCATAATAACAACCACTTAGTTCCTGAAATTCCAATCATTCAAATAAGGGTCCAGGACCAAGTACTGCCATTTCCAGCCTGCATGTTTGACTTTTCAATCTATTTTTCTTAGTCCAGTGTGAGACTGGTGTACCAGTGCAGAGTACATAAAAGTCCAGGTGTATTCTTGTACCCAGAATTTAGACAAGAGGTGGAAGGTGCTGGGAGGAGGAATAGGTGAATTACATGCATGTGAAGAAGGTGCAGTGAAATAAGAAGTTCTGAAAGAAATTGTAATCTGAAAATAATTTATGCAGAACAAGATGGAATTAATTTGGCCTGATCGAGTTTTGGGGTAATACTAAAATCAAATCAGTTTGCGTACGGACGGAACAGAGTAGGAAGGTAGAAGGAACAGCCACTTGCTTTGGTTCTACACTTAAAATATCTCAGACATGACCAGCATTTTTATCACTCAGCCTCTAAGAGACCTTTTGAGGGCTCAGGACCTGGCAGACCATTTTATATGCCACTGCACTGCTGAGCTTTGTCACATAGTCCCACCATAAAATACAGTGTTCCCCTCTCGTTTTAGAAGAACCTGTTCGGGTATGAAGCAGGTTGCTAAGAAAGTCACAGTACTCATCATCATCTAAGGGAGCACACATGAACTGAAGATTTTAGTGCACAGAAAATCCTAAGGGCGTATCATAAGAGTGTCTCCAGATGGTGGTTTGCTCCAGACTGATAGATTGTTTTAGCTCAAAAACACAAGGTGAACTGTTTTGAAGCTGTATAGCAAGATAACTGTAGCTGTGTACAAAACCTGAAATTGCTAGTACTCACAACTATCTTTGAAACAGCACAGTTTTAACTGAATATTGAATTAAGATACATAACTTTTAAAATTTCTTCTACTTTAACATCTGACTATGGAAACTCCTAGCCAGCTGAACACCCAAACTTAGAGAGAGACAACTTGACAGCAAGCTTTAGAAGTCACAGTCCTTAGACACTCCTAAAGGACTTTTCCACAACCTGGAGGCAAAACCTACAACATGTTGAGATGGGTAAAAGTTTTCCTGATGGCAAAAAAAAAAAGATAAGAAGGGCAGAAGTTTCCAAAGGCAAAGACAGATGTCTGTTTTGATTTCTCTCTTCCTTACCCCTAAAGGACTCTCACCAATTTTCCACTAAGCAACAAGAATTAGTAATAGCCGGTTTCCAAAGGCTGACTTTGACAGAGGATGAGTGAACTAAGAGTCACTTATTGTCACTGAAGAATGAGGACACCAGCTATTGGCAGTAAAAATTGGTATTATCACACTCTTTGCTCGGATTGTGTTTGGTGCAATCTTCAGAGTCATGTTAGATACAATTTTATGCTGTCTCAGCATAATTCAATGCACCTACATATCTATTATCTATATAAGTGCTGACACAACTTAGCTATTGTGGGATTTTTAATTTTCTTTTTTCAAGAAATAGGAAAAAGAAGGCATCATTTTTACTTTCACTAACTTTAAAAAAAGTTGTGACTGGGTTTTTTTGGTTTGGTTGGTTTGATTTGGGTTTTTTGTGTAGAAACCAATTCCTTAATTTTTCTCAGAGGACATTTATTTCAGAGAATGTCCTCATACAAAGTAAGTTAAGAAACATCTCATTAAGGAACCTGAGCAGGCTTGAAACAAGCAGACAGGAGATATTCACTGACCTGCAGACCCTTCCTAAGACTCTTAAGGAACAGATAACAGAGCAGAACTACAGAGATGTAGTGATTCTTGCTGCTGAAATGTAAGTTATCTAAGGATATGGCCTCATCAGTAGCTACTCCAGTAATAGTAGCACAGTACTTTCTCCTTTAAGAATGTAAATGCCATTTACTTTATCTTCTTTTCTCTCCTTAGATCTGGATAGGCTGCAATTCTCAGGAAGGAAAAGTTTATAACTTCCTTAATGAGTTGTGACAACTTCTGTTCATCTTTCAGCTTTCTTTTTTTTCTAATATGCTGAAGCCTAATGGTTTACATTTATTATATATTTTTAAAGAATTCAGCGACACCTTAAAATTTACTATACAGGAATGATCTCTCATAATCCTTTGTCCATTTATGCCTGGCACACAAGCTTTTCCATAGCTACGTGGGCTAATGGACACTTTGAATTCTCTTTACAGCTCTGGCTCTGACCTGCTGCTTGACCCTATGCAGTTCACTTATCATTCTTTTGTTCATCTCATCTCTTTAGATCAGAAGCTCTTCAGGGCAAATGAATGATGTACTCATTATGGCTGTGAAAGAGATAAGCTGCTCCAACTTCTCACTTTTCACTATGCCTTTTCAAAGAAAGTCCTTTTCCCTTAGTCAAAAATTCATATTAAAATTGGCCTACAGAACCAAAGTAATTTCTCCAGCAGTATCTATAATCTTGCAAATAATTTTGTACAGGCTTGACTTCCTGCAAATTCCATTTAGTATGGCAACATTTCAAGAAAGAAGCAATTCAATTTGTACCTGAAATTAACTGAAATTTTTTCTAGGAAATCTCTCATTGTCTAATTTACAAAGAAATAGTCAATCTCTGCAAATTTGTAGTGTTTTATGTGGTTTTTGTAATAAAAGTGTATGCAACGAATTGAGATTTTGAACAGAGGACTGTTCTAAAGTACAAAATATTTGTAAAAAATGCAAAAGAAGGTGACAATTTCATCTATTGTTCATTAACGTTGTTTACACAGGATCACATAGATAAGTTTGTAATGCTGTCTTGGGGAAAACACTTCTGAATGATGGAAAAACTATAGAACAAACTGTAGAGAGAGTACACTTGGAAACATTACTGGTAGTTGAGATGTAGAGGGTTGTTTATCTGCTAAATATTTATTTATTCTGAGATAACTTATCTCTCTATTTTACTGATGATGATGTACCAAGCCATTAAAATGCAATTTGTGTGGGCATTGCTGTGAATTCTGCTTAAATTTGTTGCTTGTCTTTTAAACTTTGCAATATATATAAAGCACCCAATAATACAGGAAATATTAATAGACTTACATCTATTTCTTTTCATGTGGTTACCAGAAATCTCCTCACCTGACAAAGGAAACATAAGAGACTGTAAGTGCAATATAAAAGGCAATGAGGTAAACAACACAGACTAAAAGAATAAACTCAAAAAAAGTTACAATGACTCATAAAATAGGCATTCACCTTATGTCTGGACAGATTTAAATTACAAATATTACTATTCAATGTTTCTACTTGAAGCATTTAGCTGATTTCAGGTGCTTTTAATAACCTCTATCATACTAGGAAATGTAAGAGAGAGATCTTCAGATTTGTCTTTGAATTTAATTTTTGAAGGGTTGCTGAGGACGATATGAGTTTACCTCCTTAAGGCAGCAGAATTAGAACTAGAAGCTTAAGAATTTTATTTTTTTTTAATTCTTCTTTAGTGGAATCTATTGCAGCATGGAAGGTAATGATGTTAAATGTTGTTTCAGCTCTTCTTCGCTTTCATGGATAAAAAAGAAGTGGAATGAAAAAATAAAAATGTAGAATAGGCCAAAATGGTAAAGATTATTTCAAATTTCATACTTTCATAATTAGCAGTAACAATAGCCCATAACATAAACTCAAGTTTCCTACATATAGATCTGAGGCAAATGTGGATTTCTCAATTGCATCCATCTCATTAAGAAATTACTCTAGTCAGCCTTATTTTCAGAAGGGATGTTATCAACCCCACTCTTTATGCATTTTGATATCTCCTTCTCCCAAGCAGATCAGGTTGCAGTAGAATTTGGAGCGATAGTGCAGCCTGACCTTATCGCGTTCCTCAGACACCCTGTGCATTCGAGCAGGGATTTCTGGCAGGTGCACAAAGAGCAGGAGATTTGCAGAGAACTTCAGACTCCTTTAACAGCCACTCCAGTAGATATCTAAGATCACTTCACATTCTTGACCAATAGTATTGACTCAGTATTGCCTGATACTCCTTCTCCCCTCAATCACCTCTACTTTACATCCAGATCATTTCTAAGTTAATGGGGAGAGTAGCTGTTTTCTGTTGAAGCTGACGCAGACTTTCATAATTTTAAAATTAGTTGTTCCTGCATTCTTTGCCAGTATGTTGGTATTTTGCTGTGCTGTTTGGAACTAGACTGACATTAACTGTCAATTATTTTCATCACAGCCAAACTACTTGCTTCATGATAAGGCAATATAAACTGCTCAAAGTTTGATGTTTGTTAACTATCATGACCAGAAGTTAAGGTGTTTGCCTATCTTTTTAAATTACCATATCAATCATAATGAAAAGCTACTGTATTTATGCCTTTTTCTGCTTATTTTGTTGAAACTTCCCAAATTCTCAATTTAATGCTTCTCTTCTGATGATGTCAATGGGATGATCTTTTACTACATCTTGAATTTGTGAAGGATAAAATTAATATCCCAGACATGTTTCTGAATGCCTCTTCCTGATATGAAAACTGACACATCTTTACACATGAACCAACATAATTAAAAGAACCCATCCCTACAAAAAAAAAAAAGGCAGAAAATTGTGTCAAAGTTCTGTTTTGAACTCTGTATTTTTTTATTGTTTTTTCCTCCAACATAGCCTTTCCACTTTAAAAAAATATTCTTAAACAAAATCTAAAACTTCCAAACAAAGTAAAAAATAATTGTGCTAAGGATACTTTTCCTTAATGATGTCTTCCATATATATAAAGGTCTGACATTTTCCTCTAAGTACCAAATTTCTATTGACAATATAATTAAAGGTTGAAGGCATATCAGTGATTTTTAAATTTTAGCTAAAAAATAAACAGAAGGGACATATGATTTTTTAAAGGAAAAACATAACATTTTTCGCTTCATATGTATTTAAAAGAACCTTCATTAAATACTTTATTCTCCTTTTTGTACTATATTACCCTAAATTTTCTCTCCTTATCAGAAAGTTTACAAATCATTCACATATGGGATATAAGATTTCAAATAATCAGTGAATGAAGACCAAACTCTACAATGACTATGGTAGCTAATTTTAATACCAAAGAAACTATGGAGTGGGGGTTTAGATGGACAACTTTTTATTCCTCAGAAAAAAAGCCTCAAACCAACAAAAAAAATAGCCAAGTGAATCAATACATGCCAAGAGATAGAAAAGCCTTCAATAAAGTGTTAGCAGGAAATAACAGATGGAGGTTGGAATAGAAGAGAGTAGGAGAGGATAGATGTGGGAGTTAATCAACTGAGAAACACTTGAGAGTCCTTGGATAGAAATACCTTTTCTAGAAATACTTTTGCTATATATGCAGCAAAACCCCAAAACTCCAATCTAAGTGTAACCAACCTCTACACATAGTAAATCAGTAAGTACAGATCCAGATTTATTTTCTGGAGCTAGACAAAACAAAAAAAATGTGGAAAAATTGGGGGGAAACAATACAAAAGGATAAAAAGGCAATTTTAGCTTTCAGATTTAAATAAATAGTTCTGGCTGTAGAGTTTTCAAGCATAAGTATGTCTTACTGTTTTCATGCCCTAAATACCTACCTCTCTTTGAGTAGTATATGAATTAGGAAATGTCTCAGCATATTAAAACTTTAATTAAACTTAAAAACATCTAAGTCATTGAATCCTCCAAGTATCAGAAAGAATCTACTGTCACATGTCGAGAGCTCTCTAGGGGGAGAGCAGAGAATACAAGAACTAATCCATGGAGAGGCTTACCAGCACCTCACGATTAGTAAAATATTTTTATTTATTTAATAATTTCTCTGACATTTTATCTAGAAATTGTGAGCCATGAGGCATGGCTACATAAACACAGCAACCTGAGATTAGCTCAGTTGGTTAGAGCTTGGTGCTGACAACACAAAGGTTGTGGGTTTGATCCCTATATGGGCCACTCACTTAAGAGTTGGACTCAATGATCCTTGTCCCTTCCAACTCAGAATAATCTGTGATTCTGTGTAGCTACTGCAGCAGCACAGTGTCTATATTGTAGTATCTGTCCAATTGTATAGCCATGATAATTTTTGCTGTGTTAAGCTTGTGAGAGTAACTATGTTACATTGGCTACAGGATAAACTCATTCCTGAAAAGTTAACAATAAGAAAATTAGGAATAACAAGTCTCTGTAGGTCTATTTCTATGAGTCCTCTCTTATATTTCTGCTTTTCTGGATAGAAATGTAAATTCACATAAGCATTTTATTGTCATATGCTGGTTTTTTGTCTTAGGTTTTGACAACACATTAATTATGGATGAACATATAATCTTGAGGTCAGCTTTAGCCCTCTTTATGTCATTTAAATGTTATCTGCTTAAAAATGTTGTGTTTCAATGGGGTTGCCCAATGTTTGTCCCTTTGTATTTGTTATTGGTACCAATATTGAAAGGGAGGAAATTGCAAGGGTTTAAGCACTGAAGGTTGAGATTTTCCTTTCAGATTCAGAACACCTAAATTTTAGAAGACAGTACAGACAAACAGGTTTCCAGAGCATTCCCATCTATCCCATTCTTCTGAAATGTGGTATGATTACAGCAGTTGATAGGGAGTGGAAACTAGCTGCAAACAGCAAGCCAAGTAAACACACACTAGAGAAATTTCCCAAATAATTTCTGCCTGGGACTCCCACAAGACTTCAAAGTAAAAATCAGCCTCTGACTGTAACTTGGACAAAGATATATCTGTTGGGATTGCAGAGAAGGGTAAAATTATCATTAAGTCCTGTGAAACGTATCCCCTCTTCCTCATAGTCCCATTACTGACATCACACTAATGTACCTGAGGTGGCACATTCCAATCCATAGCAACATCTTATAGTACCCTGGTAAGCAATAAGATACCTTTGCTATTTCTTGAAATGAAAAGGGAAGAAATTTTAAAAGAGCAGATGGTTTGCCAAAGCACAAACCTCATAAATTGAAAAGTGAATACAGGAAAAAATAATAATGAAGTATAAATCTGATACCTAAACATTCTCACATACCAAATATGACCCATTAGATAAGTTCTCCACTAAAAAATGTTTACCTACATGAAATTACCTTCTGACAATTTCCTTAAATGAATCTTCTCCAGTATATCAACATCTAATTTTGTGATAATTCTCTTTCAAATAGTATTCCAGCATTCCATCTTGATTAGATTTCAATTTATCTACATGTGAACGCTTGTGCTGTTTACCTTTATAGATAAAATGACCCACATTTATTCATATTGTCTTCTGTAGACATAATGTCAAGGAGTAGATATACTTCTGCTACAAGACAAATACCCAGTTATAGATTTTTTAATTCTCTTATTTATTTTGACTTCACAGTCCTCAGTTACCACAGGCAGGATATACAACCGTTCTGTTTTAGTACTTAGGACTAAAAAGTCTTTGCTATTTTCAATCCTGAGTAATGTGAGGCTGAGTATGTTTATTATCAAAATCATGCTGTAAAAGAGAAGATCAACTTCAGTAAACTGTTAGAAATCTAGACTTGAATGCTCTACTGCCTCGGGCATCAGCCCAAAATCCACTGCTAATTTGCAGGAGAAAGACTATATACTACTTAAGCAGAAGGAGGATTTAATTAAAAGAAGTGTTGAATTTGGTTGTTTCAAACTGGTGACTCTTTAAGATGGTAAATGAACCCCTTTCATCTCTTTCTTTTCCAAAAATTGTTAAGCAACATTAGAAGCATATTTGATTCACAGATAGCAGAGTTTTTCCAAATTACTTCTTGTTTTTGAAAGAAAGTGATCAAGGCCAAAGTGATCAAGGCCTATAAAATTACTTTCCATTACTCAAAAATATTTTGAACAGCAAACTGGCAATTAGGATTTGAGTAGATCACATTTTTTACATTAAAAGTAAATAAAAAATCATTTCATATTGTTTAGGGAACAAGTAGTTTGAACTTCAGGGAGCCTCAGATGAGGTCTTTTGATAAATGCATTAAAAGTGACAATCATCATTTGGTCATTTAGCATCATTATTTTTTTTTTCAAATTGTGGTTCCAAAGAAGTTTCACTTCATCTCAGCAAAGACTAGCAAGTAGAACCCAAATTCAACATAGTTTGTTATTTCTGAGCAGTCTCTCATTTTTAGGCAATTGAATTTGACATCAGTCTTTTAATGAAGAAAGAAAAATGGAAATTAAAGAGAGAAGAAAACATGTTCATTGCAAATAGAATTCCAGTTATTGTGATTCAGAACCATCACTATTATTTTAACTACAATTAAAGTTTGAGCAGTGGGAAAATAGAGATATAAAACTTTTCAGTGCTGGTAAAAATGTAATATGGCTTGTTCATTTCTCTCTGACTTGAGTGTTACAATTTCTGATCTTCATAATTAGCATAATAGCCACTCTACTCAGAATGTAAAAATCATTTGGTTGCTTTTCTTTCTAGTGAAAACTTTCAAATTAAGTGTAAGGATGTGGGGTAGGTACTGATATCAAAGTGAAACTTTCAAGCCTTTACATTCTCAAAAATCTTTATTTGATGGTTTGTCTGGAACAAGATAGCATAAGAAAGCAAATCTAATAACCAAAGCTGTGTCTTTCCATTTTTAGGCAGTAAAGAAATTTAGAGAACAATGGGAATGAAAGCAAAATGCCAAGATCTGGAGTTAGGAAACTGCGTACAATAAACTAGTTTTGAATATATATCATATAAATATTCCACGTATACTGATGTCAAATGTATGATTTTAAAGTGCTGTGAGCTGAGCTCACATTTTTGAATTGATGCCTAAAATACAGTTCCAAACATTTTAACACTCCTCCCCTCCCTCAAAAAAAGGCAATATATCCAGCTTTTATTTCAAAGCAGAAGAGCTAGAGGGAAAAGCTGGTAGCATAAGTTGTGGGGGTTTTCTTTATTGGCTGAATTCTTTGCCCCCCTAAATTGTGGACACAGCAGCAAAATGGAAAGAGGTAGGGAAAGTATATTACACCTGCATGCTGTTGATGCAGGTGCAACCTGCTTCACCCACCATCTGTACTGCAGTGTGTTAATAGTCACAGACTCAGCTCTTCTGGAGTAAGCACCTTATTCCATTACACTATTCTTCTGGGAATACACTGCTCTAATCTGTAAAAAAAAAATATTTCCAATCTCATTAGCTATCATCAAACACCTCCTTAGTTCAGGTGGGTAAATATTTGCAATCATTGGAAAATCCTGCTAAGTGAAGTCAACATGGAGTTCATTTAAAATTAAACTTGAAAAAACAAAGGCAGGTGTGAATATTTGAGGTGTCTGAATGATTTGATTACACTACAGCTCAACAGCATATTCTTCCTAGCACCATAAAATCTTTAGGCCATTGTGAGACTCAGTCAATGTACTGATATATAAAAGGTCTCACTAACACCCCCGAGTATCAGCCAGCACAATCAAAGCACAATCAAATCAGAATGCAGCTGTCAGTCTAAAGGCTTATCAGATGGGGAAAGGTCCCGCAGGTATTCACCACTCCCAGAGAATATTCTTCCCACCTTCCTCTTCCATAATAAGCCAAACGAGGATGATTGCAGCTGTAATCAGGAGCTGGGAAGACTCTTGTCTCCTTTCAACTCAGTAAAACTGTCGTACTCTACAAATTCAAAGTAACACAAAAATAGCAAAAAATTCTTTCCTTAGAAATCCTTATATACTTACCATCCAAGCGTTTTAAATGGAGGTTCTATAAGCAAGTTTCCAAAGCTTAATGGTATTAAATAATTCTTATAATACGTTTAAAAATGAATGAAAAAGCCCCAATTACTGGCATACTATGTAATTGTAAGAATAGGCCAATATTATATTTAATAAGCTGCTCTTATCTAAACATGACAATAAGCAGAAATTGAAGGTCACACATAAAAATGACCGTATTTTGAAAAGTACTGCCTGAGAAAAAAGCTGAAAGATTACAAGAAAAAAAATAACTGAAAATTAGTTCAATGTACAATGCAGTGCCCACAAGCAGTAAGGCAGCATGGATTTCCAAGTCAAATTACAATGCTGTTGTTGCAAACTTCATCTCAAAACATTCACAGCCTGGATAGATGAACCCCTAGCCTTGGATAAATGCAAGGTGCTTTATTTTTGAGCTCCCTTGCTTTATGCACACTGCCTGAAGTCGTTTATACCTGGATTTAAATCTAACTTCAACATTAATACATCTTGTGCTATTTCGTCCTGTCTTGTCTAATGTAATCAACAGCATGGGTCTTTTATCATTGTCACTTCGTCTCCAGCACGCAGGAGCTGCTCAGCAAACAGGCTGCTGGAAACTTGCTTATTGTGTATCACCTCTGACTTTAGCTTCTCATAAAGCAGAGAGACAGTATAAATTTGCGAGGTTTTTTTATTTGTATATTTATTGCCAAAATATATCAACATCACCACCGCGATTTCCGTACTTCCTGTGATTTACAGATTGATATAAGCTCAAAGAGTGACTCTTAAAAGAGGTAACTAACACAAACAGTTCTGTCCATGTTGGATAATTATTCTATTCCTACATCAGTCATCTATAGAAAGTTTGTACCAAAAGGTTATGGCACATTGTCGTCACTGTAGGATATTAGAATAGAATCAGTTCCTTATAGACAAACTTAAATACACTAACAATGTGCATCACAATTCAAAGTCATCATTTAAACACCTCAGGAGAAATTCTGGATCTACTTAAAGTCAATGGCAAAACTCTGACTGACCTCAGGATAAGTTAGATCCTGTCCCTTATTGGTGCCTTTATTCACTTTTGCCAGCCATATGACAAATTATTAATAAATGTACGGGATATTACTTAGTCTCTACAGAGATGGTAAGAACCAGAAAAGAAGCTTTTCAAATACATTATACATGAATCAAGCTGTTATCTTTTGAACAATTTGTTCAATGAGTTGGCATTCAACCAAATAGAGAGATGGTCAAATACTGCAAAAGACTATTCTTGAATAATTTATTTAATGAATAACAGCTACTTTGGGAGGATAATATATTCTGTGAGTAATATTCAGCAGCTTACAGCCAAAAGTGTTTTATCCAACATTAATTACTGTTGTTTTGTTTTGGGGAAGCACAGAGGTATTGTAAGGTTTTGTTTGTTTTGCTTTGATCTTCCATCACTGCACAGTTACCAGCACTCATGCTAGAGTACACAAATAACAGCCACCTGACTTCTGTTGAATTATGGTTTCACATTGCTTCAGCATGTAGGATTTGTTAACTTTCATCTAAAGAATTGAAGTGACATTGTAACACTCTGTGTATCACCTATTCAAGCAGTAAGATTTATGAGATAGAAAAAAAAAAAAAAGAAAGAAAAAAAATAGGAAAAAGCCTCCAGCCTTCAAGCAGCTTGAATATAGCTAATGTTGCCATACTCATGCTTCCTTCAACAACTGTCTATTAAATCCATATTATGATTTTCTAAAAGTGTTGATTTTTTTAAAAAAAAAACCTGTATTAACTAATTTACACAAACAGCTGTTATGTTCAATTTCCTATCCTAGGAAAATTCCATTCTTGACAAAAAAGCATGGAAATAAGCTATGTGTAGTTTTGAGCACTATTTCCTCCCTTGGAGAAAGTTTAAGCAAACATTCACATCTCTAAGTCAGAGTTATGCTGTTGGCAGTTCCCCAATATTATTGCATCCATGCCCTTGAGAACTCTTCTCCAGCAGACACAGGCAAGAATTTTGTGATTCCCATAACTAAGATGTACCCCAAGCCTCTCATTACAGCCTTCTTTCTGAGCCTCACAGCCAGCCTTAAAGCACTTAGCTTCTCACACAAAGACTTTAACCCATGATACAGTACTACTCTCAAAACACGAAGAGTTTATCAAAACCGTAAAGAAACTGCAGGAAAATGTGAGGGAAAACAATACAGGAGTATACATAGTTTGGGTTTTGTGGTGTTTTTAAAGTAGTTTGTTCTGGATAGCTGTAGGAGAACCATGTGTAATGAGGTACTGGCATAATTTCTGTCACATGCTATATATGCAATACTTTCCAGACTGAGTGCATACATCATGTCTCCTGGTCTCAGGGTGGAAACATAATATGTGCCTATGAGGATGATCATGGGTACATCAGCACCAGCCACAAGGAATATTACGTTTTTAATAAAAGATAACTTGTGATTTGGAAGTCTGACTTCTCTCTGCTGCAGCAGAAAGTTAAGCCTACTTTGATGTCTCTCCAAGTGAGCAAGTCCACAGGGAAGATCAGAGTCTGTTGCAGAGGTGCTGTCCCTGTCCTACCTGGGTTTGCAGCCACTTCCCTTTGCTGGGGAGGGGGAAAACCAAGAGCTGCTGCCTCCCCTCACTGGAAAGTGTCTTCATCCAGCTGTTCTCTAATGAACCACGGAGTCACAGCCCATCACCGCATCACTACAGCTTCCCTGCTGCCACCAGAGATGATCCATCTTCACTCTGCCTCTGGTGGGCAAGGTGCAGTTTCAGCTGTGACTTTCAGCACCACCAGTCATCTGCAGCATGAGCTGGATCCCCTGGAAGGGGAGGAGAGGAAGAAAACCATCAGCAAGGCACAAGCTGAGACTGTGTCTCACTTCCCCCGCCACTGCTCAGGTCAAATGAAGCTTGTGACACAACAAATAGACTTCTAGCTGCAGAGGTGTGGTGGATCTGGCAGTGTTACTCTGCAGCTGAAATTCTTTTTCAGTATGAGACTTGCTGGATTTTTTCATAGCATTGATTCATCCTTCACATGATTTAAAAACAAAACAAAACAAAAACAACAAACAAACAAACAAACAAAGCCACAACGATTTGGCCTGTAATAAATCTGCGGAAAAATCAATTTATATTCTTAGCACAAACGCATGTATATGCATTATGATATTATTCAATATCTGTAAGCTTTAAAGCTTTTCAATAACCTAATTACAGGCTTCACTTATTATCTTAAGTGACATAATTATTTTTTGTTAGGTTAGAAAGTTTTTGCAAAATACAACTTACAGCTTTGAAGTAATGTGAGTAATTTTTTCACTTTTAGTACATTTTCAAATTGATTGACTCAGTACCTTATGTGCAAATGGAATCTAAAATTTTTAGTACAAAATATTATTCGAAGGCTTTTTAGATATTCGAAAGAAAAACTATTTTAAATGAGCTCTTGGAAAATATGCATTATGGTGCATTCTTCAATCATACCAGTTTATGGTTACTTTTTTTTTCCTGACAGACTACTATCTCTTTCAGTGTGCTGATTAAATATAGAAGGTACTAAGTAGTGTGTAAAGTATTGCATTTTTAATGAAAATACAGTCTTGAATTTGTCATGTGGAAAAAATAAAAAATGACAAACTAAATGTTGTTATTTAAAATAGCCCTTATGAGTTTTAACTCCCTCATTTTTCATCACTAGAGTGCCCTGATCTTGTATCCAAGTTGCACATTAAACTATGATTATCTGATTTTTATTATCATTAAAGGGAAAATAAAAATATATGTAATGTATTTCCATCACAATCCTTAGATTAAATGTTTCTTTTTGAGAGAAATTACCAAACTCGTGCTTAGAAAGATTACTTTTCCATATAGCACATTTTTTAATCCCAGATCAATATATATTAGCTATCAAATGAATTGTGTTTCAGTAAATAAATCAACACAATTTGCCCATGAAAGAATAATTTAGAACAAAGATGGCAAAGTGATTAATTTTTAGGTTTTCACAGATAACTTGTTTATGAACAAGTAAATCTAACTAAATAAACAGCAAAGCCTTGGAAAGGAGAAAATTACTGAGAAATTGTCTAGAGACAGGCAAATTAGTTAAAATCACATTAAATCCACTGTTTTGTTTAGTCCTATGTGTGAGCTGGGCATCTCCTCTTCAGGAATAGTTAGTCTAAATGATTTTGATATTTGACAGGAGAAACTATCTTATTTTGCAAAAACCTTTGAAATAAATAACCTCAAAGCAACGTCTGTCTAATTTCCTTTACCCCCAAGACTGAAATGTCAATAATGTCATTGCAAACTGTAGCAGAAGTGATCTTCCCTATAGAAAGTAAAGACGGAGAAATTGGAAAAAGTTGTCTTTTCTTGATGCTAAATTATTGCTTCTTGTTACCTTACAGTGGTTTGATTCTGGAAAGGGATGAGAAAACAATTTGAGATAAAGTCTAAGTTCTGGATTTGAGTTTGGTGAAGGAAGATTGGAACAATTAGTTTCATAATTTAGAGACAACATAATGAACTCTTTAAAATGCTTTTATATTTAAAAAAGTTTATATAAGAAATAATTAAAATACATAAATTTATTATTTCTCAAAGATTATATAGAATTATTTATGGATTTTTTTTGAATACTAAATATATTCTGTAGTCTGTGAAACAACTGAGTGCAATATGCAATGAATGAAATTGTTGTATATTTTTCCTTTTTCCTGAAATTAACAAAAAGTTTACTTCAGGTTCATATTTTTTTCTTATTATGTGGTCCTGTGTTTCAGATACTATCTACTGAACTTATGTATTTTCACAACAGAATTCTCCTTTGGGGATTAGTCAACTGTATGATATGAATCACAAGTCACAAATATATCAAATTAATTTTCTAAAATTTGGGGACAAAAAGACATTTTCACTTTCATTATGGAAATAGATGAAACAAGAAAAAATTAGCAGAATCTGATCATTAGAATTTCTGAATAAGTTTGCCTTCTCTCTTGAGGCTGGGCCCAACAGCTCTCTCATGCTAAATAACCAGAGAAAACAGCTGGAAATATGTGATTTTGATTTCTTCACACCAGCTGCCTAAATTGAAAGGCTGATCACCAGAAGTGGATGAAGACTCCAGGGGTTCACTGGGGGCAGAAATGGACCACCAAAAGCCTTTAAAAACCAAAGGAACTGGTATAAAACAGACTAAACAATATGTGATCTTACCCTCTCCCTCTTTCTTTCTAAGTGAGAGGAAGAAGAATCAGGAGTCATTCCCTTGTTTCTTTTTGAAAAACAGAAGGACTTTAAACCAAAACATCTTTTCAAGCTTCTTGGTTTTTTAAATAGCCTAACTATGAGATGCCTAAAAATTTTTATTTCTGGTGAGTTGATTTATTTATTCTATTTCAGCAGAAAAAAACATAATTTATTTTATTTTTTAATGTTTCATAACTCCAAACATCAGGACAATTTTGGATATTCCATAAAAAAAATCTGATTATTTCACCCACTAACATCAATTAGGGAATGGTCTTGTTTCAACGTGATATTTTATAAAAGTTTAAAATCTAGTTACTATAAAGTGCTGACTTTTCAAACACAATTTTTGTTGTCCTAATTCAATATCAAATTCCTAGTTTACTTTAAGGGCACCCTAATTTCAGTCTCCATTCTGTGTTCAAAAATATGAATGCAAACAGCTTCATATTCCTTATTAACCTACCAAACCCATTTTCTTAATGATCAATTAAATCTTTTCACACGGAATTGGCAATAGATTTATTTATTTACTGCTACAGAGAGCAGGTTTCAAGGATTTTTTCCATAAATATTGAAAAATACCTCAAGTTTTGACAAAAAAAAACATGGGGAGAGGGATTAAAAAACCCCAGCTGTATGGATAGATTGATATACCAATAATAACAACAATAAGAGAACATACTGTCTGTTATGTGCAGAACTAATGATGTGGATTCACGCTTGTGAAAGTATCTTCAAGTGGTGCTTACAACTTTCTTTTATCAAAGATGCTGGTCAATACTTTATGGCTTCTCTGAGCTTATTTGCTCTGATCAAAGTATGGAATATAAAAGATTAAAGTCTCCTACTAATTATATGCCTGAAGGCACATTAACAATGTAACTGTCAAAGCTTTGCTGAAAATTCATTTCGCATTTTTAATAAAAACTGATAGCAAGGCTTTGAATGCATCTAAGTGGAAAAAAAGTAATTTTTGTTTCAGCAGCTTCCTTATGAGGAGAGTGTAGAAGCCCTGAAACCTCCCAAACACAGTGAATAGGCAATTTGTGCTCTGAAAATGGACTTCTAGAAATCTTCCTGTCAAACAATTCACAGCAAGTTTCTCCTTAATAACTCCTGATGGTACCAAAAAATAACTCAGTACTGAAAACCAACACTACATTTTTGATCAAAACCATCAATTTCAAAACTTTAAACAATCAAATATTCAAAATGTTCCTCTTAGCTGTATGAGACAGAACACAACTATTATCAATTTTAAAACTGTTAGATTTTTTTAAATGCCTGAAATCTCTCCCTTGTGATTCTACAATACTTTTTTTTGGACATATCTCTTCTCCCTTCCTGGAGCAGCCAGTAATTTCCTTAACTGCATGCTGTGAAATAAAAGCTTTTTATAGAGTTCCTGAAAACCTCTGTAGTGTAATAGGATCCTGTGGAACTTGGACACACCAAGGTTAGAATATTGCAATGATGTTTTGCCTTCTGCCATAGCTCTTATACATTGTGATTGCCTATCAGCTTGTGCTGTGTTTTCAGGGAAATGGGATCATTGGACCTTGCCATCAATGAAATGAGAGCTTCATGTCTCAAAGTCAGCCATGCCAGGGATGCCAGCTCCATATTCTCTGTCAGCATGGAGTAAGAAATCATCCAAGGTGTAAGACATGATACATGTCTTACATGTCACAATACTGTGACATTCCTTGTTGAAAACATCCCAAGAAATTAAGCCAAGTTAGAGATGTCACACAAATTCTAGTAAAATTTCCCATTAGCTCTAGCTGTACTACATCTGTAAATAATTAAATGATAGTGGTAAAGTTTATATTTTAGTCATAAGTAGAGTCCTTTTGGATACGTAGTAAGGCAAACCTTGAGTTTCCAAGATTATGAATATTTTAGCAAGCTTTTTCTATCAGTATTTGTTATCTGCATGTGAATGCATTAATCCCAAGTGACTTGGGATAATTTGCTTCTTTGACTTTAACAAGAATTTATTCTAAACATATTAATGTTGAAAGGTAATTATGTGTCCTCTAAAGGTGGTAATTTATGACTGACCTATGAAAACTATCCAGAACAGTGACATACAAAGAAATTTTGTTATGTTTGCTTGTAATGGATGTTCAGACATTGCTGAACAACATGAAGATCTTAGAATTGCTCTTATATCACACAGAAGAATAAACAGCTTAATTAATTTGCTTTGTGAACACTTATGGCAAAATCTGGAAAATAATAGAAAAAGTTAAAGAAGAAAGAAAGAGAGAAAGAAAGAGAGGAAGAAAGAAAGAAAGAAAGAGAGGAAGAAAGAAAGAAAGAGAGGAAGAAAGAAAGAGAGGAAGAAAGAAAGGAAAGGAAAGGAAAGGAAAGGAAAGGAAAGGAAAGGAAAGGAAAGGAAAGGAAAGGAAAGGAAAGGAAAGGAAAGAAGGAAAGGAAAGGAAAGGAAAGGAAAGGAAAGGAAAGGAAAGGAAAGGAAAGGAAAGGAAAGGAAAGGAAAGGAAAGGAAAGGAAAGAAAGGAAAGGAAAGGAAAGGAAAGGAAAAAGGAAAGGAAAGGAAAAAGGAAAGGAAAGGAAAGGAAAGGAAAGGAAAGGAAAGGAAAGGAAAGGAAAGGAAAAGGAAAGGAAAGGAAAGGAAAGGAAAGGAAAGGAAGGAAAGGAAAGGAAAGGAAAGGAAAGGAAAGGAAAGGAAAGGAAAGGAAAGGAAAGGAAAGGAAAGGAAAGGAAAGGAAAGGAAAGGAAAGGAAAGGAAAGGAAAGGAAAGGAAAGGAAAGGAAGGAAAGGAAAGGAAAGAAAGAAAGAAAGAAAGAAAGAAAGAAAGAAAGAAAGAAAAGAAAGAAAGAAAGAAAGAAAGAAAGAAAGAAAGAAGAAAGAAAGAAAGAAAAAGAAAGAAAGAAAAAGAAAGAAAGAAAGAAAGAAAGCAATTATGTGCCCTATTATCAAGTCTTTGATGATGTTTTTTCCGACCCATCTGCCTCTGTGATGAACCTCAACAACAGTTTAACAGTTTTTTAAAAAGACTTATTATTTTATTCAGGGGGAAAGTAAAACTATTTTCAACAGTCTCCTGCATCTTTCATTTTGAGAGGTAGAATAAGAAAAGGCAGAAAAATAGTAAGAAAAAAAGCAGATGTTTTCTTATTTAAGAGTTATGTACTAAAAATGCCCCTCAAGGGAATCACCAGCTCTACCAGCTTTGTCAAGCACTGTCACAGAGCCAAAGTGCACCTCAACATGTCTAATCAGCCTGAAGCCTAGGAAACTGAGAAATCACTTTACACTTTCCTTCCGCAAATCTCCTCAGATGTGACAAAACAAAGGAGGGAGGGGAGAGTGTGGAGGGGAGCAGTGAAGCCACAAGAAAAAACCAAAATGATGACTCTCTTTAAGTCAACACACTGACATGCTTTTTCTTCAGATGGCTTAAGAAAAAAAACTTGTCTCTCATATTTAGCAAAACCAGACAATGTCAAACCTGACAAAACTTTTGAAAAATGAATTAATTTTATAGAAGAAACCATTTTTTAGCGTCCTTGAATAAAATCTTGCATGCAACATTCCTTCCCATGCAACACTCAGAGGAGGAACAGAGGGACTAATGACACAGTAGTCTCCCCTCTGACTAAAAATCTAGATTCTTCTATATAGCCATAAAACAAAACCATAAATACCTGACAGGATGACCCAAGATGTTTATGTGGCTGAGATTTTGCCAGAAGCATATATCTAAATCACAGTTTCTATTAAAAAAATTACAAACAAACTTGTTACTCTGCAACAACAATTCAGCTTTCTCGAGTTTTACCAGGATGTTTATCATCAACCTTTTTCATTCCCCGTCAGGTCAAGCTGTGGTATTAACATTTATCATTCTATTTAGTTCAAATGACCAAGACTAAGGTAAGCAGCAAACAGATAGAAGTTGAGGTGTACGGGATCTAGAATATGTGTTTGTTTTCATCTCATTATATGACTTTTAAACATTGAGAATGAGAATATTAAGGAAAGAATTCTCTTGCAACAAAATACAGTTGAGGTACCATTCCAGGCTTCTCACACCACTGAAAGTGTGTTTACTCAAGTGACTCAAGCTGACAGTGAACGAGAAGCAATGGGATCATCCACATTGCAGTGTGACATAGCTGGCATGTCATACAGTGCCATTGATTAGCTAAGACTCATTTCACCTGAAAAATTACTGGAGCATTAGTGGGAAAATGTTAACAATTATTTTCCTGGAAAAATATTTGTAAAAAGAATCTTAATGAAGGAAGACACCATCAAGAAACAACAGGTAGAAAGCCCCGTGGCACCACATGAAGTTGAGCTTGAAGACCTGTAACTGAGGATCACTGGTCAGGGAAATTAATAATATTCTCCTATGCAACTCTACACTTTTTCACAGGAATAATTCCACCCCAACAGCACATTCTGCTCAGGACCCCATGCTGTCTGAGACATATATGGTGTTCTACAGTCCACTTTCTCAACTTGCCTCAAAATATTCCTCTCCATACTCATCAAGTTTTAAAGGCATATTTTGATAGGAGTTGCACACTGCAATGATAAGTGACTTGAATAAGATACAATTTTAGGTGTGTAAGTCAATATTTCTTAATGCAGTTACAAATTCTGTGTATTTTGACAGTAAACACAGTGCCATGAAAGCCAGCATATTTGATAATACCATACAAAAAAGTTATTTGATCAACTGATTAAACAGCAGTTAATATTAGTACTGCAATTTCAATTGTAGCCTAGTATATTATTATTGATTTATATAGTAAAAAATATTTCACAGAATATTATAAAAAGCATGTAATTTTGTATGTGAAAAAAACAGGGATGGAAAACAGTAAATTAAGTTGCAACACTATTGAATAAGACAATTGGATTTTAGATTTCATCTTAAGAAAACAAGTTTCTGATATATCAATATATATTTTGTACTATTCTGCTTTCTTGAATTATTATTTCACACTTTACAGAAAAACAGGGTATTTGCATAAGGCACCTAAAGGAGGGACAGTTAAGGTAAAATTCAGGAATTTAGAAACTCTTCAATTATGCAACATTTATACTAAAATTTTTGTCTCAGTGTGGACTGAGATTTTAAATGCTTTTGATTTAGACACTAAAGTTCAGCGGGGAGATAATTCACTAAATTCACTGAAAAGAATATTGACAAATTTTACTCCTTTCTAGTTCTATATTTCTGGCTTCTGTAGAATGTGGGAAATACTAATTAAAAATATATTCTCATGTTATTAAATTTTAAGGGGAAAAAAATGAAATATTTTGGAGTAAGCCTTCCCAATCTTTGTTTCTCTTCTAATTTTCAGTATTGTGAAGTCTTAATGAATCTCTCAAAGTCTCTGTCTTACAATTGCTGAAAATTCTTGTCTGTTTTTTTGTGGAAGTATCATGCTTGGGATGTACAATGTGCTGCTAATAACAACTCCATTAGGGTTTATTTGAGATAATAATTGTGGAACAAAAATGATAAAATGAAGACAGAATCTTAGCTCTAATAACTCAGAAGTTCAACCAGAATTAAGAATTCAGAAGTTCAATCTGCATGTTTCTCTGACTATCAAAGTAAATTTGGGGCTCAATATAATGAGGCAAACTTTGAATTACGTCCTACACCCATGTGAACTGCTGTACTGATACTTCTGCCAATTTGCATAGTGCTAATATTTTAGTTTCAGAACAAGAAGGGTTTTTTTTTTAAATGTTATAACACTTTATGTGTAGACCGCAAAAATAAAGATGACTATGACTGAATGCATCAATTTGTATTTCCTAATTCTCCTGGTCTTCTTTTACTTAAAAATTGCTTATATAATTGAAGCTGATTTTGGAATCACTGAAGTGAAATTACCATGGCAGCAGTTTGCAAAGGCCCTGAAACCAACAAAAATGTTTTCCTGCTTGTGTTAAAGCTCAAGGAGAGCAGTAGCAATAACAATCACACCTGCAAATGATCTATTCAATCATCTTGTCTATCTGGTTTGGGTATAGTATCTCCATCTCTGTTTTACACAGAACCTTCCCTGTGAGGGAGGAGATTGTGTCTGCCCTGTATAATTTTAGGCAAAATTAAAGTCAATCTTGAGTGTTATTTTGAACATAGGTCACTAAGCCAATGACTCATCCCACTCAGCTGGCATTAGTTCATTAAGATACATCAACTGGGAAGGGCCACAAGAATTATCTGTGTTTTAAACATTAATAGCAACACTACATTATTCAAATAAGAAAAAAGAGCTTAAACACGTCAGCTGAGTGGTTTACTGCAGCTATAATATGCTCTGCAAGGGCACTGGATATACTCTCAAATTGTTTATTTTAATTCAATTCCCCAGAAGATCCCTGGTGTCTGAATGTAAAGATTGATGTTGTTCTGTTGCCTGTTTTGCCCTTTCCGATAAAAACAGTGCTGTAGAAACTCCTGGATGTCCAGGTTGTTACTCACTGCTGGCCATGCTGGCACCCTGTTTGAGATAGGATGATGCTACACAACGTCCAAGCTTCAAAACACCTAAATCTGAATGTAGGTTTGAGGTACCTCCAAGGACTAAATAAAGCAGAAGGTTTATTTTCTGGAATGTATGTGTGAGGAGTCCAGGTGGTCAGGGCAGAGGGCTGTTTCCACCACTCTCCGTGCTGGGCAGAAGAGGGAAGGGAGCAGAGGAGTCAGCCCCCCTTCCACCATCTGTCACTGAAGTAAATGGATTTGGAGCTGTTAAAGCTTTTTTATTTTTTTAAATTTATTTACTTTTTAAAAGAAAACATATGAAATTAACTTATTAATTGAGCATTAACTTATGAGCAATTTTTAAAAACTAATTAAACTGCAAAACATTTTTAAACATAAATGAAAGTTGAGGATGTCTGCCTTGTACAAGTGTACAAGGTTGTAGCAACATATACTTCAGAAAAAACAGTGTTTAACACAAGAACTGCTTCACCTCCCTGTAACTACCTCATCATCATTTCAAGGTTAAGGATGTGATCTCAAGCACATGGTTTATGCAGCCCAAGAAAAAGGATTCATCTACATGGTTTGCAACGAAGGCTGTACCTGGTTTCCCTGTTGACTGCACATTGTGTTCTCTTGAAAGGGTGGGATGAAATGTCCCTCTGCCTTTCCCAAGGCTGCTGCATCCCAAGCCTGGTGCACCCTCCAATAGCAGGGGCAATTTGCCCCTTTCCCATACGTAGATAGAGGCTGGATATGAATATTTGGTAAAATATCTGCTTCATGTATTTTCAGTGGTGTACTACCTCCAATCTAATTAAAGGTTTCCTAAAGTATTTGGTTAGTCTTTGGTTACTAACAATAACCCATCCCTTGATTTTCAAGGGAGCTCTGGAAATAGGTTAGAAATAGTGGACAAAGTAAAAGGTGGTTTAGAAGCAAATTATCTTTGGCAATTTACCATTGTTTGCTGTTGTTAGCATAATACTAGCATAAATAATGAAGACACTGTTCTTTCTGGGAAATATTGAAAAATAAGACTATATATAACTTCTAATAGTTAATTGCCTTCTCACATATCACCTAACAGATCAAAATTTGATCTAGATAATTCAGAATTTGGTTTTTTTTCTGTTTGTGGAAGGAAACAATTTAAAATCAGTTTTCCTGCTCTATCAAAGGAGATACAGAACTATCAGAACAGACAGTTCTATAGGGGTATGTCACCACATCACTACAATAATTTTGTTGAAAGCCTTTAAAATCTTCTTCAGCTGTGGGAACCTACCTTTGCATGATTTAGGTAGATTGCTTAGGTGCAATCTGATGTTCTTTAGTGATTATGAAGATGAGGATGGTGAAAACAAAACTCAGTTCCTGGTTACTGCTTTGCTTTTCTTTCCCTGATATACAGTAGTCCACAGAAAGTATTTTAAAGAGATCCCTGCAAAACAGAAACATGGGGAAGGACTGTGATGGGGAGATGTAAGTTAATTCTCACAGGTCTTGCTTCACATACAGAAGAAAATAACTTTACCTTGTAATCTTTATGAAAAATGGTTTGTTTCAATAAATCATAAGCATTACTTTCATCTAGAAAACTCCTCTATTTATATTTGTGTTATATGGGTCTATATAATCACGGGTTGCTTGAGGAATCTGCTTAGCATTCCCCCCACAACATTCCTGTACTATGAGCATTTTGAATTAATTATGACAGACATTAAATCACATCTTATAGTCCAAATGAAAATGGTATTTTCATTCAGCAAATAGATTTGGAGCTGTTAAAGCTTTTTTATTTTTTTAAATTTATTTAATTTTTAATAAAAAACTTATAAAATTAACTTAGTAAAATATAGATAGGGCTTTATGAGGAATTTCAAAAAACTCATTAGACTGCAAAATATTTTTAAACATAAATGAAAGCTGAGGATGTCTGACTTGTGCAAGTGTACAAGGCTGTAGCAACACATACTTCAGAAAAAACAGTGTTTAACATTCTTTAAACCATTGCCATTCATGAAAAAAGACAAGTTTCGTCTTTTCTTCCAGAGTGATGTGATCAGCCCACCTTAAAAGGATCCTTTGTGCTTCCAAAATACATACAACTATTATATTACTTTGAAATCTCAAATATTTCAGTAGGGATCTTCTGTTAGCATTCATATCTCTAAAAGATACAACTCCACCCTGGTACTTTTTTATGTGTCACTCAGCTATAGTGATTGACTTTTAGCAGAAAAAAGTTTTCAAGATTAATTTTGGTATTAGCAGGTTTTACTGCATTATTTCATCTTATTTCTCATAATAATAATAATAATAATAATTTACAATCAAAGACATCTCACATTTCACTATATATCTGTGGAGGACAATAACAAATATTTTCTAGTAACACAGGCACACTATTGCTCTCCATAAATGTCTGTAGAAAGCTAGTAAGTGGTACTTATTGAAAAATGTTTTTAGATTTTTATACTGTCATTTTGGAAGGATATGGAATGTTTCTTCTATTTTCTTTCCTTTCTATTTTGTACAAAATGATCTACTAAACTGACAGGTTTAGGAATGGGCTTCTTACCTGTCTTGAATGGTCCCATAGGTATTTCCTGCCTTGGAAACCTTAAGAAATACCTTGATAACATCCTTTTGCCAGACTGTTTTAAATTATTCTCTCCTGCTTTAAAGAAAAAACAACAAAAAAAACCCTAAAAAGTTCCCTAAAAATCTTCAGCTTGTTTCAGGAGAAGTTATGGCATCGCTTTGCATCACTGCTACAAGAGCTTTCCGTTCAGCTTGCAAATCCAGTGACATTTTTCCCCAAGAAAGGAGTCAGGCCACAGGGTGTTTCTGTAAGGAAAGTCTCAAACTCCCAAGCACAGCATCCACCTTTACAGTCTCCATAAAGAATTGGAGGGAAGCAGACCCTTCAAAAGAGAGCAGCGAGCTCTGATCAGTTCCTTTGAAGAATGGTTGCAGCTGCCCTGTGCTTGAGGAGGTAACTCTGGATGGGGGATCCTGTGGAGCCTGGGTCCTGCAGTCTAAGTCCCGGAAAGACAGACCCACAAAAGCAGCTGCTGCTTAGTCCTTGTCCTCCAATGTACCTTTTTGCTGTTCTCTGTCTCTCAGCAGTGAAACCCTTTGTAAATTGAGGGTTTTTTCAATCATTTTTCCATGAAGCTTTTGGATGGTCATAGAAGAGCTAAAACACACACTTCACTTACCCTTTCTTTTTTTGTTTGGTTTGTTTTTTTGGATCCAAACTAAAGACTACAAAAGCATGAGACAAACCCTGTTCTATCAAAAAACTGGCGCCCATCCTCACATGGGTCAGACTATTCACCATTTTGAATTATGAGAATAGTTGTGCGTGCCATAAGGCTCGTACCAAGCAATACCCTTGAATCCTACAATCTTTGTTCTTTCACACTTGGATTATTACAGTTCTTTGGTTCTCTGCTGCAGGATCATGACATGACATTTTAACACGCAGAGTCTGCTTCCGGCATTTTAATTGGTTTAAAGCCGTTGGTAGCATCTTCTACTGTATTAATTTATTGCTTCAGCGTTAGTCAACTGAAACCTTTGCCAGATGGCACTACAGCCCCTGAATACTGACGAGGAGAAAGAAAATATTTATATGATGCAAATGTTTGCTCGTTCATTAAGTATTCATGAATTGGTTTTTTAGTGTTTGTTTTTGTGGATTTTTTTCTCCCTTTTTCTTTGAGCTGCATTGCAAAAGGAGCCTAAAGGTTCAGATTTACATCTCATGGTAGCAAAATTATTAATAATCTAGCTCCCTGTTATCTGCCCAAAAAATGGGGGAAAAATACTTCGCAAATTTAGCACGACATTTTTCCTATCTACATTGAATGGCAAGAGAAGTATTCTGAAACTTCCAGCAGTTTTATTGTGTGGCTTTCCTCTCCCAGTGCCAAAGGAGCAATGAGGAAGAATAAGTAGAGATGACCTTCTTGCTTCACTTCTAAGTACAGGCTTCTCTGCAGAACTCTTTAACACTACTCCCAAATAAACCAGAGCGCATTAAAAATTGATGCTTAAGTGCGTTATCTCATGAAATTTGCTCCCTTCAGTACTGATGGGGCCTTGGGGAAGTCACCTGCAGCCAGTCCTATTTCTAATCACAGCTCTATCTATAGTGTTCAGAAATCACTTGAGTCAAACCCCTGTGTTTTTACAATACTCTATTTCTGATAAAGGCAACAAGAGAATTAAATACACAGACAGAAAAAGAATTTGGGATATGCAATGACTTACATTGATTACAGCTGAAAGTACCTTTGTTGGTCTGGTGATTCCAGACACAGGGGTAAAGCAGGTTTCCTTTTTTTTTCCTGCCTTGACCATTAATTTGCTGACTGTATTGTTAAAAAAAAAAAATCTGTTCTTTACTGTGTAGTATGTAACTTAAAAAAGCATCCTGAATTCAAACTTCCTCTTGGGTCTGAACTTTCAAAATCCATGGCTTTTTGCTGTGGCTATTTGCTAATCACAGCATGTCAGATCTACAATACTTGGCAAACTGTAACTTTAGTTTTCTGATCCTCAGTCTTGACTAAGCTTCCTCAGAAAGTGTAACTCTATGATCTAAACTAATAATGCCCTGACTATTGAGTTCCCATCCTCTGTGGAGTATGGCCTTTGGGTTCCAAGCCTTTCATTAGATTAAGAGTGGGATTGCACGAATGTGTCTCTAAAGCTTGTTTGTCTTGCCTGTCACTAATGTCATTGTGCAATTGCCTGGATGTTTCAAGCACGTGGTTATTTCATGTCAGCTCTTAAATCTTTCTACTCCAGGAATTTTTAAACAAACTAAAAATAAATTAAAATAAAATAATTAAACATTAATAAATTTAAGTAATTAATTGAATGTATGTATTTTGCACAGTCCTCATGGTGCAATAAGTGTAACCTCCTGTGTCACTGGGTACTGGCCATCCTCAGAGTATACACTGTTTTCCTGCCTGCAGCACCCGCTCCTCTTCAGTGCCTTGCTGGATTGCCTGGAGCCTCCCAGATGCAAAGGTAATGTAGCATGTTGATAGACTCAATCTCTTGTTCCACAGTGCCATCTGTGCTGCACTCAGGAAGGTATACCCTGCGTAGTGTGGCTGCCACCAGTAGTGACAATCCTAGGCAGGCAGAGCTTTATTTTCACATCACAGGCTAGAATCTAAATAAAGCACACTGTGATCATGAGGGTGCATCCAGCAGTGGCTGCTTCATGGTATTAACACCTTGGATCCAGGCTCTAACGTTCAGCTTGTGCTCAAAGACGAATCAATGCAACTGTTCTGTTCCAAAATCCCACTGCTAGCAACTCCTGCTCTGTCAGTACATGCTACTCCTGGATCTGCTGGTACTTCACTGGAAAAGGCTGCAAGATGCTGGGTTTTGCTCCTGTGCTCTCATGCCTTAGCTTTTATGCAGCACTGACATTCTTTGAAACAGGAAATCCTCATTTATGGTTTTTAATTGCTTATTTAAAAGTCTCTGGCAAAACCAATCCTGCAAACTCATGTGCTTTTCAGAGAACCTAGAGGGATAGTTGACAATCGTTTTACATTGCTGACTTTCTTTTGAATTACTTGCTCTAGGAGTATGCTTGAAGGCTCTCAGGGTCCAAACCCAAATCAGATATGAAAGGTAGATGCCTGTTTGGTTTTAGCAGGTCCAATAAATCTCATTATTTGTGGAGAAGTTGTCATAATTTGCTGGACTGCTTCTTGGCATATATAGTTGTAATGACTAACAACACTCAAAGGTTCATATTATCTGGTACCTCAGCAAGTATTTGGGGTGGGTAAATTTCTGCTTCATCATATTCCTGCTTCTCCATCTAGCTCTAGATCAGTGCCTTCTGCTTTCTGAAGATGATAATGTAGAGAGATGAAAATCAAGGCATTCAAAGCCCAGCTTTGAGATTCATGAAGGTCAAATCCCTCAAAGTTGTATCACCAAAAGAGAACCTTGGGTCTGATGACATCTCATTCTAAATATATTATATAAAGTTGATATTATGGATAAGAATTGTAAAAGGTTCACACCTTTCAAACAACCTACAATGCCAATTATACTTTGCTGAATTTCTTCAGAAGAAAGTGCAAATACGTTCTTCTGCACACCTGAATTTAGCATGAATTTTATACCAAAAGAAAACCACAATAGTTCCCCAAATCTGAGCAAAAAAAAAAAAAAGGCAAGACACAACAACTTTAGCAGAGTTAAATGAAAAATATTAGCAAGATAGATCTGTATTATTTTTTTCCTTTTCACATGACATTAGTCACATATTTAGAATGGGAATCAGCATTTGACATTTCCTTTAAGAATTGATGGATAAACTATTTTGAGATTATTCTGAAATTACCCTACTCACTACACTTGGTTTGTGCCTTAGAGTGAGTATATTCTTGAGGCTGGAATTCATATGAATTGACTATCAGCTGAGTTAATCTTGTTATGCTATTATTGGCTATATTGATTTGATAACTGCTGGCTCCTGATTGTTATAATTGTAGTTAATCAACTGACCCAGTTTGGTTTGGTAATTGCATTGTTCAACGTAAGTTTGTTCAACAAAAACTGTAATGGGGTTGTTACTTTTCATATTTGTCTGTTCTTCATGTAGTTACCTGTCATTTGAATGTTGGAAGTTCTTTCAAAACAGCAGTACACATCCAAAGAATTAAAATAAAACAGTTACAATTCTTAAGAACTGTAAATTCTGCTCTCCATCAAACTAAAATTGAAAAATCAGATTGTCTTAAATTTTGAATTTTATAGTATCTCATTTCTTAATATTTATGAGTTGCTCAGAAAAAAACCTATAAATAAAAAACTAAACCAAACCAAACAAAAAACCCCAAATAAACTCCAAAACAAACCCAGAAAAAATTCCACTCTTATGCTGCTTTCAGTTACAGTACTAATTAACAAAATTTATCAGCTTTTTCAACATGTCAGGCTTTATTCCTGGCACTGTTATCTCCATTTCTTCTCATCCTCCACTTTCTCCCTCCTCCTGAGATTGCTGAGAAAAATAACTCACATATTAAAAAGAAAAAAAAAATTACCTTCTTTTTCTTATCTTTAATAACCAGAGTTAGTTCTTGCATCCACATTTCCTGAGTCCTGAAAGTTTTAATTTTTTTTTCCTTGAAAACTTTTTGTTCCCAGTGGCGTGAGTTCTATAACCATCCTAAACTTCTATTGCTTCTGCTTGCTTGTAAACACTGCCTTCCTTAGTAAGAATCTCCTACAACAGCACTCATCTCTTCATGTATTGCACTCTGGGTAATGAAATATGCTTGTAAAGACAGTCTTGTAAAATTAAACTGAAAACCACAAAGCAGGACACACTCGCACTTGTAAATCTAAACTGCCTCTTTGCAAACTGAATGATTTCCTGAGATGATTCGATCATCATGTGCTTTCCAAGAAGGGTTTCTGTACTCCCACCACCTCTGCACTTCCCTCTACTGGGCAGATTGATGGAAGATGTGAGTGCCTTCACAGAAATAAGAGAAGAGACTAAAAAGCTGATTCCTCCTCTCTAATGTTAACTGCTTTAAAAAATAATTTAAAGAAAATCAATACCATTTGTTAAGTACATTTAAAATGCTGTTGATTTTTTTTAACTTTTCCTAACTTCTGTTCCTGTGAAAATATACTAAGCATACTGTTGCAGCAATACTGAATCCAGTTTGTTCACTTAGAAAATACTCCAAAATTATCATTATTCAGAAAACTTAACTACCTGCTACTTGACAAAGTCTGTTTTTTCAGTGACAAACTCAGATTTTTCATTTCTGTTTTAATAACCTGAAAGGATTATATAGTTCACAGCTAACAGGGACACAGACATGGAAAAAGAAAAGTGGGAGGTCACCTGAGTCTTTCCCTGACCTTGCACATTCTGAAGAGGAAAAGTACAAGTTTCTACCTCATCCTTAACATTTTGGAGAGATGAGTAAGAATTACAACTACAGAAAAGTCAAATACCATAATGTAAGCACCAAAAGTCACAATGGCACACTGTAATCTATATGGAAGCACTCAGGAACGCAGCCTAAGTCTGAAAACTGTTCAGTACCTGCACTTTCTGCATAAATCAGAAGAGGAACCATGGGCAACTATGAAACTCAGGATAGCTGATCTGGGTGCTTAACATTTTTCACCAGTAATTTAGTTTGCCCCTGATTTGGATATTTTGAATAGATGCTATTTTTTCTCAGCCTGGAAGAGGACAGAAGGTTTTGTGTATTATATCACGTCTGTATGCCAAAAATTACACACACACACAGCTAAGATCACAGTAGAAAAGTATGGAAGCATACTTTAAGGCAAATAATTTTACAGTTTTTATGATGTATCTTTTTAAAACTTCCAATGTAGTAATAAAATATTAGCATCAAATTGCCACAGTAATGAATAAAACCACATTTATCATTAGTCAAGTATTTGGAAGATCTTTAAGTGCTGATTAAAAAGTCTAATTTGAATTTTCATTTTAATCACAATTTTTGAACTTTTCCAATTTCACTGTTGACTGTTTGTATCAAGTTAAACGGAAAGTTAAACAAAGAACACATTTTTCTGATTTGCATAGTTGATGAAAATTGCACAGCTTATTTTCAGTTATCTTCCTTCAAAATGCAAATAAACTAAAAAATGTCTTTTAATTATTTTTAGGGCCACATAATAAGACAGTGTAGATTGATATAAATCTATATACTAAATGTGATTTTATGAATTCTGAATGTGGCCCAGAGTATCCTCCTACATCATATTTACAATAATTTCTACAACAAATATTACATGAATACACCTCAATTACATTGTCTCATCAGGCTAAGTTCATACTATACTGAAGAACACACAAGTTAGTTTTCTAAATTCTTTGGAATTTATGGTTTTGTTTTCTTTCCTTTTTTCTCCCTTTTATGAATATCTAGATATAAATTGAAAGATGAAGGGATTTCTTTCCATTTTATGAATAAGATATCATATCCTCTTCATGTAATTTGAGAAATAATTTCTATTTTAAATTAACACAATTCATATATTTCTGCTGTTAGTTACAGTAATTGTCAGGCTGGCACCTTAGTATGGGGATATTCAGTTATTTTCTTGACCAGTGTAGCTTTTACCCATTTACCTCAGTGTGATGTGTTAGAAGACTTCAATATACTGCAATATAACAAGAGTGATATTCCTGCCTAGCCAAAAATTTTGTTGCAACTCATTGGATGCAAACAAAAATCTTTGCTTTACACAAAGACCCTGAAATACTGTAAATCACATATATAATATCTATATATAGGTTAAGTGAGAACCAAACCTTCATCAGTCAAAATGTACAAAACAAGACAGACAGGAAAACATATACTGTTATCACTGAAATGCCACAATGTACAGGCTGGTAAAGTTTTGTTATCAAAATTAAAGTGATTAATACAAACCCACTACCACGTTCCATGGCATCTCTGCTATTCTCATTTAAATGAATGAAAAATATTTGTTTTATCTTCAGAAAAAACCATATTTCTGGTGGCAAGCAGAATGTTTTGTAGTCACTTTTCCTGAAAAGTCATGGAGGAGGGAAGTGTGTTCTCTGTTAGTTTGCAGGGTTGGGTTGGGTTGGTTTTTTTGGGGGCTGGTTTGATTGATTTTAAGGAAAATCCCTTATACTATAGTCGACATTTGAACTCTTCTCACAGTGATGGAAAAAATTATCAGCTGTTAGTCTTCCTGGTTTTTGTTTATCTTCTGGTAGTACGTGCCCTGATCTTTACTTCTTCATGCATCTGGTTCAACTGTTTTTCTTCAATCCACCTGCCTTCATTTACTTTTCATTTTAGAGATTTGCTAAATTGAATGATGTCAGTCAAGGTATATTCCATAGATTCTAGCACTGTTTAACAAGGAGTTTATTTTTATTTTTAACAGAGTTTATTTTTATTATCTTTTCTATTATTATTAATAATTTTAAAATGTGTCTTTTAGATAAGCTAGTTTAGAGGTCTTTAGAGATATCCAGATGTGCTTGACATATAAATCTTCAATGGTTTCCTGTTCAGACAGTTCTGGTACAGATGCCTCACTTTATCCACTGTAATTTTGTAGCTCTGTCAGTTTTATTTGATGTCCATCTCCAGAACGCCAAGATAATATAGCTGTTGTCAATGCCTGCAAACACTTTCCTGTCTTTTTCTGACAAATTTCTGGGTGGAATACGTCCACAACCCTTCAGACTAGCAGCTAGCAATGGTGCTCACTCTTCCTCAGTCCAAAGGTTAATTTGGCTCATTATTTCAAATCGAGCATAATAAACTTTCCAAGATGATTTTTCTTCAAAGCTGACTGCTCTCTGACTTGGTCAATTAAACAAATCATCTGTGTAAACATTTGTCTTGGGTTATCATAGCAAGACAATTGATGCTGGATTCCACACTCACTGAGAGGATTGTCATTCTTTTCCATACCAGGTTTTTTATTCATTGCTGGAGACAGATCTATGTTGTTAAGGATAAATTGTGTTATTCATGCTATAGCTACAATTCTTTCATACACATCAACTTTGCTAGCTAAACTAAACTGAAAAATTTCTGTTCATCCATACCCCTTAAAAGACTGCTGCACATTGTGATTCCAAAGAAGAAAAAAGCTACTAAATGATGCTAAACATTCTTTTGTTACATAGGTAATTTGTTGCTTCTCTAGCCAAATTTTGTCATCCCCTCCATGTGCTCACACCGTACTACCATCTGAATTCTACAACCAGCAGTCCCATATACTGGATTATGTACAAAAATAGGGATATATCTCAGAAAATGTATCCGTGGATAGATTTTAAAACGACAGATGAAGTGGTATCAATATAAGCTTTTCCTATCATATTTCTATCAGATTCTGTTTACGTTTCCAATAGAAACTGGAGCCTCTCCTTCCACAGGCAATCCTACACAAACAGGGTTGTAAAAGGGCTGCCATTTCACCTGCCTTATTCAGACCTTTACAGCAATCTCTCTCTACACATGTGCATTTGGCTATCACAACAGCTATATAGACCTTTCAAAACAGGTTTTGTTTTAAATGTCTTTTTGTTTGAAATGTCTTTGTTCTTTTACCTCTTAGTACTTTAAGACAAATAGTTTGCTTATTTCTCCATCACAGGAATTTAAAGTTGGGGTTTTTTAGTCAAATTAATGAAAAGAAAAAACATTTAGTCCCCCTTGAGTCCTCTCTGATTGATAATCAATTCATCAGCGTAATAATACTTATTTCCTTAGGAGAATAATTTCATCTCAAACATTTTATAAAATGTTTCCTTTTCTCTGTTTAGTAATTGGGCAAATCTTAGTGTCATTGCAGATTTAGTTTAGTACTTTCCTTTGTTAGCTTTTATCTGCTATTTTTCTTATATTTGCTAGTTTTTGCTTTCCCTTCTACAGATACTGAGAGTCTATGATACTGTACAGTAGATAACACTGGTCTTGAAAAATCCATGTCTCTGAAATTCCACTTTAGCTTATGAATTACTGCTGTGGGTGGGAAAATGTTTGAAGTTTCCACACACCTCCTGAGCATACTTGTATCTCTTTCAAAAACACCAAAGTCTGCAAGTCCTATTCAACTGAACGTGTTTGTTTTGGAAAATTTTATTTTTTTTTTTTTAAGACTGATAGACCTTTCCATTTAAGAATTAACACATACATACAACAGCCTCTTAGTACAATGTTCTTCATATATATATATATCAGTCAATAGTAAGCTATTGAAACAGATCTAAATCTATGACCAGTGTGCAAATTCTACAGTTAAACTGATGAAATTTTTAAAAGTTTCTCAGTTTTAATAATTGCAAATATATTTCATTCAGGAAAGGGAACAGAAGCTCCAGACCTGCTCAGGTGCTTCTAAGTGTATTTATCTCCTTGAGATGGGCATGTTAATAATTTATCTTAATTTGCTAAATCCTAGTGATACTACCTGTTAAAGTAAAGCATTTAGTTTGCAGCTTTGGGAGGTGTTAGCACAACTTAGTTTATTCTAGCTGTTTTCAGGGATTCTAGTGAAGCTGATGATTCAATATCTGAAAACCCTTAGGATATATTAGGTCTGCATACAACAAAAACAAAACCAAAAGCCTTGAAGAATACTATGAGACAGATTGCAATGTTGAATAGTTAAAAGTATTTTTTCTGAAAAAAATATGAAATTATTTTTTTAAAAAAAAAAAGATAAGATAACGTAAGGGAAGTCTTGAAGTGTATAATTCATTACAGATAAAGCAGTCACATGATTAGATACCCCCACAACTCATAAAGCAGATTGCTAAGGGTGAGTATTTAACAGTGATGTTATACTTTGAAATAGGTAATTCCTACTTACGTTTTTTTTATGCTCGTATTTCTCCCATGTAAGGTGGATTAGCACAAATTAATTTTCACACTAATCCATCCATCACACCAAGAATGTCTCACTAAGCTTTGCCAGCTCCAGACAATTTACAAAACTAGTAAAAGCATTGCCACGGTAATTATATTGGATTTTACAGTATAAGGTGCTAATATGGCAATTTCGCCTACAGAAATTTATGACAAGCATTTTAACCAAGAATAAAAATAGTCACTAAAGAAATTAGGATGAATTAGAATATTTTACCAGTGAAAATTTAATTTGAGCAGAACACCCTGAATATAATTTCAAATGTACTTGAAAAGAGCAACTTTGTACTCAATGTTCACACACAGAAATGTGAAGACAGAAGAGCAGTATTGCAGAAAATTGTGGCTTTTACAATGTCTTCATCATTGTATTTATCTAATTTACCTAATTCCAAATCTTGTGCATTAAGCAGAGCAATTTTCTGATGTGTGACATTTCTGAAATTTAAGTTATCACAGTTTCTAGCAAGTAAATATCGGCTTTGTATTAGAATTAAAATGAAAATTATTTACAACTGTCATTTGAAGTCCCTGAAGCATCTACATTCTTGATTCTAGCTTTTCTACTGCTTCTTATTTTTCTTTCAAAAAGACTGACACAAATGCACAACACAAACAGGAGACATTAGAACTTTTCATTGGGGGTTAATTTACTATATAAGCCAATTAAACAATTTGAGGTAAAATAGCAATCTGAACCAGAAGAATGGAAAAGACTGTTAGGAGAGAGGGAGACAATTAAGTCATTAACCCTCTTGGACATAGAGAGAAAGCTAAATATTGATTTTAGAACATTGATGGCTTACTTGGATGTTAGGCGTGAAGAAATTTATTGTATGCCAGAAAACTAATATATCTGCTGAGTCTGTGATTTGCAATTTGTTAATCTGTTTTAGATTTATGACTCCAGAGTCAACTTCTGAAGGTAATTTGTTGGTTTCCCTTAGGAATAGGGACTAAGGAATGGAAGAGGAATGGTTTTGTAAAGAATGCTACTGATTACAAAATGCTTTTATTTTCTTTAAGTGTTTTCTGTTAATGCATGGTTGAATGCTTTTGCTCAAAGTATTTGTGATACAACATTTAGTTCCCTTGGTAAAATTAATTGCATTCTGTTTGGATGTAGGCTATCTGCTCATGACATTTATTGACATTTATTGTACTGTTATTGGAGATTAATTGATAATCTTAAATCTGTTATTTTGGCAAGCTCTCATGCCATATCAAAATGCATGGATGACAGAAGACTAGAGAGTGGGAATAAATGTCTTAGGGTTTAGTCTTCTAGCTTTGGTTAAAAGAGCCTAAATATTTTCCATATGGATTTCAATTAACAAGCATTATGTCAATGACGTATTTAATCAGTTTACATCTCAAATAAAATTTAATCACCTTATGTACCTTATTACTTAACAGTTTGTAGGATATGATTTAGTTTGTATAAAGACAAGGATTGAGATTTTCTTTAACAATTGCAGATCTAAATTATCAGCAGTCAAAATTCCTTTTGCCTTGGTTATTATCTTTGCTGTGAACACAAAGATTTTAATTGCTTTATCATTTTTTAAATGCAGATACTCATGATAAGCACATGCTAAATGTTTACCTTACTTGAGCTTAGACCAACTTTTTATCACTCTCTTGATTTGTGATCCCAGTTATTCTTGTGATCTTAATTACACTTTATTAATTTTTTGAACCTGATCAGGGAATAAAAAATAAAATAAAATTAAATTTTAAAAAAGACCATTAGGGGAGTTAGAGAGTCAAAGATTTACCCTGTGTTTCAAGTCCACATTAAAATTTCAACCAGGAAAGTAAATGAAAGTCATGAAATTTAACAAAACAATGGAACACAACAACACAGTGGGACACAACAGAGAAATGTGTTAGCCGTGTATGGAAAGAGCAATACAGATATGTTTTTGCTATCAGCTAAAGAAAACCAGAAGTCCAATTATACTGTATTATGCTCACAGTGATTTAAATAATTTAAAAAAATGTCTAAGACCTAAATATTCCTTAAACCTCTGGAATGGCTAATATCCCTGTAATCCCAAAGGTCAGGCTCCACAGCCACAGAGACTTTAATTTTTCCGCACACGTGTCTTACCTTTTTTAAACTTTTCTTTACGAGTTTTCATGAAAGGCAAAGGTGGCACTGGTAACATTTAGGC
This sequence comes from Pseudopipra pipra, assembly GCF_036250125.1. NCBI lineage: Eukaryota > Metazoa > Chordata > Aves > Passeriformes > Pipridae > Pseudopipra > Pseudopipra pipra. Next base: position 10,352,603 of record NC_087552.1, read on the forward strand.
ACACGTTACAGATATGACAGGACAGAATGCAGTAATACCTTCCTAAAAGCTCAATAATGACCAAAATCATGAAGTGAAAAATTATTGAACAGCAATGCTGCTGCTTACTTTAAAAAACACTTTGAACTTACACAGTATAAGTTAATGAATTTGTAGGCTAAAACAGTAAATGAAAGTTTTAGCACTTAGGCATCTGGTACAGCACTCTTTTCAGCTGCAGCCAGTCTCTGCATACTTTGGATAAACTCCAGTTTTCAAAATTGTGTGTTGTTTTGTGTTGATACCCATTGCATTTGTTTCTCACATCATTATATACATGTGCAAGACAATAAGCACACCCTATAATAAGCATTGCAACCTGCTATCATCTACATGAAAATAACTTCATGATGTTTTTGGTACATTTTCAGATTGCTGTTAGCTTGAACAATATTATATAACAGCATGTGGTTGTATTGCAGGCCCAAATAAGATGCCTGAGAACAGAGAACAAGATATTTTCAATTAAAAGAGGAAGAAAAATAAGTTTAGTGTAGTATGGCACTTGTGCTTGTGATCAATAAAAGATATTGCCAAACTTAACACCTCTGAATGAGGGAGAGCAAAATCCTGTATGTCAAGTCCTTTTATACTAAAGAGCATTATAATCCTTGAAAATACCTCAGAGAGCAAACAATAAGAAAAGAATACATTCAGACTAATTGTACAGGGGACAACCATTTTCCCTCATCCTTTTTTATCCCTATTTCTACTTTTCAGAAATCAAGTATTATAGAAGGCAATTTTACTTAAGGAAAGAAGATATACAATAGTTTACAAAGACAAATTTGCTGGTAATATTGTAATGACACAGGGTAAAAAAGAAAAGCCCCTTACCCCTGGATTTATCTTTTTTAGAAGAGCAAACCTGGAGAGAAGGGAAAGTCCTGTTAAAATAAGAAAATTAAATATACTTCAGCCTTTATCCTGTTTAATTTATTTTTTCCCTGTTTCAGTGTTATAACGCAGTTCAAATTTTTTTCAGATCAGAGTGGTTCTGCTATAAAAAAACAGTCTCTCCACTAAAATGAGAGAAATACAGTAATTCATTCCAACAAACTTTAGTAGCAAAAAAGCATTCAAAATAATGTTAATTTCACTGTACTGTATTTAAACTGAATAGAAGTGTGTTTATAATCCTCAGCTATGGTGCCCCTTGAGGTTGCAGTACGTATTTCACTTTACTGATGTAGTGAAGTGTAATATGTAGTAGTACAGACTGACATTGTGCAGCAGAAGGTGACTGCATGATTTTGTAGGACTCTTATGAATGTTACCATATCCTCATGTCATTTCTTGGGCCAAAGAAGTCAGTGTGCTTAATTCTTTTCTTTATCCGTCTGCAAAATGATTCTTGTAGTTAGACACCACAAACTGTACTATGCAAGCTTCACGCTTTCTCTAATTTGATGCTAGAGCCCACAAAAAATGTTTGTTTTGTGGCTGTATTTTTATTTGAAAAAACAAAACCTGGGAAAATACTATTATACAGTAAGTGTGGTACCTTCATCTATCATTGCTGCAAGAGCAGAGATATAAATAAATCCTTTTAGAGATGGCATCCATAGATATTGCTTATCTGTATAAAAATGTACATGGCCAGTATCAGAATTTCTTCCACTGCACCAGATCTGATACAAATGCTCATTTCAACCATCACAAGGGTTTTTCTTCAAAATAGCGTAAAATCCAATGTGCTAAGAAACAAGTAGCGGTAGTGAAAGCAAATGAACTGTTAAAATGCACAGACAATTACTGCTCTAGGCTAAAAGGGAGATCATTGGCCAGATACTTGAAGGGAAGCACACTTTGTGATTACTCACTGAACACTTCTTGACTAGTCAGATGTCTAAATCTAACAGTCTCTCAGTCATATTTAAATGTGGATCCAAAGTCTGCCTTTACACAGAAAAGCAAGCTGGGAAAAAGTTGAACACCTTCATCCACTTGTAATTTCTGCAGGTAGGAAACAAACAAACCAACCAGCACACATCTGATTTCACTGTGGTGGGAAAGCATAGAAATATTGCTAAGGAAATTCTGCTTCAAAAAGTGTAAGTATAACATTGTGAATACCTGTGCAAGCCTTAACTTATTAGATGGTCTTTTTGTAATATAATGGTTATTATCACCTTCATCTGGGTTTAAAGTACAGTCATATTTAAGAAGTCTTAGCTCAAATAGATAGAATTTTCTAATGTTAAACACAATTCTGAACAAGACCCTTGTTTCCAAAAGCAGGTTCTAAATTTGTTAAATGGAGAGAGGGAACTGTTCTGTACCTTGTTCCAGGGTAACTCCTAAAAAATATAAATGAAGTTGAAATACTGAAAAAGGACCATAGACTGCAAAATGTAACATGTATACAGAATTTCCGCAACAGTTCACCTACTTTGGAGATGAAGGATTAACAAATTTGCACGTCAATAGATGCCACTAAAAAAAAAAAAATAGATTCTTTTAAAATTATCTTTACAAGTTTACATTTCCTAATAAAAGCAAAGTTATCTCGAATGTTTACATCACGTATGTTGTGTTTCACAAGTATTTTACATAAAGAAAGAAGGGTATGGGAAGGAAAATGTGTCCTGGATCTACCTAACATGGGATCTACTTGATCTACAAGCATCTACTTGATTCAGATGATACGTGAAGTTTTATTATAGACTTCAAGAGCAAATAAATTTTCTGAAACCTAGAATTCCAGGCTCTGAAATTCAAGGGTGTTTTCAAATTAATTAGATCAGCTTGAAGTGAAAGGAGATGACTGGTAGCAATTAGCAGATATTTCTGGTAGCTCAAGACACAGCAAGAATTGTACTTTGTAATTAACATTTTTGAGCTTTTTTTCTTGGATTATTTCCCACCAGCACAGCTTTCTCATAAATCTGAAACCAATTTGCAAATGTCACTAATTTAAAAACATACTTTTATTACAATGACATCTTTACTATGAAAAATTACGGTGAAAAATACTCGTGTTCCTAGAGTTTCATTCATTATCTCTATAGAACACTAAGTCTTCATTACATATTTATTTCTTCTGCTTCTCAAGTGCTCTTTGATCTTTGTTTTGGAACGTTTGTCTAAAACAGTTTTATAGTGAAGAAGCAAATCTAAATCTTGTTATACAAGATATAGATATACATATGATACAGGTCATGTTCTGAAATATATTGTAACCACACACTATTGCTTATTGTGTAAAATTTTGTATCATACTTTGTATTAGATGAAATTATTTTAGACACCTATTTAGATATGTTCACACAAATTTTTCCATTGATAAAGAGAAAGAGTTGGAATCTGTGTGAAAAAAAGACACAATCATATAGAATCATAGCAGGGTTAATAGAAGTTTCAACAGATTAAACATGCATATTATAATAGCATATAAAATTATCTCGAGAGAGTGGAAATACGGCCTAACACCGAACCTCATGTTTTCTGCCCCTGAGTCTTAGTGTTGGGAATTTTTCTTACGATGATGTTTTCAGCTGCAGAATGTCTTACATAGAACAAATTGAGTGCAGTTTTTTTTTGGTTTCCAAGCTGTGTTTGTGGAGAAAACTCATGTGTTAATTCTGAAGACCTATGTCTACATCCTTCCTGATGGCCGTCACAGGCACCACGGGGGAGCACAGCCTGTGCTCTGTAACAGCCCTGGGTTGTACCTGTGCACCTGGGCAGAAGGTGAAAGCTGAGAGGGTACAAAGAATTGTACCTGTCTGTCCTCTCATTCAGCTTTTCCCCTTACCTTCCACTGCTCACAGACAGCACCACTATGGGTCTCTGACAAACACAGCTGATCACTAAGGAATCGAAGAGATGAGATGGCAGAACTGTCTGGCCTTGCAATGGCACACAAAGTAACCAAACAAGACTAAAAAGAAGACTGGAAATAAACACCTGTAAATTCTATATGTCCTTTTCAGGCAGCTTTCTGTGGTGTTATACTATCCTTCACCACCTACAGCGCAGACAATTCCCCAGCACCCCTGCTAAGTCTGAGCAAGCAAATTCACAAGGACACACCACAGATTCCTCCAACGGGATACTGCACACAAAATTACTGTTAAGTTGATAATAACTTTTTGCTGCTGGGGAAATGTTTAATTTTATTCTCTTCTCAAACAGATGATGACTAACCTCCAAGGTCACAAAATAGGTTGAGAATATTGCCCACTGTTAGTCGACTGCAGGCAGAAGCTGCTCAGGTTTCCTGGAATAATCAGCAATTCAGTTTCTCAAACAATGTGGGGGTGAGGGGTGGAAAATGAAGCTAGGCTTTAATTACTGGCTTTGAACATTTATGCTATGAAGGAAATATCTAGTTAGTTTGTTACTGAAGTTATGCTTCTCTAAACAGAGCAGGAGGAAGAGAAATAAGAGAATGGAACATGCTCCTCCCGGTACAAAGAGCCAACAGGAGGATGAGAAGGAAGAAGCAAAGCCATCAGCAGCTTACCTCCAGAGGAGCTGAGCTACTGCCAGCTTAGTAGGTTGCTAACTCATGAGCCAAAACCAGCACTGTGTTCTCAAAGACTTTAAGAAACAGGTGAAACAGTGTCTCTAAGTCACCTTCCCATTGTTTCTCATTAAGAAAGGAGAAAATTATGTCGTACTAAGGAAGGTTTCTTCATAACGTATGACATGATGCGGACATTTTGGTGAGGCCTGTTGTAAATGCTTTTTGCATTATGAATATTTCACCAACGTTTGTAGTTTTATTAAGCTATAACTAGAGGTCAGCTGGCTTTTGGTTGTCACTACTGACAGTAATAAGCATTCACTTTACCGAAGAATGAAAATAATGTATGCGATGAACAATGAGTTTCTGCTAAAAATACAGTTCTTACTTGCTGTTTCTCTGTTATTACTTTCCCAAACTGCAAACAACATCAGTCATTGAAGACAAACTGCTGTGCTATGACAGAAAATATATGCTTGCCTTACAGTCATGTTTTTCTTCTTTTATAATGGACATTATTCATAATGGAAATAATAAATCTTAATGACTGGTTTCAAGAAATTTGGCATCAGACAAGTTCATATTTTATTCAATGTTTTTGGAATTGTTTTTCAGAAAAAAATGGTATAGTAAATCAGACCTTGAGAAGATTATTCATCCATAGATTCACAAGCTGTTCCGAGATGATCATTGTGACCACAAACTTTGATCTCAGGTATGCCACAGGCTGCTGAATTTTTCCATTACCAAATTACAAATTGGAAGTAGTGAATATCTACAACTACATGGCTTAATCAAGACAATTATAAAATCATCTGATATATTTTCTTCTTTTTTTTTTTTAATGTTGAAGCAAGACTAATTCAATCATGGCAATGTTACTATACATTCATGGACTGGGATACCACTATTGTCCTTCCCCCTTTTCTTAAACATTAACAGTTACCGCCCTAATGTCAAAATGGAAGATTTTGATCTGTTACAAAAGAAAGGGCCATCTAGTAGAAAGAATATAAGACTATTCTGTAGAAGGCTTATTGATAGGATTTACTTGTTAGGACTGTACATAGTATTTTTGAAGTCAATAAATACATAAAATTATAGAGATCATATAAAGAGTGTATAGATTTTTTCCACAAAGAGCTTTTTAACTCAAAGTGTCAATCGTTCTCTTCCACTTTTGTTCATTAATGAGCTGAACAGATTATAGGAGTCAGACTGGAAATTATATTTTTCTCATGAAAAGAACAATATTTAGAGTCAGGGATAAATTAATATATTTCTTGGTGCATTAAATCATTAAAAGTAAATAAAAATGTGAATCAGAATAATCTAATAGGCCAGTATTATGCCATCAAGCAACAAGAAAACTGATCAGATGATTGGAGTCTGGAGAAAGATTTTTTTAAAATTAGGGAAGTGTTAATAATCAAAGAGAGAGGAGAGGCTGAACTACCAAAACAACATCTCACTTGTGTGTGACCCCATAATATATTCACATCCTCAAATTTGCCTTAGGTTTCTTACTTATTAGAAGAGTTGGGCACCTCAAAAGAGGATTAAGAGGAGTGAACACAGAGTTACTGAACCTAACACACCAGTACAGGTGGTTGTTTAATCTGAATCCTTCTTCAGGATAGTTGAACAGAGATATCTTCTTAAACTCAGAGTTCAGAGCTGGAATTTGCTACACCTGGCATAGGCACAAGTGATTTTTAGTTCAAAGATTGTCAGTTACGTGTATAAACATTTCCCTTTTAATCAAACAGTTTTATGGTTAAAGCATTTAGAAGTCATTTGGAAATCACAGTTCAATTCTTTTCTCTAAGAGGATTTAAAACCTTTTACCTTCTACAAACAGGCTGGGCACTGGGGATGAGATGACCTGGCTCATCCTCCTGAAACCCTTCCATGTTCCATTAAATGTCTGCTCATGCAGGAATAGCACTGCCAAGATTAACAACAAGGTGCTCATCAGAGAAAGCAGACTGCTGATCCTATTCAACAACACAGAGCATACCTATGAAAAATTCTCACATAGTATTATTGAACCAGACTTCCTTAATATACACACGAGTAGTACTTAAGCAATGAAAGAAAAATCAATAAAATTATTATTAATAGATTTGATTTGTATGAAATATTTCCAGGAATGGGCCACCCATCCTCCTTTCTTTCCCTCATGCTTTTGAAAATATTTGCACTATATTCCTGATAAAGGAAACATTTGTAAGTATAACTCTGTGTGATTCTTGTCACTATGGTATGGATTTGTTTTGTAGAATGGTTTTAGTCAGCATGAGAGAAGAAAGATTAATTGAATGCACACTAGCATGTTAACAGTGGTACATTATGGTGCATTGGTGTAGTTAATGAGGTGCTTACATCCCAGCTTTTGCAACTCTACTTACATGGTGGTTGAAGAAAGGATTTCTTGCCTGGTGTAAGTCAAGAGAAGCAGCCAGGAGATAAAAATTATGAACAATCTGACCCTGAAGGAAAAGAACTATCAGGAGGACAATCTCTTTATTGTCACCTACAGTGAAGTGAAGAGGAGAGATACTCCTGTCATTTGCTAGTAAAATTTAAGCAATAACAAAAAATAACATATGAAAGAAAAACAGCAATTAAAAGAAAATATTTACTTTGACTGTTCTGCTGAATGCTAATTATTTTCATTATATAGGTGAATAAATTAGATTCCAGTTTGAATAACTATTGTCTTTGTAGGAAGTTATATTTATAAATTAGACTTAATACTTGAATTCATTAAGGTGGTTTAAAAAAAATTTCACTCTTGGGTAAATGCAAAACCACACAAAGTTTAAAATAAATAAAAATTGTTAGAATGTTTATTCACATCTTTAGTCAAAACAAGGACTGATACTGATGCTAAGAAAGGTAAGCAGTACAGAAGTGGAATGGGAGGAAGAATCAAATGTTAAAATTGAATTTTACTGTCTGCCCTGTAGATTATTTTATCTTTTTAGGTATCTATGTCTCTGTAACCAATGTCTGGAAGTATTCCAAAAGGCTGAATGAGGACAAGGGTTCCAAAAGGAATTAAACTGCTTGAGAAAAGAATTGGAATACAGTGTGCTAGTTAGAAATTATAAAATCGTTCACAGTTCCTTTCTCATTTTTTTGCCAGTTAATAAAGCAGACTAATAATTTAAAAACATGTTTCCTCTGAACACATTTTTTCCTCATGAACATTATTTGACAAAAAACGATGATTAATAATATAAATTTACCTTTCTGTGAAAATGAAATCTGCTCTGGGTTGGAAACACTTATACAAGGAGCACCTCTGTACATGAAACTTGTATTCAAGACCACTTGTATGCACACTTTGTAAAACATGATTGACCAAATCCTTTCTTGTTTCACTTCAGTGATCTCTCACTTGATGGAAATTCTTCCTCTGAATCTAGCAGAGAATATTTGCCTACAGCTTGTTGTGTAAACAGGTCTTCTACTTAATTACAAGACACTTGTCATACAATACCTCTTGTATTGATGAGTTATACATCTGCATTGATAATCAGTTTTTAGTCCAAAATATCAAGGATCATCATGACTATATGTAAAATCTTAATTTCAAATAGAAAAAACTATTAAGCTGCCAACATTTACAAAGACCACCATGCCATTGTTACTTTGTGGAAATATAACCTTGTGAGAATTAGTGAAAAAATTCTCTCCCTTTTTGTCACATAATGAGCATAGTTCACATAAATGCATTGCTTGTTCTTGTCAGCAAGTTGTTAATACTAAATAAACAAAGTAATGACAAGCTGAAAAATCTTATCACTTACACAGTGTCATATGCAGATGCATTTTCAGCAGTATACATGTATCTCCTCAATATTAGACCTCTGGCAGATTTGAAATATTCCTATATTAAACAAAAATCCTTCAATACTTGACAATACCTAAAGCTTTCAGGACTGCAGAGACCACTCATAGAGGAGATGTGTTTCATCAAGAACTCCGGAAAACAAAAATTAACTTTGAAAACAGTGATAATACAACACCTCTCTTGAATCAGCAAATAAAACAGAAAAAAAGTCAGCAGGCAGCCAAATCACTCCTGGGTTTTATCACCAGAAGAGCAAAGGGAGCCTGAGGGATTAGTGGTGATCACATTGGGTTTCACAGAGCAGCAGGGAATTTCATCTAGTGTTATATCTAACAGGAAAACATTTTGTAGTTTGGCAACTTCTTTGATTAACTGGGATCTAACTCTTCCATGTCAAAATGACTACAAGTGCTGGAGATGAAAGAGCAGAAGCAGTTTGGTGCCATGTACATGCACTTAGGGTGCTTTGGACTTATTTCTTTTTATAAACATTACCTATGGACAAAAAGCTAATGGGCTTTGGTTCATGGAATGGCATTTTAGAAAACACCTGTGTGACTTCCAATATTGAGGGTTTTTGCATGGAAACTGACATCAAATACAGTCTACTCACATGTTCAACCTGCCCTTTGAAACAGGCAAGTGCATCCAAAGTATCCCCAGATGAGGGAAAAGAGTCTTCCACTACCTCTCCAGGAGCCACAGGTTAAAACCAAAAACCCCCTACCTTACAATTCCTGTTTAAGCCCTACCTTTGTAAGCTCTTCTTATCCTTTCAGTTAGTTCTTTGTGAACACAAAAAATAGCTTTGGAGTAACAATATCTACATTTCAGTTGAGATTATAAACAAGTGAATAATGCAAAAGTTGCTAGCCTGGGTTTTTTAAGTAAATCCCCAAGACTTAGTTTTGCTGAGATGACCTATCCTATGTGAAAAATAATCCTAATAATTTTTCATCTAATAGACCTGAGGAAGGATGTTTCAGATGTAACCTTCACATAACTGAAGATTATATTTTTCTTTCTCTATTTTTTTCTTATTACAGGTATAAGAGAAATTATTATCAGTACATTCTTTAGCACTTGGAAAGAGCCATGTTCCTTATGGAAATCCCTACGATCATTTTTAGTAGTAAAAGAGAGAAGAAAGGAACAGAAAACCACTTCAAGTGTTATTAACAGGTGTGTAAAGATTCAAGAGACCTAATGAACATCTGTCTTTCAAAACTGGATTTGATACATTCTGAATTTGCAGTACCTGCATCAATTCTGTTTCTACTCTGAAAAAAACCTCAGCCTCCCATTTTTAATAAGCCATGCTTAAAAGCAGTAAATTCTTGGAAGAATAAGATTTTTTGAGTATTGTTGCAAATGGGCAAAATAAAGATCACACGAAACAAATGAATAAGAAACACCAGAAATTGCTTTAAGGAGTCTTTAGAGTCCTGACACACGTAGGCTGAAGTTTACAATTTTCCATAAAATATGATTCATTTGTTTAAAGTAGAAATAGAAGAATATAGAAATGTAAAAGCCATTAACATATGACAAAATGAAATAAATTACAAACATAGACATTACTACATACTTTCTGTCTTTAATGCATTCCAGTTCTCTTTCTTTGTCGTAATACACCCTAGGTAAAGCATTACTTAATTTTGAATTTACTGATGTAATATGTTTTCATCAGGATGGGTTAAAGAGAAATTTGCGTTGAATTATCACTGCTCTATCTGAAACACATTTTTAGCAAACTCCAAGGCAGTAAAAGACTTCCAAAAATTTATGTGAGTGTGTTTAACCATGCCAGCAGCATAGGCTGTGCTCTCTCTGCAGGAGGTTCTGTTCCACCGTGCCGTGCATTGTAAAGTGAAGCCAAAGTGCATCAGCGTAATGGAGAGGAAAGATGATCACGTGCTAATACCTTCCCCTTTCTCACTGTGTAACCATCAACAGTCCTCTTGTAAAAGAGAAAGGAACTGAAGTCAACACTGTAAGATGAGCTTACTCGTACCTCTATGTGACAGAGCCCCGTGAATAATTTATGTATCAGACACAGATCTGGGAGATGTTAATCTTTCATAGAGCAGCAGTCAGAGCCCACATGGAGACCGCAATCACCATCTCATGAGCCACATGGCACAGCTGCCCAACTGAAACCACAGAGAACAAGGCAAGGAGTTGGCTTTGCTGTCAGTGTTTCCTTGGCACCAGAAAGTGAAGAGGGCCGAGAGCTGTATTTAGACAAATAGATTCCCCAGTTTTGGCTCAGGTGCCACACAACCTGTCTCTTCTGTTCACGGCCATGTTGAGTTGCCATGTTACCTTCCTTCTTCCATCATAATGAGCCAGTTCTTTATGGTAAGTCACATAAGGATAGTTAAAAATCAATTTTCAGCTTCACTCTAAGATTATTGCTGAATCAATGAAGATACAGTTTACATTAACACTGTGTCTGGCCACAGACCTTTCCAGCTTTCTTGTATTTTCATCTGGAAATGGAAATCACACCTATAGTAATTCAGTGGAACCAATAATATTCCAAACGAATACTCCCCTTAAAATATTACTTTTTCTTTTTTTTTTTTTTTTTTGCTTGTTTTCCAGGACAGCTTGCATCACTATTCAATAATTGTATAATGAAAAAAAATTACCAGGTTTAAAGAACTGTGAAACTACACAACATGTTGTCAATCTTTAAGGAAAGAATATTCAGGCAGCAAGTCATCTAAAAATCAGTAATAGCTCAATGCTACCTAATACTTATATTAATTTAGTGCCACTATATAATTATTATGTGGATATTTAATTGCATATCACACAAATCATTTTACAAGGAAATATTTTTCATAGTTGCACACTATGCTGCAAAAAGCACATAATTAGTATGCAGTAAGGGCAAGTTTCCAGGATACAATGCTTGTATTTAAGAAGTAAATAGGTAAGATCATTAGACTTCTGGCCTTGAAGAAGAATAGAGAATAAACAATTTTTCAGTTAATCTTGTGCAGTAATTTCTAGATTAGAAGGTTCTGTTAGTTGCTTTTATGACACACGGATATTATAGCTACGTTAATTTACAAAAAATAGTTTAAGGAATGTGACAGAACTATATAAAATTGTTGCAATTATATGATTATTTTTGGGTGCAAAATGAGAAGTCTTTATACTAAAAGTGATGAAAAAGCTGGAAATTAAGTGAGGAAAACAAAAGCAAGCATAAAAATAACTGGATAGAAAAAGTTAATAAATTGTGTGACAGTATGAGAGTACTGGCTTAATGAAGTACAACAAGCTTGCAATTGTCTCTTACTTACAAGAGCACCTTGATTTATGTTATCAAAACAGCGTAGTATTTTTTGTGATTAAGTTCAGAAATACAATGTTACAGCAGGAAAGTGACCTTAATAAAGCAGGAATAGGTTGGGAATGGCAAGGAATTATCCTTTTATATAGTACTCTTCTCTTCCCTAAATTTAAAAATCTCATCTTCACTTGAACAAATCTATGAAAAAATTTTCCTTGAAGTCATCCCCAGTGAACACAATCAGAAACTGAACTGGAAATTGTATAATTAAAACACTTGACCCCTTCATGATGAAGTCAGAGGACCAAACACACATTAGCTAATCCTTACCAAAGTGCAGACTGGAATATAAGATCTAAAAATCACACCTTTTTCTTGTTGTCAATGCATGTTTGGGAAAACTACTACAATTCTTGAAAGAACATCCCATGAATATAAATCCTGAAGTGATCTTAGTGATCACATTTACATCTTGTAAAGTTGTGGGACCTTCATGCATCCTTCTCGCTTGAAAAAGTATCCACTGACTTCTGTTTTTACATTTGCTTCCACTTTTGTGAAATTAAAAAAAAAAAATTAAATAAAATGAAATAAAATAAAATAAAATAGCAGTATATATTGAAAGGTACCAAGATGAATCTTTCACATTATGTCAGTATGAACAACAACAGGAAGTATAAAAGCAGAAGTGATGTTCAGCATCTGATTCTCATTATCAACAGACTTCCTTTCAAAAGTACTGAACTGCAAAGATGATGATTTGTTCTCTATTTATTTTAGAAAAATAAAAGACTGACTCTAATATTTTCACCTTGAATGGCTTCATCTTCCACTAAAAGTCAAAGAAACCTTAAAATCTATTAATAAAAACATAATTATTTAGACAAAGCTGATTAACTAAAATAAGCAATTTGAAAAATGTCGTATTTTGAAGAATAAAAAACTAGAGTCATTGTTATTTATTTTAATAAATCATCAGAATTAGCGGTGCATTTTTAAATTTTGGGGTTTTCTCATAAAATTTGTAAACACGCAAAAACACAGGGTCAATCTGTAATCTAGAAAACACTGAAATACACTATCTGTTGCTTATGTTTATCAAGTTTAATTTTAAAGTGACATATCAGTCATAGCTCTTGCTGCCTAGATTTCTTGGACACAGTGGACATACTGTCTGATGCCTGAGCAGTGTTATAGACTCTGGAGTCTGAAGAGCACTTCCCTTGAAGCAAGTGCCTGTCGTGGGTTAAAAAGGGTTTTCCCCTGAAATTGGAAAGTGGTTAATCCCAGGGGGGTGGTGTTCTTGGCGTAAAGCCAGTCAGAAGTTACAATTCACCCCTGTGAAATCAACCTATGACAACAGACTGGAAAAGGAGAGATGGATTGCCTAGCTGGAAGAGTGGCAGCCACAGTTTGAGACCACGAGGAGAGAGGGGCCAGGCAGCCCCACTCGGGGCCAAGGCCCTCCGGCCCCCGGCTGGGGCTGCAGAAACTCAGAACAGGGTTAAATTGGACCAGGTACCATGGCCAAAAGCTGTGGGGAGTTGCTTCGCTGAGAGTGAACAGCCAGAGACACTGAAACAGCAGCATAAGCAGCACTGAATAGAGAGCTGTGGCTGAAAGTCAAGATAAGAGGGAAACAGAAAAGATGGCACAGAGCCAAGCTGAGAGACACAGAGATGTCTGATGGAGAGACAGAGAACCAAGCTCAGTAGAGACTGTTTGGGGTGAGACTGGCTTTATTTCCCCAAACCCTTGAGACCCCTTTTGGAAGGAGGGGGTAGACTTCCACTTGAAGGGAGTCCTGAAATGCAGCAGCAGCTAGAGAGAGAGAGGAGATGAAAGCTCAGAGACGTCCTGGAACTGGACCAGGATGGCCAGAAGGAATGCAGGGGAAGTGGCCTTCCTTCTCCCCCCTTTGCCATGTTGGCAGCTTGAGATGGAGCAAAGGAGCTCTGGTAGAATGCTTGGGGCAAAAACTGAACTGAGAGCCCCTAAACGTTCTGACTCAGGGGGAGCTTGATCCCCTGAGGAAGGGACTGTCACAAAATGCCTTGCACTTTGTGATATGACCGTGGTAAGGCGAGTTTTGTCCCTGCTTTGCAAGTCTACAGGAGAGAGACCTTCGGCTGGAGCCAAAGGGCCAAGGGCTGAGAGAAAACCCCTGTGTTGTAATGGAGAGAGAGAGAGAGAGATTTTCCAGCTATGATGGAGTGCACCTGCTGCTTGGAAGAGAAAAGATTATGCTGCCCTGAAAAATTTCTTCTTCTTTCCTTCTGAACTTTTATTTGGAAGGAAAGGAGGGATTTGATCTAATGTAAATATATTGTTTTACTATTGGAGAGATAGTTAGAATTGTTGTATATAATATATTTTAGTATTTATTGTGTTAGCAATAAATTTTGATACAATTTTCCCATGCTAGCAATTGTGTTATGTCTGAAAACCCTCTCACACTGAAGCAAATTGGGGGGGGGTTGTGCTTGGAAATTGGAAATTGGATTTTTGGGGGTCTCAAACCATGACAGTGCCTTGTAGTTGGTGCCCTAATTTCAGCAGAAATGATGCTCAGTATACCCTACCTGAGGTCGCAACAGATATAATTTTTATGCCACAGCAAACTTTCAGCTGTACTTCAAGTCTGGCTTCCAGTTATTTATAACTGCTTCCGTGGTGCTGAGTGCTGACAAATGTGCTTCACAGAAGTACCACACAAATATCAGGGGCAGGGAGAAAAGGTTCCCTGAAACTCATGGCTTTACATATCAGTACATGGCATACATTAACTTTTTACATTTAAAGGCAGACTGTCACTTCATTGAATTCATACAGGGCTGGGATTAAGTATCAGAACCTGATATTGAATCCATAATTCAGAGAGTCAAATTATGCCAGTCTTGATAATCACTGCGTGATCTGTTAGTGCTAATCTGTCACAGGGTATCACCAGCAAAGTGATCCGAGTATGAGCCGAGAAATAAAAGAAATAAAAATAAAGAGATAAAAATGGAAATAACTAAACACAGAAAAGCTATCACCAGGACAGCATTAAGCGTAGAATGCTTTCACAGGAATAATCATGGAACTGGAAGAACAGAAAAAGGATTATGGAAGAACTGTCGACAGCATTGTTCAACAAATATGAGAAAGAAATGGAGCTCTGATGGCAGTTATAAATTAATAATTCTGAAAGTAATGACAATTAGATTTCCTTCCTGGTTTGTAGGGGCAGACACTATTAATGTGCTCTCAGCACAACTTTTAGTTTCCTTTTCTTTTCTTTTAAAAGCCCTTCAGATCTGTGGGGCAAGTTCCATTCCCGTTTAGCTTTTATGTCACCACTTTTGAAGTGGTTATGAATGGGGGTCGTGACAATTCTGTTGGGGTTTTTTTCCCCTCGTATTTCAAACTCCAATTTCTTAACATAAAAATATTAAACACCAATTTGTTTTTCAGCATGAGAAATATACAGGGATATTAATATACTCATTAAACTTCTTAATTCAATGATAGAAGAATAGAATCCTGGATAATCACGAGAGTAATAGTCCTTGCAAGATTACTGTGGAGTGAAATAGGCAGGGACAATTAAAGCATGCAAGGGATTTTATAAAAGAAATGGGATAACTGAACTTCTAAGTTTTATCGCACAGTTTTCAGATCAAAAAAGTGAAGCTGACTCTGAAGTTATGTGACAACGACCAAAATACAACTTTGCAGCTTTAAGGTAATAGATGCTATACAGATATTTACATACACATATATTTAAATATAGCCTTGAGACACAAGCATGCGTATAGACAACACATTTTTGAATTCAGCAGTACTTTTCTGCAAAGCTAAACATTTATTGAAAAGATAAACTAGATCTTTATATATCTATATAAATATATATACATATGTATTCATAGATATATATAAATAATATATTTAGAGCATTAAATAATGTAATATTACTATATGTTCTATTGAGTCCTGATTATTAAATAATAAAAACATATTAATCCCTCTAATGGTCTCAAAATCCACTAAAAATGTGTACAAAATAACGTATCTAACTAGAATAAAAACATCGAGACAAAAAAATCTGAAATGGCAACTTGATATTTTTACTTGTTCTGTTCATTTATCTATGTAAGGGAGACATTATTCTAATTTGCAGTTTTGCATGTTTCAGGAGCAATTTGTAGTAAAATCTCAAATCGCTTTTTTTAGCCAAAAATCGTGTCCACGTAAGCAACTATAATCAAGCTACCATGGTCATAACACCTTTTGCTCAGACTGTATTTCAGAACAATAAGCTGTTATGTTGAGATCAGTGTTTCATATAATCAAATAGTTTCATTCGGAATCAAATATCCAAGAGAAAGAAGTAAAATAAAATAGGAAGAAATGGGCAGAATTGATGGGCCTCAAGTCAATATTTTCAAACAGTTTATCTGAAAAGCAATTTCATATGGATAATTTCTGCAACTTTAGATTTTCTTCTACCTAGAACTGAGGATTGATTTTTAAAGTGTTTATTTCCTTTCCAAGTGGAACATGAGGATCCAGCCATACAGCTTCTGAGCTCACTTTCCGTGGAGTACTGAGTCAACTGAACTGCTGCTGTATGTTTGGATACCAAAAGCATAGCAATAGACTTTATTGCCAGATGATGAGATTGCTCTTTATTTGAAAATTTTATTTAATCTTTTTGAATTTCTTGGTTACCTGGAGACAGGACATTTTGCCAACATCATAAAGCTCAAAAAGCTTCATATATCTCCATAAAATGTCTTTTACGACAATCTTAAAAAAATAAAATTAAAAAAAATCCCATGCTTTGGAATAAAACAAGAACAAGGTTAAGTTACTTAATCCACCAAATGGACAAATTCGTTAATTATCATGCATCATATAATTTTGTCCAAAAAACATTGACCAGATTCAGAATTGTAGTAAACACATTCAGGTCTGCAGTAAACACACGTGGGTCAGGCAATAAACAGCATGATAGCACCTTGCATGAGCTCTGAAGCTTGCACATTTTCAATCAAGCATGATTTGTATAAAAGAAAAAGTAACTCTCACCTAATTATGGGCACTTTGAATCCCTAGATGTCTCTCTCCAATCCTACACTTGCATTACCAAAAAGTGTTTCACTAAACAAGACTATCTTGTAAATTAACTTTCTCCTTCTCACTGGTCAGAGAACACATCTTCTGTCCTGAATATCCTGTGTATTATACAATCCACAAGCATCATAAATCCTTACCAGTCATTGGACATGAATAGACCAGTTTTAAAATGCTCTGTTAAGAAGACTTCATAGAATGATGTCTTAGGCAAGTATCTTAATTAAAGAATATGCCAGAACAAAGACTTTTTTTAGCTCAAAGCTTGCAGTTTGTGATGTGCTTTTGCGGTGTCTTTTGAAACAATGTTGCCCTCTAGCTCTCGAGGAATGAAAAATAAAACAGAATAATTTTTAAAAACACATTATGTGACTTGGGAGAGGCCAATCCAACTTGGAACTTGTCTGTATATTTCTTATTCATCTGAAATCCTTGGCCTCACTGGGAGTTTTTAGCTCTAACAGAATCAGCATTTCAGTTAACAGCCCCAGAGGCTGATGAATGAAATAAATTAAATTATTTAAGTCTTCATCAAAACAAAAGAGATATTATAGAATGGTGTCTGCCTCCACTACTTCTCCAATGACATTTTTTCTTCTAAAAGATGGTATTTCAAATATGAGGTAAATACATGCTGGGTTGTATCCCACGGTATGAAAACTCAAGTTATGAAGAACTTAAAGAACTCAAATATTTAAAAATTCAATTTCTTCATAAGTACCTTTGAATTTTAATGGATTTTAATTATAATCAAAAAAGATACTTCACTGGAAATGACAAATAATAATAACAAAACTTGTCAGAATTATATTCCATTTCTAAGGGGAAAACACTCTGCTTCATAGACTCACCAAAGCATCACCTCAGGGATAAAATTTTTGTAGTTCACTTTATAGAAAGAATGGACCAAGTAGCAGAGTTTTCATACTGCTAATTCACATTTCTTAAGTCACAAATAGTGTTCTGTGAATGTAAAAATGAGAATTACCTACACCTCTTTTTGCCTCCCACTCAATATTTGAACTTGCTTGAAAGCTGAGCAATTTCTTTTGAGCATCTTCTGTCTCATCCCTGAATATCTGCTTGGAAAATATTACCTATGACTAAGAAATCTCTTCTTGAACAGATTTAAGAGCTTGTTCTAAAGAATATTTAGGACAGCAAGAACTCAGAAGCCTACAAGATCAGGCACTTGTTCAAGTCATTTTGCTGAAGGCAGTTGTGGTACAGTGACTGAGGCTCTGTGATTCAGGGAGCAGCAGAGGAAAGGAGCCCTGTTCCGTGGGTGGGCACTGCAGGGTTGGTGATTCAGGATAATCTCTTCCCTGTGAAGAGTAGCAAGATCATGATGGCAGAGAATTTATCTATTCCCTAACTGTACAGCTTCCTGAGAACAGGCCTCCAGAAAAACTACCCTTCTTTACGGAAAGTTGATTTTTCTTGTTAGAATGCAGCTAAATGTACATACATATAATTTCCAGAGTATGAATTTAATAACTTGAAGACATCAGTGAGTTCTTATTTAAACTAAGTCAGCAGAAGTTACTGGGAAAGTCACTAGATAAATTACAAGTTGCTCTAGTATGAAATTTGAAAAGAATCCTAGGTCTAGTTTAAATTACATTGTGTTGCAAATGTCAAAGACTTTCTCATTATCTCATTTGTTGCAAGTGTTTGTTGGTGCCAAATATAAAGCAAATTAAAAAGCCACTTCAGTAGGCTATTAATATGTCTATTTTTAACAGGGTTTAAAACATAATAAAAGTTTTTTAGTGCCTATATTTGTTGCAAAATGGGAAGAGAACCTTCCATTAGGCTGTAATCTTGTCATGTCAGTTTATTGCTCTTGTTAAGAAAGAAAAGCTTCTTGCTTCTTTGGTTTTTAAAGGAAAAATAAAGGTAGTAAAACTGTAATATTAAAAATCATACTGCAAATGTACATTCCTAGATAGTTTGCAATGATAAAGTATTTTTTTTCCTTTCCAATAAGGCAGCAGTATGTGCATTTTGGAAGTACAAATAAAACTATTTGTCTATCAAAGCCAGACTTATAAAGGATTGATAAAATTTTGACTGACTTCACTTTATTTTGAGGGTGGCATTTGGTCTTTTTTATTTATCCATAAAATTTTACTTTTAAAGCTAAACATGTTTAAACATTTTTCTGGTTTCAGTAAATTCCCAATGTCAGTATTAGCTTGGGAGCAGCTATGAAGTATATCATAATCATTTGTTAACTGTAATTTTTTTATAAGAGAATAAAAAGGGAATTTTTGTGTTAAGGCAATCTTTTTTTCACAAATAAATAAATTATGCTGAAAAAGGTAAGATTATTTTTTTTAAATTATCCAAAAATACTAATGTAGGTCTTTATTATAATAATTCAAGGTCACAATCTTAATTCTTCCTAAACAGTATCTTTACTCATAGACTTCACCCCAGAATTCTGCAATATTTTAATGTCTCAATTGCCTTTCTATAGATTTGCCTTCCTTTATGGCTCCAAAAGATTATTTCTCTTATTTATTTGCACACAAGAGTTTTCCCCTTGTCCCTGGATAGCTTAACATACCTAGGATTTACATTTCTAACATCTTACTCATAAAAGTAAGGGAATGCAATAAAAATATGAGGCATCTTTTTTTTGCTTTTTTTTCTCAAATTGCCCCTCAGATTTATGTAAACTTCCATCTCTACATACTTATTCATTAAGCATCTGGGAAAAGCAAAGGAAATCTGTTAACTGTTATAAAATAGGACATTTTTCCCTTTATTTTCTCTCCTCAACATCATATACTTCAGAAACACTTCAAAGTTTGCTGTAGGCAAGTAAAACTTGTTCTTTTCCCAGTAAAACGGAATAAAGCACCAAAGAAAAAACTACCAGAACAGATCTTGTTTACAAAGAATGGAAAAAAATATTGCAGCTAAAGCAGTGGGCTTTAAACAGAGACCAAGTAATTCAATAGTAACAGAAGTGATGAGAGAAAAAATAACCAGCCAACCAACCAACAAAAACTAACCATACAAACAATCAAAAAAGAAGAAAAAAAAAACCACCACTTTTCTGTAAAGCATAAAGACCCGGGGAGTGGGAATGCAGTACAAACTTTTAAAATATTTATTTTGCAACTGGGGAATAGTGCATCAAATAAAAGCACATTCAATAACAGCCATTTCCTCTCTCAAAGAAATAGTATTCTGGCTATTTTTTTTTTTTTTTGCCAATCATCTGTTATTGTTCTGTCAGAGATAATAACACCAAAAACTATTGACAAAGTGAAGTCTTGAGGCAAATGTTACACAAGCGCATTGCAAAGTTGATTTCTGTGAATAAATCACCCATCCTTTTGGAGAAAGTGATGCTACACTGACCTGAGTCACACCATCTACCTGCCCACCCCTGTTCTTTTTTTACAGGAACTGTTGACAAATAGTGTTAAAATAAACAGGTCCCTGCATGTAGCTATGGAATTTTTAAAGAGACACCACATTCAGGTATGTGTTGTTATGGACTCCACGTTCTTACAAGAGTTTCTTTAATTAAATTTGTAGAAAATGTTAAAAAAATACCTTTTTTTATTGCCAGTGGTACTTACTGAGTGATGCTTAATCATTTTCTCCAAGCTTGTGCTGAATTCTGTCAGAAAGACAAAGAAAAATTACCAGTGTTTATTTGTCACTTATAAATAATCTCTGCTTTTTTCACAGCCCTGAATATATGATAGAGAAACTTTTCAGAACTCTGAGTTCTTGAAATTTGAAGATGACACACATGAATGTGGCTTACATGCCAACATTTCTGTAGGGTTGAGAAACTGCAAAACCACCCCTTGTGGAATAAAATATAATTCTTTTCACTAACAAACCACCAACATAAATGAAGAAAAGAACATATAAACCCTCAGGACTGGAATAATAGTATGGTATTTAAAAGTATGGTATTTAAACAAAGATAGTTGCAAGAGTAAAAGTCTGATATTCTTAAAAAAAACAACAATCTTAAACTCTGGGAAGAGGCAAATGTAATTCAGCACTGCAATAACATAAAAAAATAAAAATCCCTTGTACCTTCTGTAGTATAATAAATGTTTTATATTCAAATACATAAATGAACATATTTAATAAGTAAGTTTTGACAGTAAGCTGTCATATATGCATTAGCCTAAAGTCAGTTAAAAGCCAAATGTTTGTAAGAACACCACTAAATGAAGATATCTCCACAGCTTAAAACTAACTTTTGGAATCTGTCACCACATGAAAATGTTTTGAAATATATTTCCTGAAATATTTACTAATTTTAACAAACAATGTTCTTTGTCTGGCCCCAAACAACAGCCCTGTCCACTTTTCTATGCAAAACAGATATTAGATAATCACAGATAGTAGCTCGACTTTAAGAAATGTGCTTAGAGATCACTTGCTGATAACAGATGCAAATGAAAGTTCACTGCATCCCAAATGGAGATATCTATGAAGTGCTCCAACCCAGCTCCTCCAAAAAAAATGTAATGAGAATGGAGGCCGAATATCTTGAGCTTTTTCACAGGGAACTGTTTAAAATGTGCTCAAATGACCCTGCTTTAGTGAAACATTATAAGTTGTGAGGTTACAGACACAGAGGTCTAGAACCACCAAAAAATGTTAAGATATTGGCCTAACATAGAAATCTTAAAAGATACATATAAACAAGTGTTAGGTATAACATTATATTGTTCAGAAAGTTTCCAGACTAATTTAATTAGGAAGAGAAACAGAAAGTTGGTACACATATGAGAAAGCCTTCTTACATCAGCATAGCTACTCTGAGTTCTGGAGATTGTTTTGTAATAATATATTCTGATTTTTTTTCCTCCTATGAAATAATATACAGTAAAAATAAAACACCAGCAAATCCTGAATTAAAATGTTGTTCAGATTTTGCAAAAGTAGCTTTTTATTTTTCTTTTGACATTTTGAAGTGTCTCTAATTTCTGGTACCTTTTTATCCTGGAATGTTAGGTCATTTTCACTTCTTCAGTTGTGCCTTGTGCAATATCTCATTGATATACAATGCAGCAATATTTCAATGACATCTTTGAAACTAGATGAATAAACAAAATTAAATTTAAAATATATATGTATTCTCTTTCTAGATCTCTGCTTTAATTATAAACAATCTAGTTTCTCAGCATTTATATCTTAGAGGGACTTTAAGACAGCTAAGTTAGAAGACAGTGACCTATAACTCAATGTATGCACATATCAATATAGATATTTTTAGCTTATACAGTTCTAATTAAATTAAAACCAATCTTTATCAGCTTGCATTTTTGAATTTGCTGATTCTGTTTCTATTTTAAATTTTACCATCAGAGTAATTCCTAGTGGAATAATTGCAATATAGCATGCAAATTATCCTGAAAGCCCAGCCAATATAAGTGAAAATTAACAGACGATAAATCCTTTATAATCTTGCAAAGAATGTTTCTATGACCACAGGGCCCGAAAGTTATATCTATTTTTTAATTACTTATGTACTTATATTTGATAGCAAAATATAAGTAAATATTTCCTAAAAGGAAAAAAACAGTAGGAAAAAAATCTTAACTAGTTATGAATGACTAATCTATCCCTGTAGAGTTAATATTAATAGCATAATACTAAAGTTATTGAGCACTTTGAAGCCTCATGAAGCTCGTGGAGAGCGTTAATGTTCCGCATCCCTTAGGAACTATAAAATGGAAGTCATTTCTTGCAGTGTATACTTTTACACTAAGTGCTGAAATCAAATATATGCTGTGAAGTTCACACACATTCAGGATGCCAGCACAGAGTCCTGCACTAGGTAAATCTTGCTTAGTGATTCAAAATAAAGATTTAAACAAGGTACCCAAGTGTGCTCTGCTCCAGGTGCTGGTCGCTGCAGAGGATTAATGCCACACCAATACCAGGAGTGCTTCTGCTGTATTGACTCAGCAAGCTCACTAATGATGCAGAGAAGCTACACTAGTCAAAAATGACATAGGATACTCATTCCAGGAAGTCCAATATGGATATACAGAGGCTGACATGCACACACGAGCACATCCTGCCTATGTTCTGAATAAGCCAGATGCCAGCCTTGAACCCAAAAGCAATTAGCCCCAGCCAGTACGACATTAAACTTACAAATTGAAACTTGAGGTTGGGCATAGCTTTTGAATGTCTTAGTTAAAAGCTTTTTCCATAATCTATCCTCATTTCCAATCTTCTTCTCACTGTTTCTTTGCAGAAAAGTGTTTGGATCCAGATTTGTAAATTGATAAGATGGCCCTACTCATTAAGTTCCAGTAATTCAAGGGAAGACATCTCAATGTCAGTCCAAATGAACGCTTGAGTTCTTTAAGGTAGAAATACAGTCCTTTCCTCTCCATTTCTTTTCTGAGCTCTGCCATGTTTACAAAATTATAGAATGGCTTGGATTGGAAGAGACTTTAAAAATCATCCAGTTCCAACCTCCTTGCCATGGGCAGGAACAGCTTCAACTGGAATAAATTGATCAAAGCTCCATCCAGCTTGGCCTTGAACACTTCCAGGGATGGGGCATCCACAAATGCTCTGGGCAACTTGTTCCAATGCCTCACCATCCTCACAGTAAAGAATTTCTTGTTAATACCTAATCTAAACCTACTCTCAGTTTGAAGCCATTCCCCCTCGTCCTGTCACTACATGGTCTTGTGAATAGTCCCTCTCCAGTTCTCCTGTAGCTCCTTTAAGTACTGGAAGAGTGCTATAAGGTCTCCCTGGAGCCTTATAGATTCAGAAAGCTATACCCATATTAAAACATAACTAATTAATCTTGGCTCCAGGGTCAAATGATACCCTAAAAACCTTGTTTTCTCTACCCATCAATATGAAAGTCAAAATAAGTCTGAAGGAGATAAAATCGTACTTCCTTATTCAAGTCATAGAAGTCATCTGAAACCTGTTAAGGCTACTAAATAATTCTGAAAAATATGACCTACAAATTTATCAATATACATAACAGACAAATGAAATGGTCAGAAATGAGACTATATCCAGGCAAACCTGAATATGGTAGAGACATCTAAGTATTTCCTTAGGTTTTTCATCCAATATTATAACAAATACAGTAAATAGTTTGAGCTCCCTAATGGGAGTTGTGCTCAGATGACAAATTATTTTTACTATGGCAATTATGAATTGAAGACCTGCTATTTCACCCATCATATTATGATTTACTTGAGAGAACATGAGAACAGCTTGTGTGCTGTACACAGACCACCCCTACTCAAAGGAAAAAAATAAAAGCTTCATTTCTTTGTAGATCTTCACATTTCAAAGACGATCTCCATATTTCAAATATGCTTGAATGCAATACAAAGTAATAACTGGATATTTATTCTAATTAACCATTTCAAACACAAAAAATAAATTACAGCTATTAACTTAATATATTATGGCTACATTTACAGGAGTGTCCAATCCTACTCAACATCTCTAAACAATTTTTCTACAGATATTTCGGACTTGGTCCTGAATTCCTAATTACCTGGCTAAGCTGCTGAAGCAGCCCATAGAACTCCTTTAGATAAGGGACTATGGCATCTGGGTTATCATCTGAAGCAATGAATGGCACCTACTGCATCAGAGGGAAGGTACGATTAAAGCTGAATGCCAGGGTTTTCCAGCATTGTTGTGGACCACAAGAACTCAGAATGGTGTCAGATATAGTACAGTGCTACACAACAACAATTCATTCCTAGATATTGGCAGTACTTGCACATTCACTGCACGTGTCAACACAAGAATGACACGTAATGGTAGTAGGACACAATTATTAAAACAAAACAAAAGAAAACTGTATTCTGAGTGAATCTTCCATTAGGGAACTATACAAAGATTAAATCACTGATACTGCAGTTAGTTACATGAATGTTAATTTAAAACACAGGTAATTCCTTTGCAGTCCATGGGACTGTGCATAGGTAAAGAACAAAATTAAACTAAGTATTAACAATTTTGAATCTTTTTGTTATTGAAAAAAATACCTCTTTAGGACTTTAAAATAATACTGTAAAAAAAAGAAAAGGTAGGAAAATTGTATTTTCAGCTTGTTTTAATCTTCTGGGACCAACATAAACCAGATAGATCTATCTTCAGTCTTGAACAAGGAAAAGCATAAACTGAATTCCAAGAAAACTCAGGCTGTTCTTCCTCTGTGAATGTCAAGATCTGTTTCTCATTCCCAGCTAACTCGTTAGCTTTCTTTTTTTTCTTTTCATTAAAGTAATGCCATCACATCTGAGAATTTCTCCTTGTTTAATTTTGGTTCCTATGGTAAATTCTTTTGTTTTTCACAAATATTTCTGCAGGTTTAGATATCAATTCCCTCCAGGGGAAGGACTCTTGTCAGGTGATTGTTGTTTGTTCTGTGAGACACTCCTGATATGATGTCCTTCAAAGTATCTTCAAGAACATAAATTGATTGCTGTTCATTAACATGCATATTGTCATCTGTTGTCTGTTTTGTTATCATAACTACTCTAAAGAGTTCCTTTTTTTTATGGTAGGCTTCCTTTTAGTTTAAAATTTATTATTTAGTTATTTTTTTCTCTAGCTCAGAAATGTGACAGGATACAGCTTTCTGTCTTAGAGATATGATTCTATTGTTTATGAAATTCTTTGCATTTTATCTGCAGATAAATGTGAGCCATTATCAGTTAATTTTCTTAAATTTTATCTGTTGCTTAGTTCTTATCATTTAGTAATTCAGGCTGAATCTCTGGGGAACTTTTCCTTTCTGTTCTTAATTTTCTCACATAACTGAAATTAATACTGAATAAAATCGTGATTCATTAAGGAAGTAATAGCATATTTTTTTCCTACTTCAATAGTTATATAGTCCATAGTCCCATATATCATGGTATTCTCAGGAAAGTCTGGTCTTGACAAACAATCAGCAATACAAATGTACACAGAGTTGATGTCCCTCATTGCTAGAAGAAGAGATCCTACCTTATTTTATAATCTGAGATAAAGTTATTTTATTCTTTCAGAAAAAATATGATTCCTACAAAAAAACCCATCACCTTATTTAATCCAAAGAAATGCATTAATGTGTTGCAGTTTATATTCCATAAAGTGTTCATTTTAAAGCTATAAAGAAGATTAAAGACACACAAAATTAGAACTGCAAAGATGTAAATCAGAGACCTTAGAAATTAAGATTCTATTAGGACTTTTTCAGATTTATAATACATTATTAGCACTTTAGATTATGTTAACACATATTGTTAAAAGCAGTTGTGCATATGCATTCTAGTTCCCATTTATATTTTCAGAAAACACGGTTCAAAATAATTTTTTCCCCCCATTCCCCTTACAAAAAAAAGACTTTTACTCATCTCTGCTGCATTGTGATAAGGGATAGACAAAGCACTAATCAGGAAACAGAAATTCGGAGAATTCTGGATTCAACTGCTGTCTGAGAGCCTCCCTTTGTGAAGGTGAACTACAGCAGGAGAGATGTCTCAGGAAAGCGGGCTGGCAAAATACTGAGCTCATTCGAGAAGTGAGACTCAATTGTGAGCAAAAAGTTCAGGAATTGGGAGATTCATCTGGGATATCCTGGACTAGAGGAAAAAATGGAAATTATAAGAGAGTTAGGTTAGTTCATGGAATGTGGATTTAAACGAGTCTGGTTGATATCTGGAAAGACATTTACTTTCCGTATATGTCCTCCAAGAGGAAAAATATCTTGATATATTTTGTGATTTTTACTAATAAAATTATTCTAAATTTATTATCTTCATTCTCCATTTAGACACTTTAGATGCCCTACTAGCCTATTTCTGATTTCCTGAAAATGTTTCTTAATAGTACCTGTAGCTATCATTTAGGGAAATTAAGTTTTCAGTAGATAGAAAATAATCATGGATAGTATTAATCTTTTTTAGTTACTCATATTTGGATATCCTTTTCAGGACTAGATTCATAAAAACTATCAGCTGAGTTTGGAAAACTATGCATTACAGATTGGTGAGGAAGGTGAAGGAGAATTTCTCCTAAAAGTAATAAAAATTACTGAGACAGAATTTTTCATGAACAAAACAGGATCTGTTTTGTGACTCAGTAAAAAGCAAGAATTCTTTAGCAATGAGAACAGAATTAATATACCACAGAAAATAAACTTTGCCATGTGTAAATTTATATTACTTCTTCTAGGGGCTACACACAAATATATTTTAATTTCCATGACATTATCTTGTGGTCTTAATGTCCTCACTGCTTCCAAAGTTTTTACAGCTCACAGTCAGATCTTCTCTTAAACCTTGTTATTACTCTTCCATTTTGTACACACCTAGAACAGTCACTCACTTTAGGAGGAAATCTTGCATATCAAAACTGAAAAAACAGATCTTCTAAATCCCTCTTTCAGTGTTTTTACCTCCATTCTTTTAGTTGTCTCTTGAAGGGATATCTTCTAGATGGCCCTTATGCCCAAAGTCGGCTGAAGTCCTTCTTTTTAAGACCTCTTTTGTTCTGCTAGGGTAGAGAGAAATTTCAAGTGACCCACAAATTATTATACAAAATACTATTCTTGTATTTAACCTTATTTTCTTTAAAAGAAAAAAGTTTGGAGTGCCTCCCAACAGAACAAGTCTCCAGATGTTCTTAAGATGAAACACATCTCTGTGACCTGTTTTCTGTGTTCAGACAGCTAAAGTACATGTGCAAATGGAACTGTTCTCCTATTCAACAAGCATTCCTTTTTTTTTACCTGTTATTCACTTTGCCAGTCTCCTCCTTGTTAAAATACTGGTAGGATATGATTTCAGAGCCATACATCATCAAGCTTCAGAACAAGGTGTTGTAGCATATAACTCTGGAATAAAGTTCAAAATAAAGCCTGGCATTTTGAAAACTGGTGGTGTGTTAGTTTTATAAACAAAATAATGTCTTAAGAATTAAAGCAAATATTCTCTAGGATTCAGAGAACCTGATTCAGTTTTCATGATATGAATGCAGGGATGGAAATGGGAAAATCTAATGATGTCTGCAGAATAACAGTGCGGTAAAATCAGTGTTAGATCAAAATGTTACTCAAACCTGTGCTGGTTCTCATAGCTTCTATGAAGCTTTTAGCATTGCACCCATGAGCCTGTTTTCAAGTTCCTCATATTAATGAAGTAGAGCAGAATGGAAGGCAATGTAGAAATGCAATTAACAGCAAGAAATGCTCATGCAGAGGAAATTGATGAAGAGACAAAAAAATAAAAAAGCTGAATATTTGATCTCATTGAAATTTGGGGGGGTTTATATGACTTCCTATTCAATTCTGCCTCTAGAATAGTCTGTTTATGTTTTTCTTCTGGTTTGATTGCATGATGTTGCTCTAATGGAGATGAATAAAGTATCAAGAGGTTAATGAAAATGATGTGAACTATTAAAAGTACATTTTAGTGAGAGTAATCTAGCATAACACAGAAATACAATTCATGAATAATTTTCTTCAACACTGTGTATATGAAAGACAATATTAAACTGCTTATGGTGGCAGTGAGGATTTTTATTTACTAGTACTCATATGAGAAATTGTTTAATAGGTCAGGCAAATTAAAAAAGAATAATGATTTCTCTCAAGAACAGCTTTTGTTTGGACTGGTATTCCAGTCCATCCAACATAGCCATGTCCTAAATTAAATTAACTGCGCAGCTTTATCATAACTCGTTAGTAAAAAGAGCACAGAAACACAAATCTGGAAAGGGAAAAATGTATGTTCCTATTCTTTCTGATGTAGGCATTTGTTGCATATGTAGAATAATTTTAAGATTATAATTTTGAAATTATATTTAAAGCATATATGTCTATTTCTAAAGCTTAGTTGAATGATATTTCAAATCTAGTTTAAATATCCAGTAAAAGACTTTGGTATAAGTAAGCTACTTTTGTCATTCTTGCCTAAGTCACCATCATTAGAAAATTACTTAAAAACTTGCAGGAAAAGGGGACGTTATTCATATTGATCATCATGCAGCTACACCATTAATTTTGGGTATTCTTAAAAGAGATTACATTCAATTTGTAGAGAATTAATGTGCTCGTTAAACCTCATCAAAGGAAGAAAACCATCACCAGAAGTCATTTAAAAAATAAAGCCTACCCTGGAAAAAAAGAAATGCACATCTCTGTGTGAACTATATAAATAAATATCAACTGCTACCAGGAAAGCTTCCTGGTACACCCCCCCCACACACTAGATTCTCTTTACAGTCTTTCTCTCTTTGTCTTTCCTATTACTTAAAATCCTGAGGAGGTGAGGTAAGCATCACCATCCACATTCCATGTGTAGGGTGCTAAAAGAGTCTCATTTCAGCCACTAACAAGACCTTTTATGTTAAAATTGCTGAATCTTTGGAAGCAGAATTAATCATTATTCTCTTAAATTCCAGATGGCTACCTTCCCATTAAGGTATTTTTCTTTATCACTATTATGCCACTACACGTACTGGCAGATAATGACTATTTACCTTTTTCCTTTTTTTTTTCCCTCCAACTTACATTTATATGATTTTAAGTGGTTCTGCTGATAAAAATCTAAATCAATGTCACCTCAACTAACAGGCACTCTAATGTTTATTCTCTCTAATTTAATCCAATGAAAAAGGAAACTAATCATGAAGACTTTTTCTTAAAGAGATAACACTCTCCAAAGTCATGATATTGTTCTCCATGCAAACAATAGCACAGTTATCCCTTTTGATATCTGTTTTCTCCTCCTAAGACAATTTCTGACCTATTGCCAAATTTTATTTTGTTTTCCTTGTGGTCCAAGGGGCCAAAAAATATGTTGCACATCGTACTAACTTATGTATTATTTCAGATATGAACAAAGGCCACCACAAACTGAATGCAAACCATACTGTTCTAGAGGAAGATGACTTCAGCCATCCATGCCCACCTCCCAAAAAGTCCTTTTACTCCCAGACTAAAAGCCACAGGTCAGTGTTCTGCTATAGCCTCTCTCATCTGGAAGGCAAAGGGATTATACAAAGTTTCCTAAAAAATAAAATAAATAAATAATTAAACAAATTACAGAAGAAGGCCTTGCAATACTATGTAATAGCACCACCTGGTGACTTCAGTCTTGATGGTTGGAGAAAATAGCAACGTAGATTTTCAGCTGCATAAATATAGATGCCTCTTCTTCAACTGCTAATCTCGGCAATCTTTATTTTAAGTAAAAAAACTAATCTTCTCTTGTGTAAATTGACTTCAGATATAAACAAGATTGGATTATTGTAAAAATCAGACAACAAGAGTTTGTAATAATGATCGTGTGCTTGTCTTCAAGAACCTTCCACATGCATGTACCTGGGGACAAGAAGACCTTTAGGAAAAAAATGGATACTTATGCTTAATGCTATGACATTTTCCCCACTTGATCTTTGAAAAGAATTCAAGTGATTTATCTGACATAAATTAAGTGCACTAAACAGAAGATCAGTAAATAAAAATATATCAAGGCAAGTACCAAGCTTCCACTTATTCCCTTGTGTTCCTTCAAATGAGTAAAACTCTGGGATATGTCCTTGCAACGACTTTAACTGGCAAATCTGCATGTGGAATTTTAAGAAGGTTCAAATGAGAGGAAGAATTGATTTAGTGCAGAAGAGCTTGGCCTTTTTACTAAAGAAAAGGGATGTTATAGGTTAAGTTCAGCAGGACGAGCAGCTTTTATCGTCGCTTATTTGTATTGCAGTAGCACCTTCCCACCAAGCCAAAGACCAGGACAGACTGTGCTAGGCTAGCCATTAGCAAGAAGCAAACCTTGTCCAAATTACCTTATTAAGTAGGCATTCAGAGATTTAAAATCAAGGCACATATACAGCTCCCATCTTATGCAGATACAGCACATCAAAATGTATTTCTAACATTGTTTCTCTCTTAAAAATAAATTTGAACTAGGCTTTACAAGACAGAAATGTTGAAAACAAATGATTGTAATTAGTAAGAGGGAACTATTCACTACATAAATTCTGTGCTATGCAGAACAGAAAAGCAGAATTTCAGAATAACCCTGAACCTTTATCTGTCAAAATGCACAAAATACATTTGAAAGTACAAATAATATTGGAAAGTAGAAAGTGATATATGAAAGTACAAAATGATGTATGAAAATATCATCCAAAAAATGCCTGGTTCAGACAGTGTCTGGTTCAGGCAACAGAAGCATTCATTTTTCTTTATATTAAGTAAGAATACATAGGACTTTCTGATTAGGAGAATTCAGAACTTAATTTTTAACAAGATTTGAAAGCTTACAGAAATGAAACTTTTTGTACTAGAAAACTTCTCTTGAAAATATTGGTTTTAAAAAAATAAAGGAACGTGATGAAAAAGTTTGTTAAAATGGTCTGTGAGAAGCTTTTATAGTATCATCTGCTAGGTTTTTACAAAACAGCAATGGTCACAGCAGTAAGACCTGAGCATAGTTACAGGATTGCTGCACAAGGACATTATATTCTGATTTCTGAAGAGAAATAACAATTAGGAAATAATGGCATCCCTCACGCCTTGTATGATTTTAACATTCAAAAAATGGGACACTTTCAGGTATGATCTCCTGGTACACTACATGCAGGGCTTCAAGAAGCACAGGAAAATCTCTCAGCATGAAAACAATGTTTGGGAGTATCAGATGAACACTAACAGCAGGAGAGGTTGATATTTAATATATATTACATGTAAAGACATCTTAATCTAGAACAATTTATGTCAGACTAGGGAATATCAGAAACATAATATGGCAAGCTGAAAATAGAGGTTGTACCATTAACTTTTTCGGAGGCAAATATGAGAATCAGCAGCTACTATACATGGGACCTATGGTGCAACCATACAACTGGTACTCACATATCTGAATCTTATATCCTCTAGCGTAAAAGCACAAGGGATGACTTGTTGAGGGAAGTTAGTTCCTTATTCACCACAAAGCAAAATAAAACACCTTGCTGCAAATTCTCTACTGCTGAAGGCAGGGGCTGCTGGTTTTGTAGCACAGCTAGATGAGGTTTGGATCAGAGATTTCTTTTTGCAGATCTTATGATTGCAGTTGGCTGGTTTGCAAGTCATTACCTTCTTTGAAGTTTCTGTTTCTGCAGATAAATTAAAATATTTCAAAATAACATATAAAATTATGAATAGTAATACAAATAATAGTGTGACAAGCATGAATAGATCAAAGCAAAAGGCAGCAACTGCTGCTCTTTCCTTTAATGAAATGATGAAAAGCTGTGAAAGACTACTCAGCTGCAATGGACTACAGACCCAGAGTTCCTGTAGTGAGTGGCACTCGAACAGTCAACAACCGGGAGACAAAGATGTTCCATGAGAAAAATCTCACTTATTTTCATCTTATGTGGACTTTGCCCAGTTCCAGGGTACAGCTAATTCATGTAGTATGTCTTCTCTGTAGAAAACAGAATTTTTATTTCTTTTTAAGAAAGAGAATTGTGTTGATTTAGTTGAATGCTGCTGATGAAATCCGGAAGATTTAACCCTGCTCAGCTTCTTGGCAGCTCAAATCACTTCATGAGTGTCTCAGAGACAGCTATGTGGGTTCTGGTCTGCAGCTGCACAACTGGCAGCCTTGGCTTGCATGACCTCCCTGTGCTGTGGGACCTATACTGAACCTCTGAGGGGCTCAGAGCTGGATCTCATCCTTTATTCCCTAAGATTGCCAGGATCAAACGATGGAAAGAAAGAAAAAGTCTGTGAATGCATTTTTTATATTACTTATCTCAAGTGATTTTCTGTTAAAAAAAAATTAGCTCTTATTTATTTCTGTCAAATGAAAATACCAGGCTTAATAAGTATCAGAGACTTTTTGTATAAATAGCTTTATCAAACAAACAAGCTGGAAACTGAGAGTCCCCTTCAAGGAAACATAAATGCATTTCAAGTTCATAAACACTTGCTCATTGTAGAATACAATTTACTCCAGCTACTAACCTAGAGTGTTTTTTGGTCAGGACTACTTCATTTCCTGATTTATGATGTGGGGTTTTTTGTGCTCAGTATAATTTCAATTCAATTCCCGGCCCCCCGGGCAGCTGGAGCTCGTCAGCCTTGTATGGCAATCCAGCTACGTCCTGGGGACCTCACTGCCACTGTCCAAGCTTTGCTCGGCCCCGGCAGCTGAACCTCAGGATTAAAGGGTGGGCTCAGTTCAGCGCACGCTGTGTCTCACCTAAAAAAAAATCCACTGCGCAGGCTCGAAGGGTTTATGACCTTTCCCAAATCTTCGCTTGCGAAGACTGGCCATTATTTTAATTTCAATTCTGAACTGTAGTTGTATTTTCATTTTCTGCTTTTAAGCTAATTCTTTTTTTTTCTCCCATGTTTGTGAGCAAAACAGAAACCTATTAAGTCTTGCTTACCTTCTGAGTACATATGTGATTCTTTCTTATATATAATATTTTCAGAAAATTGCATTGTGAGAGTTTTTGGTGGTTTTATTTTAACAACTCCGAATAAACAACAATTGGGACCTGAAAATCTTAACATCACTCAGGTGCACCACACATTTTCTATATTGCTGAAAAATTATATTTTACCCTGAGACTGTATTTTAGGAATGAGCTAGGTCTTGAAGAATTCAAAATGTTCTAATGAATCTCTCATTTATTCTAGACTACTTTCCTCACTATGGAAAAATAATTGTTTATTTCTGGTTTTAATTTGACTGGTATCATCTCCCAAAAAGTGGATCATCTATAGACCTTGTTAAGTCTTTCCTTACACTGGTCCCCAACCCTTGATTTTATAAACTTTTTAAAGAAGTTTCCACTCATAAGGATATCATAATTTTGCTGATCAAGACTAAACATAACTCTTTGCAATACTAAACAGATCTAGTCATTCTAAATAGGCTATTTTTTTTTCTGGCTTTAAAGGTTTTTCCTGTAATTATTTTTTTTAATTTTACAATCTCATTTCAAGACTGTGGATGTTAGACATTCATGAACTCTTCAGTAATTGTCTCATCTACCATGTAAAATGAAGCATCTTTATCTGGTGTCTTCCACTTGACATGCCTCTGTTTGTACTCCTAAAAATTAATTTCAGAGTTAGCTACATCTTATTTCATAATATATATATACAATTATTATACACTTACATGTATATATAAAAATACATAATTTCTTAAATCACTTTTTGTTATAATGGTCCCTATCACACAAAAATGACTGCTTATAGTTTTTAAGATATATGACTTGGTGTTTGATCCTATTATTTCATGGTTATATTACCCAATAATGTAGCTCAGTTGGTACATGCTTACTTTTATTCATTGTTCCATCAATTTTGATGTGATGAATAAACATTACATGTAAATAATTTTATATATTTTTTTTAAATCAATGTGGAAGATGCATATAATGGGACTAAGCATAGACTGTTGAAGGATCTAACTGGAAACACATTGGAGGAAGATTTCCTGTTATAATCCTTATTGAAAATACAATTAAGGTAGGTTTATTGATATTCTATAGCAGGAATTTTTTGATCAAAATATCATGCAAGAGTAACACAAATCTCTAAATGTTTGCAGAGGTCAATATCAACATTTACATCTGCCAACATATGAGATCATCAAAAAATTCTAACAAACATGTTAAACAGAACTCACCTCTCCAAACTGTGACAGGTATTAATCACACTAATTTCCTTTGCTTATTACATCTAAAAAGAGATGCTATCAATTCAAGCTATCTGTTCAATCTTTATCAAGATAATCATGTTCAAGCTTTTCTAATGTGTATTGGCACAACAGTGCTTTTGATTGCTCCTCTGGCATTTTCCTCAGTGATTCAAGCTTTGATAAATATCTAAATGATGTTTTAATGGCTTTAATCCACTTGGGAACAGTTTGCCTGTTCCCAAAGATTTAAGATGATAAGATTAAATTGTTTGAACTTCTTTCAAGTTACTAATGGAATACAATGAATACAGAACTTGACTTGAAAATAACTGTTGCAAATTTGAAATCCAACTTAAGCGTGAAGAAAAGGCCAATGATCTTACTGAGTTTCAGACAGCATATGGACAAGCCTATGACATGCTTATTGCATATAATCTGTATCGTATTTTTCCCTATCTATTTTACTTTTGTTTTCCTACTATGCTAATATTTATTCACTACCTTTTTTTTTCCATTTGGGAAATACTGAATTTCACATTATGAAAGTTCAACACACATATATTTTAAAAACTCTAGAGGGTTTTTGCTCATTATGAGGAATAAAGTATTTGGTTTTAATTTTTGTTATAAATTCCATTGTTTTGTTACATATTTCATTTTTATATATGCAGTGCTTATATTGCTACATATTTTCTTCTAATATTCAATTCTATATTTTGGTTTTGTTCCACATGTCAATGAGAAAAATACAAATTTTGATGCAATTAAAATGAACACAAATCCTAGCTCGTAAATTGAAACAAATCCAAACTGAACTTTAAAAACTTTCAAACAAACAAGCAAACCAAGACACATTCTTTAATAGACAATTTCAATTTGCATATTTTTATACTCTCTGATTCAAGCTGAGATTGGAAGCAAAAGTGCTGAAATATCATTGTGAATATCCAGCTCGATTCTAACAGTAGACTAGGAACCAACCAAAGGAAGAAGGGGAGAAAAAAATAAAATCGAAATAAAATCTACAGACAGTACAGAATGAAACCTCTTTATTTATCCTCTTAGGTAGTTCTTGAATACCTTCAATGACAGTTTTTCTCTTTTCTTTATATCCACAATTACAAAAACAGCAAATCTGTAAGGCATGGGGTGCAAGAGCAGATGCTTGTGTACTGCTTGTGTAAAATCAGCTGAACTGGAAATTGCCCTGAACCTTACATTACGGTTAAATACTTTTCCACTGCAATCTTGTCATTTCACACTGTCTGAATCAGCTTAAATTAGCTCATGACAGGGGAGAAAGATTACAGTCTTATGACCATTCAGGCCAAGATTATGCTCATTTGGGACTCTCCACTCACCACGAATGTTAATCACGTGGAATCTTGTTAACATCTACCCTGGTTAATTATCTAGTTTTCCTGAAAGCAGGATGAGTAGACAGTAAAATTGTTCTGGAGTGCAGCATGATCAAATCGTCCTAAGGAGCACAGCTTAGACAGAGCAACTCTTCCAGGCCAAACAGAGTGATCAGAAAAAAAGGCTACTGTATGGGGTTTGAGTGGCCAGGTTTTGGTAGTGAGGGGGCTATAGGGGTGGTTTCTTTGAGAAGCTGCCAGAAGCTTCCACCATGTCCAGCAGAGGCAATGCCAGCCGGCTCCAAGATGGACATACTGTGGGCCAAGGCTGAGCCCATCAGAAGCGGTGGTAACACCTCTGTGGTAACAGAGTTAGGAAGGGGGAAAAAATTATTGCACGTATGTAATTGTGGACAGAGAGGAGTGAGAAAATGAGAGTGGAACAACCCTAGAGATATTGAGGTCAGTGGGGAAAGAGGAAGAAGAAGTGCTCCAGGTGCTACAGCTGAGATTCTCCTGCAGCTGTGCCCCTGTAGCCCATGGAGGTCAACGGGGGTGCAGAGATCCTGCTGCAGCCCTTGGTGAGACCCATGACGGAGCAGGGGTATGCTTGAAAGAAGGCTGTAAACCCATGGGAAACCCATACTGGAGCAGGCTCCTGGGACCTGTGGAGAAAGGAGCCCACACTAGAGTAAGTTTCCTGGTAGGGTTTGTGACCCTGTGGGGGACCCGTGCTGGAACAGCCTGTACCTGAAGTACTGCACCCACATTGGAGCAATTCATGAAAAATTGTTGCCCCTGGGATAGACTTGCATTGGAGGAGTTTGTGGAGGACTGTCTGCCATGGAAGGGACCCCATGGTGGGGCAGAGAAAAGGCTTCTCTCCCTAAGCAATATTAGAAATAACTTGTGATGAACTGACCATAACTCCACTTCCTTGTCTTCTTGTGCCACTAAGGGGAAGAAAGTAGAGCCTGGGAAGGAAGGAGGGGTGAAGGGAAGGTTTTTTTAAGGTTTGTTTTACTTCTCATTATCCTGCTCTGATTTTGATTATTAAGAAATGCAGTTAATTTCTCCAAGCTGGATCTGTTTTGCCCGTGATGATAATTGGTTTGTGATTGCTTCCTGTGCCTATCTCAACTCATGAACCCTTTGTTAGATTTTCTCTCCCCTGTCCACTTGCAGAGGGGAGTGATACAGTGGCTTTGATGGGTACCTGGTGTCCAGCCAGGATCAACCCTCCACAGCTAGAAAAATGTGTAGAGAGACAATATAACAGACTTTCAAGTCACTATATGTATTTTTCACAGTAGCTGAGAGCTAAGCTGCTGAATGTCCTCCCAGTTTCACTGATAATATTCTGTTTTTCATGGAATTGAGGTAGACGTAGTCAGGAGGTGAGGTGAGTAGAGGAAATAGAGACTTTTAGATTATTTTCTTTGAGATAACCAAGAGGAGTTCTTCTGAGAAGGAACAGAGAAGGACCACACTTTGACCTGGGAGGAGACAGCTGTGTCACACATCCCTTCACTACAACTCTCCCTCCTAGCACAGCCCCATCCAGTAGCATGTTGCCAAAAGGTTTCAAAGTAAATGAAAAATATTTAAATAAATCAATTATTTAAATTTCTATAATTAAATATTTTAGATTATTTAATTATTTAGATGATTTTTTAAAAATGTCTAACTTACATTAATCACACACAAAAGCCAGAAATGCCAGTGGCATGGCAGAAGAACTGTTCACCAAAGAAAGGTAGTAAAGAATAGTTATTTCAGGCATATTTACTCACCAGAACAAAACCTGCAGAGTTAGGAGGTTTCATAAAACTAGTAACAAGAAGAAGAAATGTAAATTGCCAAGCTCTCAGTATATGACTAAATTAATATCTTAACCATAATGGACAAAATTATTCACTAAAAATTAAATAACTCAGAAAATAAACAACCAATATGTAGATATACAGCACAGAAATAAATATACAGAATAAATACAGAATATCACAAAATCATCAAGAAACATCTATGAGTCTAGTAGACAGAAGAAACCAATATTAGGACAGTTAATGAGTGTTCAGAGAACTACCTGACAAATAAAAGCAAAATGAACTTGCTTCGGGGACATTTCTGAGCATTTGCAGTTTATTTAAAAAAAAAAATAAATCTAGTTTCTTCCCCAAACCCATCTGCCATATAATTAGATTCTGTGGTCATCACACACAGATTCTGTAAAATCAAAGTACAGATGGTGGTTTATTACAAAATAACATAGAAGGCTTAGAATAGATGATACATTTGGTCATTTTTGCACATAAACTCCCTGATTAAGTATGAAAAATGTGAACATTTGTTTATCTTGGAAAAACTGCTATTACTTGTCAAGCATGACCAATTAGGTATTTCTAAACTGTTATCCATATAATTAAGAAAAACAGCCATCTGTAAAGTCAGAAGTTTGCATCTCTGGTTTTTGTGTGTTTGGTCTGTGGTTGTTTCCCTCCCTTCCCCCACCAGCTTATAAATACAATTTATCTAGTCTGTTTTACTTATAAAACAGTAAGAGAAAAACCACAGAGAATGCTGATTTCAACAGGTCTATGGAAAATTTCCCTAATTTTTCCTTTCTTGTCTTCTTTTTTTTTTTGTTTTCTCTCCTTTTAAAGGCAGATACAAACTGGAAATAAGGATAGAAAATGAAGTGGCTTTTAAGAAATATTTATATTTTTCAATCTCTGCTTCACTTAAGGGATGTACTAGACACAGATAACAACAAGGAAAAAAAAAGATGTGGTTTGATTGTTTGAGGTTTAGAACTGAGAAAAAAAAATGCCATTTACCTCTAGATCCTGTATGGTTAAGGAAAATCATAGCCATCAAAATATAGCGAGCAAGACTGACTGCAGTTTAAGTTGATATAAAACTGTAGAATGCAGGCGGGATCAATAAAGATATTTAGACCTTCTTAGCATGGCATTAGAATTAAGGTGTGGACTAGAGATGCTCTCTCTGTATGCAGTTTTGCCAACTCAGAATTTTTCTGAAGAAACAGGAAAAAAGAGCAAACCAACTTGTATCTGAAGCTGTAGTTTTCCCAACTTTCCTAACTCTGTCCTTCTATGCCCAGTGTCTCTATGGTGTTCGTGGGTAGCCTCTCCCTGCTTTCATCTTCTATGTGATACCTTTTTGTGTTGAAGCTCAGCCTTCTGTTTCTCCCAGCAATTTATGATTCAAATTATAAACTAATTTTTATCACTTTTGCTTAAGATATTTTTGTAATTTTCTGGACAATTGAAACTTAGCAAGATAAAATGGTCCTGTTCTAAGACAATCCAAAAATCCTACACTTACCTCTAGAAATATATCTTCAGACATACAGGCAACCAAGAATACCACCAGTTGGTGTTATTGCAATTTACAGTTGCAAGATGGTGACTCATTTTAACCTAATATAATGAAATATTAAAGAACTATCAGCTGAGAAGCCAAGAAATTGTTATTAGGAAAAGCAGTATTAAGTGAGTTAGATTTCAAATGATGTCTGTCTACACAGGAAACTGGTTTTCAGAGCTCTGAACCAGTTACTTTCAGTGTTTAAAGGAGAGATAGCTTTGATGCCTGGTTTCCTTATGCTTATATTCTCAGAGAAAAGCTGATGTAGAGATGGCCTCCTGGGCAAAGGAGAACAAATACCAGAAATTATGTCTAACATGGAAAAAAAATTATATATATATTCAGGATAGAATTACAAGAGCGCATACATTGGTGTGTCCAATGTGAGATGCATTTTTATTTTATCATCAGTCTTGTGCAGTTTAAAATTGAAGAACAGAAGCTGCAAGTTTACACAACATCTTCATAAGAGAGAAAATTACAGTCATTGTACAACATCAGAACATGGCAATTTTTGTCATACACTGTCAAAAGCAAGTTAGCTAGCACTATCCTCCCCAGGATTCTTATAAATAGTGTAAGAAAGTCTCAAATTCCTGTGCTTCATTAGCACAGACAGTTTCTATGATACTATAGAAGTTTGAAGGGAGATGTGCCTTTAAATATCCCCCCCTTCTTGCTCAATAAATTGAAATACAGAGGTTAGCATTTACTATGTATTAAAAGCAGTTCATTAAACAATCCAGAGTAACAGCTTGGAGTTTAGTTGGTAGCTATTAGCAATACTGTCTGTGAAACAGCTGCTTGATTTAATTGGCAAACACTAGTTCCTTTCATTTACAGGCAGAATTGGAAACACTCTGCTTGCCAACAAGCTAAAGACTGTACCCATTCTAAAACAGATACCATTTAACCTGCCTTATAATTAATGCAGAAAAATCCCACCTTACAATCAGCTTAATCCCTATGCATTAAAAAAATTATTAACTGACAATCTTGACTAACAGAAATCACTTTTAAAGTGATTTGTTCCCATGCCTCGAGCTTCTGCTGTAAAAAAAAAAAAAAAAAAAAAAAAAAAAAAAAAAAAAAAAAAAAACAGAAAAAAAGGTTGAGTCAAATGTTGAAGATGGTAGCTTGGATGGGGTGCATCAATTATGAATTAGGCAACAGGGCTGTGAGTGGTGACTGATGCAATTCTACTGAATGGTGAGACAAAACCCCCAAATTTCTTTGTGGGTTTACTAATGGTCTTTCTTCCATCCTGTCTTTAGCTGTTCTTACAACTCAATGTTTTCCTCACTAATGAAGTGTTTTCTCTCTGCTCTTGCAGACAGTGATGTCATGTGGTCACTGTGTAAAATTTAACCTCTACAGTGAAGAAATTCTCTATAAAACTTAAGCTAAAATACATAAACCTTTAAACTTCATTGGTGATTTTAGCATATTTGAGACAGAAAGACACATCTACAATTCTATTAGGAATAATAACTCTTGTCATCACTAAATAATGATGTAGAAAATTGTAAAGAAGCATTGCTTTAAAAGATGAAAGATAGAAACACTTTTAACTTTACAATTAAATTTCCATTCTTTTAAGTAAATAAAAATGTACATATTGTTCTATGTCCATCACTACTGTGACCTTGAGAAACAAATAACAATTAGTATGTATGCAACTAACTAGGCAGCAGCTGCTAAATGTAAGAACATAAGAACAGAGCAAGGTTTTAGTGATACTTCACCATGTAGAACTATCTAGATCACAATGAGCAGCTTCAGGACTTTCTGAGGTGGATGTCCCATTCACTCATCTTTCAGTCTTAAAATAGGCATAAAATGAACACCAAACAACACCTTTCATACATTCTGTTCACTGTTACCATAACAGGGTTTACTCTAAGACATAAATTACTTAAATCCAACTTTCTTGGAAGAGGAAAAGGTATTTGGAGCAAGTTATTTATGTATGTTCATAAAAGCAGTGAATGTTTAAGGAATTGTCATGTTCACAACTCAGCAGAAATGCACAAAAAGTCTTAGTCATTTAACACACAATTAATATGGAACATACATAAAGGAAATGTAAATGATACTTTTGTTATTACAATATATTGGAAGCGTGGCATCATCATTACAATATGCAGAGATAGTAAATTTGTGCTATCTTTGTACTACTGTGCAAGTAAAGAAATGTCCTGGTTCTTCACTAGACTAAGCCTAGAAGCAGTACAGAATAATTCTCACTATTATGAAAACGTCCTCACTCGAACATACACATACTAGAAATCTAAAGTTTAACCCCAAGTTTAACTCCCAGGACTCATTACATTGTAAATATCCTTCTTGAATTATGTTTAATTTCATGTCTTTAGTGTCCCAAGCTTTTTGTCCATTTCTGGGGTCAGTGTTTTTGACCTGCTTCCCACTAATAGCAGCCTCCAACTGGGAGGTTATCAGCAGAGTCTGGCAGGATGGGAGCAGAATGGAAACTTCACATTTAAAATTGAAAATGGAATGCAATATTTTCTTTTGAACAGAACTTATCATGTAATTGTAGAAGCAAATTTCATCTATGGCTTCTCTTAACTTCTGTATAGTTCCCAGTCTTCCATCTGACAGAACAGACAGCTAAATCTCCCTGCAGAGCTGACTACAATCTGAATATGTCAAAAAGACTACCAGGGACCATTTAAACATTGCATTTTCTTTTAAATAGCATTACACTCAGATGTACAAAGAGGCATCTGTCTGTCATTCCTTTCAACATCTCTACAGGCCTTAGCCTCACACATTTCAAGAATAGCACTGTCCTCCCTGAGGGCTATTATGTACTTCAAAATATACAAAGCAAGACCTAAGTCAGGAAAACAATAATTATTTTAACAAAAAAGGTTGTTTTTCCTCCCTCCAACATTTTAGACTACTTCAGTGAAAGGCAAGATCTAAAAATATTTTGTTGACATCATAATTAGTGCAATTAGATTCAATTTTCTTTTAATGCTATCCTGTCAAGCCATGCCTCTTCCTTTAGGAGTTTCAGGCTACTGCCTACTCGTGCAGACATTTATTATGCTCCTCAGTAAGTTGCAGACTATTTGCAGAGAAAATTCTGATATTGATTACAAATATTGATTCAATAGATTCCAAATCAAGTATAACTTAAAAAAGAGCTCAAAATAAAACCAGTTTCCAGTGGGGCTGTGCTGATAGACTATGCAGCAGCTGCACCTTGCAACGAGGATGTTCAGTTCTAACTGAAAGCCTGCAGGGACCCATGAAAAATTACCAGGGTTTTCATTTAAACTATAATTCTGCTGGACAGCCAGGTCAGATAATGGGCTTCAAAGGCAGAATTAAAAAGAGGGAAAATAATTGAAATGCACGTAGAAGGACATGAAATATAAACCTTTTCGCTTTTTAATACGTGCAAGTTTAGCAAGTGTTACGATGAATACGAGAATTATGGAATTTTTTTGAAAAGGATAAAAAATATTCCACCTTATGCCCAAATCTCTGGCCTGTCATATACTGATGTTCCCAACAGTGTCACTACAGTGCATATGGGTGTGTTTTTCTTGCACTATGAACTTCTCTAAAGTCCTACCACAGTCTTTAACAATATTTATTACAGATTTCATACCCATAGATGTTCATAACCTTCCTGTCTTCTTCTATATATCCATATACTGACTGTCACATATATTATTAATTTTGAGTCTGGTCTTAGCCCCTGTCAGAGCCTTTGAAGTCAGAGGCGGACCGCACACCTGGCATGCATAGTCATGGTCAGATTAAAATATTAGAGGGCAAACGAAAGTCATATTAAAATTAAAAACCGTACAATTAATACTATTAAAATTAATAATCTTACATGTTAGGAAGCAGAACAGGAACTCAGGAGTTTAGGAGACAGGGAGAAGACCCACAGAGCTTAGAGTAGTGCCTGAGGTGGCACAAAAGGAAGAGAGGAATGAACATATAGAAAATCTGGAATATATACTAGTCTTTAGATGGTA
The DNA here is from genome assembly GCF_036250125.1 of Pseudopipra pipra. Classification (NCBI taxonomy): domain Eukaryota; kingdom Metazoa; phylum Chordata; class Aves; order Passeriformes; family Pipridae; genus Pseudopipra; species Pseudopipra pipra. The sequence goes on from NC_087552.1 coordinate 10,395,860, forward strand.
TAATTTCCTATTAGCAAATAATGTGCAGAAACCCCTCTGAAAATTCATGCCACATCTTCCTCTTATAACAGATTTTCATGAAGGGTGACAATTTGCAACTTCTACTGCTTACAAATCTCGTTAACTGAATAGAAATAGGTCTGAACTGTTGACTTGACCCCTCTAAAGGGCAGCTGTATGGGCCTCTATTCTATCCCCCTGACAGCCATTCCGAGTTTCTTTCAATTCACTTTTTAACAAACATAGCAAGTTACATGCAAAAACTCTATTAGAAGATCATTAATCTGCAAAAGTCAAGCACTGAAAAATGAAGAAATGCTAGAATTAACACTGAGTGTGCATTTTTAATTCCCTGTACCCCTCTGCCTGTATGCATCTTGATACAGTTTTTAATTACTTAATTGCATTTTCTGTAGGATGGACAGTGCTCGAGGGATGAATTAGGGCTACACAGTGAATGAAGCTGTCATCTATGGGACTTTTGCCTCAGTTGATACAAAAATTGAAAGGTGGAAACTTAATGTACTTTCAGTAATTTACTAGGAGCACAGGTCTGATAAGTAATTTAGCATTCAGCCAGGCATGATCTTGGTCACTATACTGATATGGACAACAGAGCATCTCACTGCAATCTCTCATCTCCTTAATAAGAAAGGATGTAACAAGAGGACGAGATTAATGGATTAAGATGAAAGAGAGAGAAAAAATAAGATGTAGACAGATGATAAGCAATGAAGAACAATAATCATAAGAACACTGTTATTATGTTTGTTTCCATGCAGATAGTCAAGATTTTTGTTTTGTCTGTAAGAAAATAAAAATGCAGTTTTCTAGCACTATTTTGTTCAATTTTGCCATGAATGTGAGTAAGTTAGGGTGGGGGTGGAGTAAAATAAGATATTTTAAAGGCAGATTTTGACTTCTGAATACAAGTCTACACCTTCATACACAAGAACAGCAATGACTCGGAGGGTAAATTCCATCTACCGTAACATGTGTTCTGAAATCAGAATCTTAACCTTTGCAAAGGTTCACATGAAACATTTACCTGCTGAATTAAACTAGATGCTATGGGAGTACCTCAAAAAGTTCAGCATATAACAGTTTCTGTGAACCTCATTTTGCAAAACTGGCAGAAAGTCTGGTGGCAATGGGATTGTAATAGTTTTCCCTTTCAAAAGCCACTAATGCACCATGAAGACAGAGGCAGAGCTTCCAATATGTGGGTTGAAACCAAAATAGAAAGATCTAATTTCATTTTCCCAGACTGCCAACAGAAAAAAATAATTAAAGCTGAAAATAATTTGTGCCATCTTATCTTTATGAGTAATAAGCAACTGCAGGATCTCCCAGCCTACTCTGCAACTCTTACCCAACAACAAATTGCTCTAAGACATGTAACAGCAGCCATCTCAACCACCTAACACTTTCTTCTCTACTCCACTGGCATGATGTGCACAGTGTGGCATGGTAGAGCTGAAAGTGGCTGGGAGGATTTCATGGGTAGTGTATATCAAAATAACTCCTCCAAACCCAGTTTTTAAGGTAGGATGGATACCTTTCAAATAGCACAAGTCGAAACTGAGCTATCTAAAAATGAGGAAAAGGTGTTAGTTTGACACTAAAATGACATTCAGATAAATGAGTTGTATCTAGAATAGTATAAGAAATGTCTTATTTGTCCCACGACCAACATTCAGCAAACAGGGAGCTGCTTCTTGGATATGTTCTTTTTCCTCATAATTTTCTCACATTATGTGTCAATATACCTCCTGATAGTTTAAACCACTTTACTCTGAGAATAAAAGATCTGTATCATTAGCAAATTTTTATTTTTCAAAAACCCTAATGTCCCTGCTTTTCTAAAGGTTACAACATTCTGACATTCTGGAAAAATTAGTCATCTGAGTATTGATCTTACAGTTTTCCATGAAACCTGTACTAGAAAGTTCTTACATAAATTAGACACTCTGAGCAAAGTTCTTTAGGATCAATCACCTGAAATGGGGCCAAGCCTACGAAAGGCAAACTTCTGTGGCAGAGCTATTGTTTGGCAGAGGTTGTGAGAAGAGTGAAGATGATTCTAATTTTCTAGAAAGCAACAAAGGTTAATGGGATATATTTTGTACAACATATACTGCAGTCAGTTCAAACTGGCACTAAAAGAAAAAACATTTTGGATAAATGTTGACATTACTCTCACCATATTTAAAAAAAATATAAAATCATTTACCTCCTTGATCAATCATCTAATGATGTTTTTCTTTTCTCCTTAAATCACTTATGCAATGTTATTTTTGAGTGCCTTTATTATTGCACAGTATTTATTCTCCACTGATATTTCCTCCAAGAGTATCTTCTCCCTGATTAGTAATTAAGGATTCTCATTCTCTTTATATTGTTTTGCTTTGGTTTTTCGCCCTCCCCACCTCCCCAAGACATAGCTTTAACTTGAAGGAGAAATGAATGAACTTCAGACAACGACTGGGGAGCTGAATTGATTGTAGCCTTGGAGAATTTGTTCAGTGGATTCTTAACTAGTACAGAGTAGAACAGTTTTGCTCCTTTAAAACAATTACTGAAATTCATAATGAAATAGAAGGATGTAGTTAATATGTCAAAGATATCCTTCCTGGGGTTTACAGATGTGAAAAACAGGATAAAGACATGGGCAGTGATGGGGAAAAACCTACACATCCGAACTGATCTGTAATGCTGAGACAATGGAGATATTACAGATAATAGTATAAGTTCTTACTATGAAGAAAATGGGGGGGGGGGGAAGAGAAAGAAGCCCAGTTTAGTTTTTGATTTACTGGGAAGTTAAGGATTTCTACAGAGTTATATTTTCTCCATTTGTAATGTGAGAGAAACAATAATTTATTTTATAAAAATAATTTTTAAAAATATTTTTAAATTGTTGTTTTGCTTCAATTTAATACTTTTGCATCTGCCTAACAGATGCAAAGTACTTCCAGAACAAGAGGCAATCTCAGAACACACCAAAAAAAATCAATAATTTTAAAATTTTGGAACTAGAAGCTTAACTAAAATAACATATTTTTTCTTTTCCTAGGAAAACAAAACAAACTTCATTGACACTGAGATGCAGCTTTCATTTTTGTAGCGTCTGCATCTCTTCACAGAAAATTATGCATATTTATGTCTCTGCTATGAGTATCGTGTTCTAAGCACGTCTCCAATATCTTCTGAATCTGCTATCACGTGAAATCAAAATTTTGTTTCTTGTATTTACATCTCTAAGCATATCACTATCAAAATTTGTTCCCAGAACCAAATAGGAAATGAATAACAAAATGAGGAAGAGACAGGCACCTCCCTCTAGAGAATGTGGTACCTTATCTGCTACACAGAGCACACGTACAACAGCCTGACATTGCTGTTCCCATCTGGAAATCAATACATATATACCTATATCATCAAGGACAGATGCTGGAAGCTCATCCCTCCTCACATTAGCCCTCATCAAGCTGCTTATGGCTGCAAAGATGCCAATCACTTTCTGGAAGGGAAATTCACTGCGTGCCCATAGCAGCTCCACAGGGCAGGTCTGCCAATCAATACTGACACCGTGCCATGCGTTTCACTTGACTCAGGGAATTTATGCTGATACATGGAGGAAGCTCACTAACCAAGCCTGCAAAGAAATAGGGTGGACTTGTTAAAATAGTGCCTCTTAAGAGCCCTGCCACCTTAGCAAATGACATCTTTAATAACCCAGTAACAACGGATTATTTTATCAATTGAGAGTCACCGGCCTCCTTAGGGTCAGTTTGAAGTTTGTTTATAGTCCTGTTTACTCAAGCCTAGATGCCATCTTTGGACTCAAAAAGCTTTAAAATATTCTATTTTTTCTAGTAAAAATAGAAGCATATGAAAGTAAAAGCCTAAATTTTGCATTCCTTAAGCAACAGTTAAATAATTAACTACATAACTGAGAAACTGAGGCTTGGCAAACATGACCTCAGGACTGAGCACACTTAAATAACTGAACAGCCTTATTTAGCAAAGAGTTTATGAAACAGCAAAACAGATGACAAACCTAATTTGTCACTGAAGGTCTTGCTGGCACTTATGCAAAGTGAAAAGAAAGTATTCCAAAAGCACAACATATCAGAGACTTGTAGAAGGCTATTTGCTATTTGCTTAGTGGTCACTTCCATAGTGTGGAAAAACTGAGTTCCAGGTATTTCCATATGTTTTCTTCTTGCTAATTCAGAAATGTTGCCATCTTGTTTGTTACACAATAAGTAGCTGTTCATGTCACAGGCTATAAATAGCAAATGAGATAGGGATTCTAAAAAGAAAATACCCTGGGTTTATATTAATTCTCTTTTTGAATGCTGTAAAAGCAATAAGATATAGAAAATGTAAGTGTACCCCAAGAAAACGTTTATATAGAGAATATTTTTCAAACTCTTCTGCCATCTGTCACCTGACAATGATTAATTGTGTGTAGGATGTGATTAGGAATAATCAGTGTTTTTAAAACAATAGATAAAGAAAAAGCATTAACAACACAGCATTTCAATAGCATAGGTGTATTGCCAGCTATGGTTTCCAGGATTCCTTCTCAGGAACTCTGAGTTAGACTAAGAGAGCAGATATCACCTGCAGACTCTTTTTCCTAGGAAATTCATCTTTCTCCTTGTCTTCTAGAGGCACACAATGTATTTTTTCAATTGACTAAGGAACCAGCAGGATTCTACTGTTTGTCATAGAGCTCGTATGCCAAGAGAAAAAAGCTCAAGTGAATCTATTTTTCTTTTTTAATGATTCAAAAGAACGTGTTACAAGACCATCTGTTAGCTGCATTGACTATCCAGCCAGCATCTATTTTCAAAACTACTTGTTTGGCAATAGCTATCACAAATACTCTCCTTGTTAATGTTGCACGTCAAAAGCAAAGATGAAGGCAGCAGATAGCTCTGCTAAAAAAAAAACCTCAATAACTGAATATTAAAAATATCAACTCTGAATGTTTGTGATGAACTAGATGTGCAGCATTCAAAAGACAACAACCACAAGCTCACTAACCTAGAGAGAGCTTTAAGTAGTGATGGGCTCTCAGGCAAGGTGTGCTACACCATGATGTGTGTTGCTTTTCTCTCTCATTCAGAGTGTAGAAAATAATTTGAAAAAAAATGAACAGTTTCAGTGTTATAGTACCAATTTCTAATAGAGTTGAGGCAAAAAAAACACACACTTTTTTCTTTTTGTAGGAATGAGGGCAATAACTATAGAAATCAATACACCTGATTTGTTTTTACACATTACTTGTAAGTTGAGGGATGTTTTGACAAAAGGTTACCTAGATGTTGTATTTTCAGGAGATCATTTTGAAGAATGTCTTAAAACTACTTCTCCATTCTAATAGTTAAAATTAAACTCTAAACCACAGTGACAGATAATGCCTTTTGCTGCATGTCTATGATAATGTTAAGCAGAGTATAGTACAGGGAAATACACTCTACATCCTACATATTTCATTAATGATGTATCTTTTACACATTTATTTTCTAAAACTCTGATATTACCATTTGAACTGCAGATATATTCACCTTCAGTTAATTTACAAATATAATGTTCTTTTTGTCTGCTTTATTCTGCTTGATGTGTTTTCTTGATTTTAAGTAACATATTTTGCATTGCTTACCATGGCATCTTTCTAGATATTTTCATCATAAATTCACTATTTTGCACCCTTCAGACAAGCAGCACAAATACTCAGTGACAGCTACATATGCAATGTTGATGTTTTCTGTTTCTTATCTAAACTGTTTTCTGAGAAGGATACAACACAAAATTATTCCGTACAGTTAAACACATTGCTAAAACAACACAAGCAAAACAACCTCCAACAAATACATTCAGGATCTTCAGTGTCAACATGAAATTCTGTGAGCCCCTCTCTAGCTAAATGTATTTACAAAAATGAGTATGTTCTCTCTCCCCTTCACACTTTGAAGAATTTGTCCATTTTATTTGTCAGTTCATCATTGTTTCTACCCTTTAGCCCCAAAAGATTCCAGTGTCAGAGCAGCACACTGACTTCTGGCGGTCAAAAAACAGAATTTAACTCTGTCTCCATGAGTCAGAACACACTTTAACCACACATTAGTCTGTAGCCTCATGATATTACGTCCAACAACAGAATTAGAATAACTACAGCAGGGGAGAAAAAAAAAAGCGAGATCAAATAAAGTTTATCAATGCTCAATTTTTGAGATATGGATTGAATCCTGCAAATAGCTCCCATAATATCAGAAAAAAATTATAGACAACTCCAGCTATTTCTAATTTGGGAGATCCAGAATCACTGCCAGACACATGCCTGTTCAGTCTTTCCTCACAGCTATACTCTCATAGCTCCCAGGGTGTGGGCCCAATCAAATTGGAATAGCTCTGCTATGTACTGCTCACTTACGTGGCATATGTTTTGAGCTTTATTCTATCTTTCACATGTTCTTGAAACCTCTATGTATTCAACTGTTCTCCCAAACAGAGAAAGTCTTCAGGATTAATAGGCTCTGTTTCTCTAGAGAGTTTTCCTAATCCTAAAATGCTTTTCTTGAGGAAATCTTGAAAGGTGATAGGGTATATCAAAAAGCATTTATGCTGTTGTACTGGTTTTGGCTGGCATAGAGTTAATTTTCTTCATAATAGCTGATATGCGTCTGTGTTTTGCATTTGTGATCCAAAGAATGTTGATAATGCAGAGATATTTTCATTAGTGCTGAGTAGGGCTTACCCAGAGTCAAGGACTTTTCTGCCTCTCGCTCCACCCCAAGAAGGTTAGTGGGGCACAAGGACTGGGAGGCCACACAGCTGGGACAGCTGACCCCACCTGACCCAAGGAATATTCCATTCCAAGAAGTGTTATGCTCAGTGTATAAACTGGAGAAGAATGAGGAAAACTGGGATGTTCAGAGTGATGGCTTTTTGTCTTCCCAAGTCACTGCTACACGGGATGGAGTTCTGCTTTCCTGGGGATGGCTGAACAGCTGCCTCCCTGTGGGAAGTGATGAATGAATTCTCTGTTTTGTTTTGCCTGCATGTGCAGCTTTTGCTTTACCTGTTAACCTGTCTTTATCTCAACCCATGGGTTTCCTCACTTTTTGTCTTCTGATTCTTTCCTCCATCCCACTGCAGAGAGGTTGTGTAAGGCTCTGCTGCTGACTGGAGTTAAATCAAGACACCTGTGAATCATATGTAATGTCACCTTTTACTGCAATATAAAAAAATGCAGTAAAATAAAAATTCCTATTATCCAACTGCTTTGGAAAAATTCTGTTTCAGTCTTTACAGCTTGAATTTAATTTGTTTAAAAAAATATGCATGATTGCTTTTAAATAGTTAGCCTAAATTGGCACCACAAGCACTGAGAAGTAACAAAGATTTTCAAAAGGGTGAAGGTTCTACCTTTGTCAAAAGCTGCTTTATAATAACTTACAGATGAAAGATGTTGGATTCCTGTAATCTATAATCTGTACTATAGGATATAATGACCTTGGTTTACAGCATTTTATTGTGCCTAGAGGAAACTAGAAATGGAAATACATTTCCTTGTTATTATTAGCTGAAAGTTGACTACCTGCATGATTAAAGAACAGCTTCTGACCTCCTTACAAGATGCTCCTACTGTGAAATGCATACATTTCTGTCTCTAATTTTGTAATTCTTTTTGCTTGCAAACCCACACATGAATCAAATCAATTGCTCCTACGTTAACACGTTTAAGAGATTTTCTTTTAAAATTATACAAAAATTGGATCCAAATTTTTGCAGATGGACATATGTTCAACATGCACTTTTATTACTTTACCATATCACACAGCATCAGTCAAGTTTGAGAGGGCATTTCTTGAAAACAGTCATTCATACTCATGCCCAAAACATCAAATATTCTTTCCATCACTGAAACATTTGGCCCGAAAACAAACACTCACAAGATCCATTCTTGTGTTTTATTGAACTATATTTGATTGTTAATAGTGCATTAGCTAGGGTTAATACTTTTCAGTATATTTAGCATGCCATAGTTTGCATTGCTATTCAGACTTTCTCACCCCTTGAATACTACTCTTTTTGTGGCGTAGGTGTTACACTGACGACCGATGTCTAGAAGGAAATGCAATCAAGTAAGAAAGGAAGATAATAGCACTGAGGAATATCCCAGCAACGAATAGAAATATAAGAATACAGCTATTTGAAAGGTAATGCTTTCTGCTTCTCCTCTTGGTGTGACTGCTGAAGTAAATACACAAGCGCAAGAACCCACATTTGTTGGCAAGCCCACCACTATATGTTCATACCTGGAGAACCATGTAAATTTTGAGTAGTTTTAAAAGTTAGTTTAGCTTAATAAACAACAAAAAAGAACAAGTAGAAAGGAGAAACAGGGGGGAAATGAAAGGAAACAGGAAGAGAGAGCAGCAGCTGTGTGAGGACACTCAATCCCAGAGAAGAGGGGTCCTTTCTTCCTTCACGAAGTTTGCCCAAAGTGAAAACATTGCAAATCACACCTCCTTGACCTAAAAGAACATCAGCTTTTCCTAGACCCTACACATTGAAAAGATTGAAGTTGTGCAGAACAAACTTTGCTTTTCGCAAATCTCTGCACACCAGTTATTATCTATTTGACAACCCAAAATAGCCTTTATTTGCCACGTCTAGGTACAGGGGCTGTATCAACAAAGTGTTTTGTTGATACATTTGCTGTCCTCTGAGAAACAGCTGTTTCAACTTCTTCCACTGACACACGAGCAATAGGTCAGGGGACAGCACTGAGTTTCTCACTCTAAAAGCCAGTAATGCACAGTCTGTGTCTTCAGTGCATGGAAGAGCTGCTGCAGAAGGCTACTAATTGCCCCCCACTCTCACAGCACTGGAACTGTGAATGGAGAGAAAGACATGGGCAAGGAGCCAGTAACCTGCAATGAGCCTGTGACCTGGAATATTTAGCTGGGAAGAGTGTGAAGGAGAGAGAATTCAAACAAATTGAGACAGATGGAGTCTCATTCTATTTAGCAAAATAAATGTGTTTGAACAGAGTACAAAGGAGAAGCGAGGATGACACGTGCAGTTATTTGACTGGCTTTGAATTGTCTTATCCAAAGAAATTGATGGGAAACAGCTTAGTAATAAAAGCAAAGAACTAAAACGAGTTCAGGGGATTTGATCCCCACTGACACTATTGATCCACTCTGATCTTGGACAAGTCATTTTAGTGTTGTACCTTCTGAAAGACAGCTACTAATAGGGCTAGCAAATTTCTGTGAAAAGTTTTGGAAAGCTTTATGGATCGATATTGGCTTTAAAACACTAATAAAAATGAAATTTTGAAGAAAATTTCCTCACGATTCAGACACAGCAAAATATTTTCCAATGATTATCTATTTTGTTACGTCTTTTACAAATACACTCTTTCTCCACACCCTGTACCTGAGAAAAGGCCTTTTCTTTCATTAATGAACTCAAATTTTCTAAGAGTTCTTTTGGTTTTTTTATCTTTCTTCTACATTTCTGTTTCTTCTGCATCTGATTGCCAGACAACTGGCTTAATTCTATCAATAAAATAAAATTTGCATCCTATAATACTGGCTTGTGTCTGAGTACACCTGAAAAATTTTAAATGCTTAACTACAACTCTTCTGAACTACCTGACATTTTAAGTCCCTGTGTGATCTTGTAGCAGCAAGATTAATTCATCCTTTCTCCTTGATTGATTGTTTTTGTTTTGCTTTAAACATAATGCTTCTCCAAATTTTGCTAAGCATGTTATGAGACACATTTCAACACTTCCTTTCCCATTAATGACAATAGAGTTAAACACATTGCTTGCTTGTTTCTCTAGTAAGGGCTTCAAAATGACCCACAAACCTCATTTGGCCTACAGAGCTGTAAAATACTGCCCAGCATTGCTAAAATTTATGGTCCATCTCCTTCAAAATCCCTGTATAAAAATCATTCAGCCCTGTCAGGGAAACCCTTTCAATTTAATAACATTTAGGAAATACAGTGTAAGGCTTTTCATGAGCACTCTCTGTATGCATAGAGGGAAAAGAGGCTTCTGGGCTTTGTTCCACAAATATCCTGTCATGGTTTGAGAGCCTCAAAAATCCAATTCCCTAGTCCAAACCCCCTCCCACATCTCAACCCAGTGTGAGATGGTTTTTCCAGACACTACACAAGACTCAAAATGGGGGAAAGGGAATATATGTTACAATGACTGTACAAAATAAATGCTACGATACATTATATACAATCTTAGCTATCTCTACCATGACATAAAAGTATTTACAATGGATCAAATCTCTTCTCCCTTCCAAATAAAAGTCCAGGAGAGAAGAAGGAAAAGATCCTATTCCACTCTCAGAGCAGCAATGTCTCTAAGGTAGCGGGTTCCCTGCCTCTCTCTTCCATGCAGCAGCTGTAGCTGGATCTCTGCCAGCACACACGAGGGGTATCCAAGCCCCTCGGCCCATCATCTTCAAGCAAGGGTCTTCTCTTCCATGGACTGTGTAGCAGGGACCAAACTCGCTTCACCACGGTCATATCATGGGGTGTAAGACTCCCATGAAGGTCCCTTCCTCAGGGGATTCATCCCTGAGTCAGAACATCTCGGGCAGCTTTCAGTTGGAAGCCTTTGCCTCAAGAGTTCTACCAGAGCTTCTGTGCTCTGATTTCAGGCTGCTAGCTTAGCTTGGCAGCAGCAGCGAGGGGGGCCAAGGTCACCCCCTCCACATTCCTTTAATCGTCCTGGTCCAGCTTTCCAGGACGCCTGAGTTTTTCAGCTCCTCTCTGCAGTGCTGTAGCACTTTAAGACTCTTTCAAGAGTCCATCATCCTCCTCTTTCTTGGAGGGGTTTGTTTTGTTCAGTTCTTACCCCAACTTTCTCTCTCTCTCTGTGTAGAGCCTAGTTCTCTCTCTGCTGCTGGCTCTCTCTCGGCTCTCTCTCTCCTTCCAGGAGTTCTCTCTGTGTTGCTGCATGCCTTTGTTGCTGCTCGGTCTTATCTCTTCTGGCTCTCTCCCACCGTTTCTCTGGTCAGTGCAGTCCTGCCGCTGCTCCTGCTGCTTCTTACAGTAGAGAAACTCCTTCAGCTCTCAGCCACAGGTACTCAGCCCAGCCTTATGCTGTTCCAAGTCCCTGTAGCCCCCCCAGCCGGGGCTGGGGGGCCAGAGCCCCTCAGGGGGCTCCTGCCCTTTCTCCTCGTGGCCTCAGAACATGGCTACTTCTTCTACAACAACTAACACTACCTCCTCTTCCATTCTGCTTGTGATATGTTTATATTTCACAAAAGCGCTCATTGGCTCAAATCTTCAAGGGTCACCACCCCCTGGGGTTTTACCATTTTAAAACTTCAGGGGGAAAACTGTTTCCCCCCACCATATATCCTCACCATATTTTAATGGCAGCTCTTTAATTATTTTCTCCTTTGTCCATCTACTGGAAGTGCAGAAGTTTTGTTGTTTTTTATAGCAGGTTTTCTGTCCTTTGGTGGTAAGGAAACTGGTTTTTATTTATTTAAAATAAATAGTGTCAAATACAGACAGTCTATAAGCCCGACTGTTATCTGTTTCTTTGTGTATTCTTCTGTATATTCTTTTCTGGAGAGATGGTAAACTAGCAGTTTTCTAAAACTGTTACTTCTCTGAATTCTTACGTAAATTCTGCTATATGTACTCATACAATCAGAGCATTTTTCATTAATAAATCCTTAACTGCCTACAAATACAGTTCCTTCTAATTGTGTATTTGTATTGCCCATGCAATTCTAAACTAATTATATTGCAACTAGATTAATCTCTTTCATACTTGCTAAACTCAATAATTGCTCTTGCAACAATCAATACACATTTAATTAATAGGAAAATAATTTGCTTATTAAATTAAAGTTACTTTCCCATGTTTTGCTGAGTATTTACATTGAAATGCCATTTTTCATCTTCTGCAGTAAATTTAAATTTGGAGATAAGGAAGCTAAATCCCAAGGCTATTTTCCAGGTTTTGAAATCAGCAAGACTTTCGCACACACATGAAAATTAAC